>NC_141550.1:81835000-82135000 GCF_021556685.1 Rattus norvegicus
CCCCCATCAGCACAGCGGGCAGCATCTTCGGATTAGCCAGGATGCAGCCATTCATTCTTCGCTTGGCTGCTTCCCCAGATTAGAGGTTTGAGTCATTGCTCTTCAAATGGGGTGCATGCTAAACGGGATCCAGCAGAGGAGAGCTGGGAGTCGAGTCCTCAGTCCTGTTCATTCATAAACCGCCAACTCTGCCTCAGCTGCTTCTTACAAGACAATCACCTGAACCGGACCTGAAAAATTCCCCCAAGTCTCGGATGAGGCGAGCCAAGTGGGTGGTGCTGTTATCAACACTACCTGTCCAGACCCACTGCCCAGATGACTGGTCCCTGTTCTAGCCTGGAAGACGAGACATAGAAAGGCCATCTGCTGAAGATGTCCTCTGGGAGGTCAACGCAACAGTGTCTCCTGGGGTGGAGCAGGGCTTGTCAGTAAGGACAACAGGTGGGGAGGGAGACAGGAGCGTGACAAGGTCACTCAGGAAAGAGAGCAACACGGAGAAGCATGAAGCAATGGACGGGGGGACTGGTTCGAGGGGAACAGGAGGTAGTGGATGGGCCATGGCTGGGAAGGGCCTTCACATTTGCCTGGGCAGACCGTGGGATAAACACTGACGCTATTGAACCTGTAAACAAAGGCCAGCTATGGCCCCGTGCCACGCGCTTGTCCTGCCTAGCTAGTCCTCATGAGGGACCGCCGTCGTAGGGCTAACCTCACATACTTTTCCTCCATTCTAAAACGCGCACGCCTGAGTTTGGGGAGAACTTCCTGTACATCTGCACGTTCTACATCTCGTTTCTAGGAAACGTTTTTACCGAACCGTTATTTTTCCAAGACTCGTGTCCACATGTTGTTTTCGGTCTGATCTCCTCCAATGGGTTACTCGCTCTGAGAGTGGCAGCCATGTGTTTTATACCTTTTTGCCTCCTACTAAAGCGAATGGGCTCCGTTCTTTACCACCCTTCTCCACCCTTATCCCTCCCACCCCCCAGCATTAGTTAGGAGAGAGAGAAGGCTAGAGGGGGGAGGGGGTGCTGATCTGATCTCCAGGACTACTTCCTGCTGATTAGGCTATCGTTCCTCCGGGAAATGTTGATTTTTGTTGTCAGGATATCTCCAGCCAGCAAGAATCAAGCCCTGGCAGGAACAGGAGCAGAAGCCACTGCACCGCTTGGGGCTCTAGCATTTTTATACCCTCTCCAGAGTCCCCAAGATTCCAAACAGCAGACACTTGCCGGAACTATCTGCAGCTGGCGAAATCACGCCCCTGCCGGAGCGGGAGGCAAATCACAGTCAGCCGCTGCGGACAGCCTGACTCAGCCACAGACAGCCTGACTCAGCCCTGCACCGCACACCTGGGGTTAAAACAAAAACTTTCCTATAATGTTTCTGTGTTTAAAGGAACCGAAATTCTCATTACAACCAAGTGCCTAGAACTCTCTCCAGATAGGACTCACTTTCACACTGAGTGAACGCTAGAGGCGCAATTCAACAAACAGCATCAGTATCCTTCCGAGGAAAGGCAGGGCGTGGACGCCAGGAAAGGTACGCGAGGAGCAGCCGCGGGACTAAACTGGGATGCTCCCCTTTCAAACGACAGTGAGAGAAGCCAGCTGGGCGGAGTCATTAACTTTGGCAGACCTTCTATAAAATACACAACAGGGGCTGACAAAAGTGTGGCGCTGTTTCGGGATTCGAACATGCTGTTTCCTAGGGTTGGGGATTTAGCTCAGTGGTAGAGCGCTTGCCTAGGAAGCGCAAGGCCCTGGGTTCGGTCCTCAGCTCCGAAAGAAAAAAAAAAAAAGAACATGCTGTTTCCTGGCAAAGGCATCTTCTGAGATCTGTTTGGTGGGAGGGAAGGCTACAGGAAAGCATAAGGGTGAATGAACTGTGTGCTGGAAGCGTATGCCTCTCATTCCCGAGACCCTGACGTTAAGGCCAGATGATGGGCTTTCCTACCTGGGGAGGGGGAGGAGGGCTCCCCACCTATGCATTCGTGCACGGAAGTGGTAATTGTGCTTAAGATGGGCTGGCAGAGCAGACAAAGCCCCTTAAGGTGCCCTGTGTTGAATAAGATTATGAGAAAGCAGGGTGCTGGCCAAGGGGACTTTCATGTGCACACATGAGGATACCGGTTCTGTTCAGACAGCACAGAGAAGGTTTTCCTGCTTTGTGAGTGGAAGAAATATTCAACTGTAAAAGACCTTTATGTTTCTTCTACATCTTCCGAGTGGGTGAGGCCACCTTTTGGATGGCTGTTGGTACTGCTGAATATGGCCGACAGGAAAGGGCCGTCCTAGTTAAGATTCTCATCTTTGTGAACCAATCACAGGACAGGCCCCAGTGAACCAACGCTGCCTGGCTTCTTTGGGCTCACTTCATCTGCTCTGCACTTTTATCTTTCTCTAGACTGCTCCTTCTCAACCCCTTCCCATGGCTCCCCTCCAGGTCTTCCCTGTCAGAATCCTGTGTCCTCTTCATAGGCAGGCAATGGAGACCACTGCTGGGACACACGGAGATAAAGGCTGTCACTCGCTGATGGCAGTTAGGCAGGACCTAACACTGAGGGAGGCGGCTTTGATGTGGAACAGCCATCCCGGTGCAGCTGCATCAGCCCAGTTGCTGGGTGGGTATCTCAGGACTGGGCAGGGTGACTTAGGCCTCTTTGCTCTGACAGGAGCTGGGGTTGGGGCTATGTGTATGAGTGAAGGCCATGTGGCCCCTCCTGCCAACATCAAGGAAAGAGATGTTGTGAGACTGGAATTTCTGATCTGGGCTCCCTTTAATGGAATCTTGAGCAAAAATGAAGACGTTCAACAGACAAAGGCAAGCGGCTCATAGAAAGGGAAGCAAAGCCCCTTCCCAAAGGGATAGTCTTCTGTACCTGCCAATCACAGCAAATCACAGCAGCTGATTGTGATTTGCCTCATGCTCCAGTAGGAGCACGATTTTGCCAGTGGCAGATGGTTTCTCTGATTGTGTGACATTTGAATGCTGGGGACTTTTCAGAGGGTATGTAAATGCTAGGGCCCTGAGAGGTGAGGTGGGCTGTTGGTTGCCCTTTATAGTGCACGAAGAAGAGACAACAAAAAGAAGTTTGATATCCCGACTTCGAAGATCAAACTTCCCCCAAGGAACTTGACACCCCTAATCGTCAGGAAGTAGCCTAATAATAATGTTGTCCCCTTTCAGACTGCTAACTTTATTCAGGGATATTCATATTCATTCTCTCTCTCTCTCTCTCTCTCTCTCTCTCTCTCCCTCTCTCTCTCTCTCTCTCCCCCTCCTTCCCTCCCTCCCTCCCCCCTCCTCTCCCCTCTATCCTTCTTTCTCTCCTATCTAGTGAAAGGGGTGAAACCTGGGGGAGAAAGGGTAGGAAAAAAACCCTCAAATAGCAAAAGGATGGCTCCATGCCAACACTTGAGAAGGAAGTTTGACACAAATACCAAATCGGCATGTGCTTTTGATTCAGGAACAAGTGTTTTTCTTGAGGCCCAGGTCATGATCGATGGCAAGTCTAGGTGCGATACCCCTAGGAACACAGACTTGAGGATTCTGGAGGTGGGTTTCTCTTATGATCAATAGTCTTCCTGCTGCCCACATGTTTACTAGCCTTCCTTACACACCATGCTACTGCCATCAAGTTCTGCTCTTTTACTGCTGATGAAGCCCAAGTTGCCACACTCAGCATGGTCACCATCTTCTTATCAACGTGGTCTAGAATAATGTATTTAGGCCATGTGAGGGGCATGGGGACAATCCAGTTATCAAACAGTGGCACTCTGAGTCCAAATTAAGTACACACACACACACACACACACACACACACACTGATTCATCTTTAAGAGTTAAACTACATACCATGAAAGAGCAAGAAATACTTTTGAGACTGCAAGGTGTTGAGAGGGTGCCCTCACCTTTTGGAAGTGACTTTGTTACGGCCTTAGCTGGCATGGCTCACTACGTGGAAAGCATTATGGGTTCTTTAAACAGGAGCTGCATTTAACTGTAACGATTACTACACACAGTAACCATCAGATAAGACACCTCATCTTTATCTTTAAGATGGGATGGGGTATCCTAGCAACCACTGATGCGCTAGTTGGTTACCATGCAACAACCAAATCAACTTTTATTTATGTAAAATAAAAGTGTGGGTGTGTATGTGTGTGTGTGTATATATACATATATATATATATATACTTATATGTAAACAATAAACCAGTGCCTCCTCAAAGGCTAACGGACTCTAAACTATGAAAAAAGTCTCACTCCAAATGCAACATCTTCTTTGAATGAAGCCTAAAAGAGCCCAGATTTATGCTGCTGCTCTTGCTCTGCACATCCATTCTGTCTGGATACTCCTCTTTGACAGGAATGCTACTTCAGCTTAACTGTGTAATAAGCGCAAAGATCTGAGATTATGAACAGCACCGAGTTGAACAAATTTATAGGCAGAACCCAACAACACCAGACCAGATCACACATCGAAGTTGACTCCTTGCACATTAGGCAAAACGCAAGAATATGAGACTCTACTCTTCTGTTGAGACTTTTACCAAATCAGACTTCAAAGGACTGAGCGCACGAAGACCAAGCACTACACAGGGTCAGCTGATCTCACGAGTGTGAATTCCAGCCTGGTCACTGTCCATGGTGTGGACTGAAGACATGTTCCCGCTGCGCAGAAGAGGAGGGACATGTCTTTCACATCTTTAAGCCGTTGAAGATTATGAAGGCATCTGCTTTCCATTCCCACAGTACATGTGGCCTGGGCATTTTCATATGTGCTACTCTGTACCTTACTTCTTACTACTAATGTAGTCTAATCGATATATTCTTCCTGCACAAACTTAGAATAACTTCTACTAGATCTACTACGGGAAGCCAGGAAAGGATTCTGCAAGCATCCAGAAAACCATCTCAGAACCATTCTGCTAATTAAAAGTGGTTATTGTTCATATTGCAGAGTACGATGGCCATCTCTACTCCCACGCCTACATTCTGACCATGCAGTATTCTGAAACACTCAGGATGAGCAATGGGGTCACCGATGTTGACACAGGATGAACTGTGACAACACAGTCGCACTGCTGTCCTGCCTCATGGGTGAGCTTAGCACGGCTGGGGTACAGTGGTCTTCAGAAACCACAAAGCAAGCTACTCTTTTTTATTGGGTATTTTATTTATTTAACTTTCAAATGTTATCCCCTTTCCTGGTTTCCCCTCCGGAAACCCCCTATATCCCATCCTCCCTCCCCCTGCTTCTATGAGGGTGCTCCCCTACCCACATACCGAATTCTTCCTCCCCACCCTGGCATTCCCCTACACTGGGGCATCAAGCCTTCCCAGGACCAAGGGCCTCTCCTCCCATTGATACCCGACAAGGCCATCCTCTGCTACATATGTGGCTGGAGCCATGGGCCTGTCCATGTGTACTCTGGGGATGATGGTTTAGTCTCTGGGAGCTCTTGGCGAGGGGTCTGGTTAGTTGATATTGTTGTTCTTCCTATGGGGTTGCAAAGTCCTTCAGCTCCTTCAGTCCTTTTTCTAACTCCTCCATTGGGGACCCCGTGCTGTCCAGAATTCCAATGCTGTCCTATCACATGGGTGAGCATAGCATGGTTGGGTTACAATGGTCTTCAGAAAACATAAAGCAAACTACTCTTAACCTCTCAGTGTCCTTATTATCATCACCCACCACCACCACCATCAGTCCCATCCAGACCCCTCAATATGCCCGCTGTCTCCAGGAGCTGGATAACAAGCCCTTAAAGATTCAGTCTATATGACTTTAGGTATTTCCTTTACTGTAACATTCTACCAACCATACATACAGAAGTCTAAAGGTTGAAGTCTAGTTTATTGAATGCTTTAATAAAAGTGGCACAGGTATCAAGGACCTCCACATCAAACCAGGTGCACTCAAACTAATACAAGAAAAAGTGGGGAAGAGTCTCGAACACATGGGCACTGGGGAAAATTTCCTGAACAGAACACCAGTGGTTTATGCTCTAAGATCAAGAATCTACAAATGGGACCTCATAAAACTGCAAAGCTTCTCTGTAAGGCAAATGATACTGTCAATAGGATAAAATGGCAACCAACAGATTGGGAAAAGATCTTCACCAATCCTACAACTGATAGAGGGCTAATATCCAATATATACAAAGAACTCAAGAAGTTAGACTCCAGAGAATCGAATAACCCTATTTAAAAATGGGCTACAAAGCTAAACAAAGAATTCTCAGCTGAGGAATATCGAATGGCTGAGAAGCACCTAAAGAAATGTTCAACATCTTCAGTCATTAGGAAAAGGCAAATCAAAACAACCCTATGATTCCACCTCACACCAGTCAGAATGGTCACTCAGGTGACAACAGATGCTGGTGAGGATGTGGAGAAAGAGGAACACTCCTCCACTGTTGGTAGGATTGCAGACTGGTACAACCATTCTGGAAATCAGTCTGGAGCTTCCTCAGAAAATTGGACATAGTACTACCTGAGGACCCAGCTACACCACTCCTGGGCATATACCCAAAAGATGCCCCACCATATAACAAAGACACATGCTCCACTATGTTCATAGCAGCCTTATTTATAATAGCCAGAAGCTGGAAAGATCCCAGATGCCCTTCATCAGAAGAATGGATACAGAAAATGTGGAACATCTACACAATGGAATACTACTCAGCTATTAAAAAAATGACTTCATGAAATTCTTAGGCAAATGGATGGAACTAGAAAATACCATCCTGAGTGGGGTAACCCAGTCACAAAAGAACACACATGGCATACCCTCACTGATAAGTAGATATTAGCCCAAAAGCTCAGATTACCCAAGATACAATCCACAGATCACATGAAGCTCAAGAAGAAGGACGACCAAAGTGCTTCAGTCCTTCTTAAAAGGGGGAACAAAAAGGAGGAGATATGGAGACAAAGTGTGAAACAGAGACTGAAAGAAAGGCCATTCAGAGCCTGCCCCACTTGGGGATCCAGGCCATATACATACAGCCATCAAACCCAGACAATATTCCTGATGCCAAGAAGTACATGCGACAGGAGCCTGATATAGCTGTCTCCTGAGAGGCTCTGCCAGAGCGTGACAAATACAGAGGCGAACGCTAGCATCAAACCATTGAACTGAGAATCGGGTCCCCATTGGAGGAGTTAGAGAAAGGACTGAAAGAGATCAAGGTCCTTGCAACCCCATAAGAACAACAATATCAACAACCAGAGCTCAAAGGGAGTAAACCACACTCCGAAGAGTACACATGGACAGACCCATGGCATCAGCTGCACATGCAGCAGCGAATGGCCTTGTTGGGTACCAATGTGAGGAGAAGCCCTTGGTCCAGCCAAGGCTGGTCCCCCCCAGTGTAGGGGAATGTCAGGGCAGGAAGGTGGGAAGGGGTGGGTGGCTGGGTGGGGGAACACCCTCATGGAAGAATGGGGATGGGGATGCGATAGCGGGCTCATGGATGGGAAACCAGGAAAGGGGATAACATTTGCAATGTAAATAAAAATATACCAAAAAAAAAGTGGCACAGGGCCATCCAGGTGGGCACAGTGCAGTACTCCTGTAACCATAGCATTATCATGTGAAGCAGGAGGAGAGTTCTCAGGCCCTTCAAAGGTCAAGCTCAGCCTGGACCAACTGGTGAGACCTCAGCTAAGAAGAAAAAAAGAAACGACTGCAAATGCATGCAGGAGCCCTCGAGCTACACTTACCACACAGCAGAAAACCTCACCATCTCTGTTGTTACAGTATCAGGAAAGGAAAGACTGGCTTTGAGTAGGTCAGTGACCTTCTCTGAAATTACTTTCCCTACGGTATCGCTTAAGAGCAAACATCCCTTGTCAGTTACATAGCAAAATACTTCTTGGGGAGGGGGGGGAGGACTATTTATCTTACAGTTTTTGTTGAAGGAAATCAAACAGAGGAGCATAAGTTATACGGGGATGTTTGGACTCCTTACAGCTTCCGACAAGTAGATTTCAGGGCTGGTCTCAGCAGGAAAAAAATGAAGGGACGTTCATGGTTGCTGAGGACTTTGTGTCTGAAGCAGGAGGTGAGAGACAGGCTGAGTACTAGAAACCAAGACAGACATAAGCTTGTAGTCACCTAATACATTCTCTTGATATAGAGAATGAGGCCTCCAAAATCCTTGAACGTTCCCATTATGGCTCCTTTCCCAAAACTTATTCTTAACTCATTAAGCCTTTAAAGAGGCTGCTATGTGGACAGGGTAGCTTCTGAGGAAGAGATTCATTTTTTAAAAACAGATTGTGTGTGTGCGTGCGTGCGTGCGTGCGTGCGTGCGTGTGTGTGTGTATGTGTGTACGTACGTGTGTACACTGTGGTTCAATAGGTCTTGGGGAAAGCCCAGGGGTCTGTTCCAATAAATTCCTGTGTGAAATCAGACCGCTCGCCTGTGGCCTGCATTTCCAGTTGCAAAGTCTTTAGACCTTTTGTAGGGCCTGAGGACTTTCTGAAAAACCCTGATGTGATTGCCTACAGTGTACTGGAAGCATCTTTGTAATTATTTTTCTGATCTGTTCAGGAAGTAATTCAGCCCCTGGCAGAGCATACTAGGGCTTGCGGGAGTCAAATGAGTGTAGACGACATGTTGACGATGAATGAAAGGGTACTCTGTAACCTGGCTCCTGTGTGAGGCCAAACTGGTTCAAAAATCAAGACCCTGAGGTGCACCATTATATTTGAGCCTGTCCAGAGATGGCTCCAATGTGTTCTTAGGATATCAGCTCAGATGTCTCCTCTCCACAGGCTCTGACTGGCTTGCTCACACCTCTGACAACACTGCTTAACTGTCTGGTGGTCCTGACTTCATGTGGTGCATGGCCACACTACCTCTTCTGAGAGAAAAATCCACATCGGAGGATCATGTCCCGACTCCCTTCACCTCACTACTTTATGCAGCAGAGAGAGGACTAGAGTGAAGAAGTTGTTCAATGAATACATGCAATGGGGCTGGAGAGATAGCAAGAGTGCTGGCTGCTCTTCCAGAGGACCTAGGTTTAATCTCCAGCACCCACACATTAGCTCACTACCACTAGGCCCCAGGGGTCTGACATCTTCTTCTGGCCTCCATGGGCACTGTGGTAGACAGACATTTGTAGGTAAAACACACACAGAGAAAAAGCATCCTAGACAAATGAATCGTTCAATTAAAAATGTTAATCATCTTTATCTATTTTGAGCGATTTATTTTTACTTCTGTATGTGTCTGTGTGAATATATAACATATGTATGAAGGTCTCTGTGGAGGACAGGAGGGGGAGCCATATTTCCTGGAAATGGTTTTATAATGGGTTGAGTCACCTGAGTTGGTACTGGGAACCAAACCCCAGGTCCTCTGGAAGTGCAGCCAATGCTCTTAACCTCTGAGCCAGTTCTGCAGTCTTTACATTCATTCCGCCAGTGCATACACACCGCACTCGTGTGGAGGTTGAGGGACACCTTGCTGGAGCGAGTTCTCTCTTTCGCCATGAGGACCATGCTATGAGGTTTGATGGCAAGTGCCTTCCCCCACAGGGCATCTCATTAGCCCTTGTTCAATTTTAACAAGAGCAAAACAGGCTTAGAACCCCATGGCAAGAGGCTGGAGGGGTGGCTCAGTGGTTAGGAGCACCGACTGCTCTTCCAGAGGTCCTGAGTTCAAATCCCAGCAACCACAGGGTGGTTCACAACCATCTGTCATGGGGTCTGACGCCCTCTTCTGGTGTGCATGTGTCCATGCAGATAGAGAGCAGAGCATTTATACATAAAATAAACAAATCTTTAAAATTGTATTTAAAAAAAAAGAGAATTCCAATGGCAAGTTGGTTCTTGACTTTTAAATACTGGCAGAAAATCTAACAACAACAAACAGAGATCCCCCGAGTGACTGATGGGATAAACAAGCAGTGGTGGACGTGGCTGTCGCTTTGTGTCCCTGGTCCATACTCAGCGAAGTCCTCCCATGCATAGAGATCCACATCCTCGGGAAGGAACAGGTTTGTCGTCTGCGTCCCCTCTCCTCCACACCCAGACATGGGCACCCTGCACACCAAGCACTCTCTAGGCTAAGTTCCAGCTGTTGGCAAAGATGGTGGCCCCACCTCAGGTATGGTCCGAAACTGATGAAAGACACTGGCTTATAGAAATACCTGCCTTATTGATGGACCCACCCAGCTAGGAATGATGACATTTTGGTTTGGTCCAATTGTTTTTTTTTTCCAGTTGCGGCCTTATTTTTCTTTTCCCTTCAACTATGGCCAAATGCATACTGCATGTTTGAAATGTCTGGGCTATGTGGATGATCACATCTGTGTGGTTGATGGAGGAGCCAGTGGGACTGTTCCTGCTGGAATCTCCAATGCAATGGTCTGAGTGTGTGTGTGTGTGTGTGAGTGTGAGTGTGTGTGTGAGTGTGTGTGTGAGTGTGTGTGAGTGTGTGAGAGTGTGAGTGTGTGTGAGTGTGTGAGTGTGTGTGAGTATGTGTGAGAGTGTGAGTGTGTGTATGAGTGTGTGAGAGTGTGAATGTGAGTGTGTATGGGAGTGTGTGTGAGTGTGTGTGAGAGTGTGTATGAGAGTGTGTGAGTATGTGAGAGTGAGTGTGAGAGTGTGAGTGTGTGTGAGTGTGTGAGAGTGTGAGTGTGTGAGTGTGTGAGTATGTGTGTGTGAGTGTGTGAGTGTGTGAGAGTGTGAGTGTGTATGGGTGTGTGAGTGTGTATGAGTGTGTGTGAGTGTGTGTGAGTGTGTGAGAGTGAGTGTGTGTATGAGTGTGTGAGAGTGTGAGTGTGAGTGTGTATGGGTGTGTGTGAGTGTGTGTGAGAGTGTGTGTGAGTGTGAGTGTGTGAGAGTGAGTGTGAGAGTGTGAGAGTGTGAGTGTGTGTGAGTGTGTGTATGAGTGTGTGTATGAGTGTGTGAGAGTGTGAGTGTGAGAGTGTGAGAGTGTGAGTGTGTGTATGAGTGTGTGTATGAGTGTGTGAGAGTGTGAGTGTGTATGGGTATGTGTGTGAGTGTGTGAGTGTGTGAGAGTGTGTGTGTGTGAGTGTGTGTGTGAGTGTGTGTGAGTGTGTGAGTGTGAGTGAGTGTGAGTGTGTGAGAGCGTGAGTGTGTGTGTGAGTATGTGAGTGTATGTGAGAGTGTGTATGTGAGTGTGTGTGAGAGTGTGTGAGAGTGTGAGAGTGTGTGTATGTGTGTGTGAGAGTGTGAGTGTGTGTGAGAGTGTGAGTGTGAGAGTATGAGAGTGTGAGTGTGTGTGTGAGAGTGTGTGTGTGAGTGTGTGAGTACGAGAGTGTGAGTGTGTGTGTGAGTGTGTGAGCACCTATGTGCATGCACACACAAATGATTTCAGAAGGGTGATCTAACAGGGTCTGGAGAATCACAGTATTAGGGACATAAGTGCTCATGGCAGAGCATTAAGTTCTCTCTGACTCGAAGTATTACGTAATGTTGGAAGATCAGCCGCACACATCTCATTTCCTTAGCAATCCTTAGCAGTCCTGCCCCTAACATCTACAGAAACTTCAGACCCAAAGAGTACACAAAACCACTTTAGAAAGAAACGAAGAAGCCTCTCATACAGTGCACTGAACTCTTTTTTAGAAAATCATGTGTGGTGGGCTGGAGAGATGGCTCGGGGAGACAGATCATTGGTTGTGAAATCATGAGGGTTTGATCTCAACCCCTCAACACCAATGTTAAAAAGCCACAAGTGGCTGCCTGTGCCTGTAGGCCCAGCCTTGCAGGGTCGAGACAGGTGGGTCACAGAGGAAGAGACTTGCCACCACACACATGTGTGGGGGTGCATGCACCTGCACGCTCAATGTGTGACACATTCACACCAAATTATAAAGCCGAAATAGGTAGACAGAAGCAGAAACAAGGGCATACGACCTCAAGTTAAAATTATAACCAAGAACACCTCTCTCTTTTTTTTTTTTAACTTTGCTTTGTGTGTGCGGTGTGTACACGTGGGTGTGTTCATGTGTGCCAGGATTTTTCACTAAACTCAGAGTTCGGTGATTAGTCAGACCAGCTGATAAGTAAGCCCAAGCCCCCGGGATCCTCCTGAGTGGTTCCTGGGGATCCAAGTTCAGGGCCTCATGCTTGTTCAGAAAACACTGCACCACTGAGCCACCCTGCTCACTCCTGAAAATACCGACCTAATTCAAGGTAAAACGTAGTTTACTGTAAAGCTTTTCTCTAACACACTTGACTTTATGTCCCCTCATCACACAGGGATTGCAATTCTTCCACCACACCCATTCCTATCCCGCCGTCATTACTCCCACTGTATGACACTCTGTTTGTAAGTGCAAAGCCACATAACAAGATTATCTGGTAATTTTAAGTTTCATACTGACTTTGGAGGATGTTGAATGGTTTCGTGTAATTTAAAAGGTCACCATTAAATACTCTTCCAACGTGAACAATCCCTGCATGCATCTCTCAGATCCCAAAGCATCCTGGGACTTCAGGCCTCTGCTCGGAAACAGTGAGCCTTTTTCCAGAGGCTCCAGACATCTTTACCCAGCTCAGGAAAGTGTCCTCGAGCTGATGAGATGGTGCAGAAGGTAGAGGGACTGCCATGTAAGCCCCTGCAGACCTGAGTTTGATCCTTGGAACCCACCTAAGGGGAAAAGAGAGAAAGGGGAGAACGGACTGCACAAGGTTGTCCTCTCTGCACACATACACTGTGCTCTACCCCTAAACACTAATATCGCTTGCCCCCAGAATACCTGTCCTCAGTTCTGTCACCTGTGGAGGGAAGATGGTGGCACAGGTTGCCACAAAGCCAGTGATGCTCAACTGAGTGAAAGGAGCCGTGATGGTGCGGGTGTGCGTGTATCATGCTGCACATCAGACATATGTGCGAGGGGCCCTCTGCCCTGGACTCAGGAGTTATTTGGAAGTTCAATTTCAGACGGTGAATGATAATAATAAATACTGAACACCGGTGGGGCAGGGGCACTGGCATCAGACTAGTGGCGGGCTTATCCTAGAGCGTCATCCTGAGGGAAGAGTGGAGCCCTACCCTAATAGAACTGCAGGTGGGAGCCTGCCCTTCCCTCTCTTATGTGTCACTGAAGATTTGCAAACTACATATGAGCTGATAACAATGAAGGTGATGGGGGAAAGGAGTGAGGTAGGGGGGAGGAGGGGGAGGATGAGAGGGAGGGGAAAAACAGGAAGGAGGAAGAGGAGGAGGAAGGGGAAAGAGGAGGAGGGAGAAGAGGAGGAAGAGGAAAGAGAAGGAGGGAGAAGAGGAGGAAGAGGAAAGAGAAGGAGGGAGAAGAGGAGGAAGGGGAAGGAGAGGAGGACCAAGAAGGGAGGAGGAAGTGGAGAAGGGGCAAAGGAGGGAGGAAAGAAGAGGGGAGGAACTGGGGGAGGGAAGAAGATGATAGGCAAGATGGCTGCCCTTGCAGAAGATCCAGGCTCAGTTACCAGCATCTGAACTCCAGTTGCAAGGCTCTAACACTCTCTTCTGGCCTTCACCAACATCTGCACGTAAATGGTGCGTGTATACATGCACATGCACGTGCAGACACACACACACACAGACACACACCCCACTCCCCCCCCCCCCCAGATGAATACCTGTTGAGCTGGGTATGTGGCTTAGCTGCTACAGTTCTTAGCATGACATAAACGCTGGTGATATATACCTGGGATATCAGCTACATAGCAATGTGAGGCTAGTCTGGGATATGTGAGCGTTTGTCTCCAGCAACCACCACCACCACAGCAGCAGCAGCCATAACAACTTACGGCACACTAGCGTCCTAATTAGTTTCATTTAGGCTTATGGCAGACTAAATATCAAAGTTTTGCTTAGAACCCAGACACACTGAAAGGCCTAAAGGTTTCCTGGTGGTGCTAAGAGCCACCAGAGGATATGAAGTTACCACACTTAACCAAACAACTCCGTCTAGTAATTAGTGGTTTACTGTTCAAGAACACAGGCTTTCCCCGAGAAGGACTGACTTGCAAACTCTCTGACCACAAACTAACTACTCATCTGTCGGGCTTGCCAAAATGGTTTTGGTGAAATCCAAGCATGGTAAATTCTAGTTCTACACAGAGTGATACTTTAAGAAAACCAACACCCTAAGAATAGAGTTTTAAAACAAAAGTGCCCCAAACCACAGCTACCTGAGAACCAATTTTCTGAAAACGATCATTCTGAGGATGACGCCAACACAAACGCCTTAACAATGCTCAGAGATGGATCGATGTTACAAGGCTGTTTTCTGAGTTGCTAGGCAACGCTGGAAAACAACTGTCCCCTTCTTAGATCATCAGCCCACAGGCATATTACATAAAATCTAATTCTCCTCCTTCAGGGCAGAGCTTTGCAATGGGATGCTAACAGACCCAGGGCAACAGAAAACACACCCCTCTTAGTCAGCATTTACCCTACTGCCTCCTCAGCTCCATCAACTCTTTGCAGACAAATTATCCCCTGTCCTCCTCAAAATTCATTAACACCCAGTTCACTCTCAGGCTCGCTTTCCGATCTGGAAAAGCAAGGGGCCTTTTGCTAGCACATGTGCAGTCCCTGGCTTAGTCTCCCACCACTTCACAGGCCAAGTGTAGATATGAAACCCCAGCATTTGGAGGCAGAGTCAGGAAGGTCAGAAG
Organism: Rattus norvegicus; assembly: GCF_021556685.1. Lineage (NCBI taxonomy): Eukaryota > Metazoa > Chordata > Mammalia > Rodentia > Muridae > Rattus > Rattus norvegicus. The sequence goes on from NC_141550.1 coordinate 81,849,654, forward strand.
TTCAAGACCATCTTTCATACACGGTGAGTCTGTGTCTTGTTTCTCAGCTAATGTTCCTTAGGAAATGGCCTATTTGTCTGTTAGTCAGGTACTGACATCACTCTTAGGTAAACCAGCCTCTTTCTTTAATATCCTTAATTATCACATCTGTTCTCGGGGAAGGGGTTAGTACATATAGTTCTAAAGTTAGTCCCATATGAAAATATGTACTCGAGTTGCTAGACAAATAAACAACTCCATTTCTAACTTTTATCCAGACAATGTAATACCGTGCGTCCTCAGAAGTCATTCAGACCAGAACGTACCACGTGGAAATCCTCCATCTAGACGCATGGTTTAATATTTGAATATTCATATGACTTAACACATCTGTACCTCTTATCACTTCTCCATGTCAGAGTTCTGGGTCGGCCTTGAAAACACATTTAAGCAAGTCCTTGGCAGTCTCTAATAAATTATTCTTGGGAGAACTACCATAAAACCTTTTGACCAAACTTGAGGTCAGAGAGGCATATAAAATTTACCTTGACTTTGTTTTCTAAAGAATAGTTTTAGGTTCACATCAAATTTTAGATAAAGGTCCACCCCACTCCCAACTCCTCTAACATTCCCTACAACTCGCCTGCCACACGGATGGACCTACATTGATAAATACGTGAAGTGCATCTGCACTCTAAACAAACTCCGCCTTTAAGGGCAGATTGGCCATGACTTACCTAAAAGCTTAGTGGGTACAGCACAGCAAAAGCAGTCATGTTCCTTCGGAAGCAGACACAGACATACTGCACAGGCCAATTAATGGCATTATTCACGAGCATCTGCTATACTTGGTTCATACAGAACCATACTTGGTTCAGTAGCCGCCATTTCTATAGCAACCCCCACACACTCTGCCTGCGATGTTTGGGAAGGCACTTAAAACTGGATCTCGCCATAGAGCTTCACTCTCAGGGTAGGCTTCTCTTTCTACCGTCCCGTCGGAGCAAGAGGAGACAAATACACCGGGTGACCCTTAGACAGTGGAAGCACAAATACCAAATCTAAAACGCTATTGATTTTTTCCGTTATTCGGGATCAGTCACTTTTAATTCAAACCACTGACCTGGTTTGCTTATTCATGAGTGACCATTCCCTAGGGCCACAAGTCATACAACCCCACTCTCCAGAAAGCCATCTGCTGCCCTAGTTACACACTGGAGAAAGAATAAATGTCCGTAAAAGGGAACGGACACAATTGGCGCTTACTGTCCTTCAAGCCGCAACCAGCACACATTCGCCATGGCCGACTTTCTTTGCCAGACGTGGGAAGGTCAAACTGACCCCTGCACACAACTAAGTATGGACGCTTTACCAGGTCCAGCCCCAAGGGCTGTAGGACACAGTATGATGTGAATGACTGAAGTCAGAATCCTGCCAGTTCCTTCAACGATAAGAGCTTCACCCACCAAGGGGAGTCTCATTTGCTGTGTAGAGCAAATGGTAATCAAACACAGCACACACAGCATATATGTGCAAATGTCTCAATGCGGGACACGCATGCTGTGCCTCTTCAAGTGAGTTCTTAGAGGGTCTACATGGTGACAGAGTCAATAAAATCCAATTCATGTATCCTGACAGTGTGTTCATGTATTAGGTCACTCTCTGATGAGCAGGGTTAAAAATGCGAAGATGCTAATTTCTTTTAAAAAACAATTTATTTACTTTTATGAGCACCATGTTAGAGTGTCGCCCACATGCATGTTTGCATGAGGGCGTCAGAGCCCCCTGGAACTGGAGTAGTTACAGAGGGTTGGGAGCTTAGCTAACAGGAAATAAGGAGGCTGGTGCTGAGTCAGCACCCCAGTTATCCCCTGCAGAGAGAGAGTAAAGCGAGAGATCCCTCAGCTAGGGTGTTTAGATCAGGAGTCACAAGACGGTTCTGTAAAAGACTGGATCGTAAATCCAGAACACGCGTCGGTGTTGCATGTCAATACTCACTGGGTATCGCAGGATGAAAACGGACGGCTTACCCACAAATGGGTGTGGCTGTGTTCCAGCAGTAAAACCCTGTGTAGGGGCATGTGTATGTTTACCCATTTTAAATGATTTTCTCATGTTCTAAAATCTCCCTTTGGTGTTTACTTGTTTCCATTTTAACCGAGTATAATTTACAGACACAAGCTGTACACACTTAAGATGCATGACTGAAGTGGAAACTTGTGGTTTCTTTGGAAAGTTATGTCAAATGATGGTTTGCTGGGGCACACAGGTGAAAGGATGTTTGGAAGTAGCAGACTCATGAAAGGGCACTTGATGAAGGAGTATAAATGTGACCCACAGACAGTGGGAGAACGACAGCGGGAGACGGGCACTGAGCATTGGTTTGGTTTGTTCCACCTCGTTACTCTCCCGTAACGGCATGCACGCCTTGGTTCGCTTTACATAGCGCTGTTGAGCTCTGCTTGTGGTAACGATGCAGCCAGCCATTCAGAGAAACTCATCCAAGAGCTGTTTGTGAGGTTCCTGTGGCTTCGGTTGGTTGAGCCTTGCAGTTTCTTCAGGGCTGAACTACGGCTGCTGGTTCGTGCCTGGTGTCTGCCTGCCTACGGGACTTGGTCTGCAGCTGCTGAATCGTATTTGGTATTTGCTACAGGACTGAACTCCTGACAGAGAAGATCAAGCTCACCTCCAAAGAACTCTTGCAAAACAGGTCCACTCGGCCATATCCTAATAACTTTCCCACTACCTCTGCTAGGTGGTGGGCTAGAGGAGAGGTTGAATCCTTATTGAAAGTGGGTTGCAAAAAACTTATGCCTCCACCTGACTTAATGTTTTGATGTGCGTATCAAAATAGACAGTACCCCATCACCTCAGATACCTTTGCTGGTATTTGGGTTGTGAGCCCAGCCTTTAAGGGCTGAGCCACCTCTCCAGCCTGATACCATATTCTTGATGGCAACACTTAACATGGACCCTCGGCAAATTTTAAGTACACGGCATTGCCAGCCATACTGACACTGCTGTAGAGCCGATTTCTAGAACGTTCTCACTGTAAGTGAGAGAACCTCATGCCCGTTGGCTTCATCTTGCATTCTGCCCCGTCCTGACTGAATCTTCAATCATGCTTAGCTGTCAGGCTCCAGCAGAGTGATTCTGATTGGAGTAAGAACTTCTTGATGGGTTCATATGCTGCAGTTCCTGGCTATTTAACAGTTTGGGATTAGCAATTGTTTTGATTCACCTTTAATGTAAATAACTTAAAGAATTATTGGATTGATCTCACGATTATTATAGTCACAAATAGTAACTACTGGCCAACTGTGAGATGGGCTTGAAAGATCCTGCTGCATTTTCCTCCCCCTGGTCTGAGGAGGGCAGTCTCTGGGACTTTTAGTTTAACTGGAACATTTTAATAAGGAAATATTACTGACTAACCTTGGCAGTGAAACAGCTTGTGAAATACACAGGCTTCACTTGAGTCCAGGAAGTCGAACAACACAGTTTCTTTGAAATGTCTGTCCAATTTTCAAGTTTTCCTTCTTAATTGGATATTTTATTTATTTACATTTCAAATGTTATCTCCTTTTCCAGTTTCCCCTTTGGAAACCCCCTACTCCATCCTCCCTCCCCCTGCTTTGATGAGAGCTCCCCCTACAACCTACTCCTGCCTCCCCACCCTGGCATTCCCCTACACTGGGGCATCAAGCCTTCCCAGGACCAAGGGCCTCTCCTCTTATTGATGCCTGACAAGGGAGTCCTCTGCTACATATGCAGCTGGAGCCATGGGTCCCTCCATGTGTACTCTTTGTTTGGTGGTTTAGTCCCTGGGAGCTCTGGGGTGGGGTCTGGTTGGTTGATATTGTTGTTTTTCCTATGGGGTTGCAAACCCCTTTAGTACCTCCCATCCTTTCTCTAACTTCCCTATTGGATTCCCCAGGCTCAGTCTAATGGTTGGCTGTGAGCATCTGCCTCTGTATTTCTCAGGCTCTGGAGATAGCTATATCAGGCTCCTGTCAGCAAGAACTTCTTGATATCCACAATAATGTCTGGGTTTGGTGTCTGTCTATGGGATGGACACTCCCCACTCCCCAGGTGTGGCAGTCTCTGGATGGCCTTTCCTTCAGTTTCTGCTCCACACTTTGTCTCCATATTTCTTCCCTTGAGTATTTTGTTCCCCCTTCTAAGGACTGAAGCATCCACATCTTCCTTCTTCTTGAGCTTCATGTGGTCTGTGAATTGTATCTTGGGTAATCCGAGCTTTTGGGCTAATATCCACTTACCAGTGAGTGCATACTATGTGAATTCTTTTGTGACTGGGTTACCTCACTCAGGATGATATTTTCCAGTTCCATCCATTTGCCTAAGAATTTCATGAAGTCATTGGTTTTGATAGCTGAGTAATACTCCATTGTGTAGATGTACCACATTTTCTGTATCCATTCCTCTGTTGAAGGGCATCTGGGTTCTTTCCAGCTTCTGGCTATTATAAATAAGGCTGCTATGAACATAGTGGAGCACGTGTCTTTTTTATATGTTGGGGCATCTTTTGTGTATATGCCCAGGAGAGGTACAGCTGGGTCCTCAGGTAGTGCAATGTTCAATTTTCTGAGGAACCTCCAGACTGATTTCCAGAATGGTTGTACCAGCTTGCACTCCCACCAACAATGGAGGAATGTTTCTAAAAGTACATTTTGATTTTATTGTTATTGAATGATAATTAGAAGGCTTAGATCTGTGCACAGGCAACCTGCAACCAATATGACGTTGGCTATCACATCTGTTGTGGTCCATGCCAGGTTAAAAGGGCATTTCATGGAAAGGCATCAAGCATAGAGTAAAGATATGTAAAAAGCGTCACCATCACCAGGGCCACCTTCCTCAGGTCTCAGAGGATTTATAACAGCATGCCTTTGTTTTTACTGATTTCTATATTGTACTAGTTCACTGTTGACGCTGTAACAAATTTCCACAAACAGAAAGGGCTTAAAATCTTCAGATTTATTCTTATATCTCTGAAATTAAAAACAAAAACCAGCCTCTCTGGGCTGAGGGTGGGGTGTGTGCAGGGTGATCTTGAAGGGAAACTCCCTGGCCTTGTCTTTTTCAGCTTCTATTGGGTGTTTGTACTCCCTGAATTATGGCTCTTTTCTGTTTTTAAAGTGCATTGCTTCAGCTCCTGCTCTCTGGTCATGCTACCAATTCCTCTGACTCTGACCCTGTCTCCTCCCTCTTCTGAGGCGTCTTGTGATTACAAAGGGTCATCAGGATACTCCAGGTTCACCTCTCCATCCAAAGATTCTTAACTACACCTTCAGTGACATATATGAAATACGACTGTCAGAGGGCTCTGCAATCAGGACATGGACATATTTTGGGGGGACATTATGTAGCCTGTGACATATATAAAATTATTTAAATAAAATTTCACTGTTAACTATATGCAGAATACACCAATGGGATTAATATACTTATATTGTCATGGTACCTATGATATACAACAAACTCCAGAGAAAGCTTTATCACATTAGAACACAGATTACTTTTTTACATCCCAGTCCTATTTTCCCACACTCAAACACATTCTCTTGAAAAATAAGGAGGCAGGAAGGAGGGAAATAATAATAGTAAAGACATAAAAGTTTCAGGAGAGGGTGGTGGTGGAATTCAATATAAATGTTGTCCTTTGCAATTTACGAATATCACACATGCACACGTGCACACACACAAATGTTACATGTAATATTACAACACCTTATTCTTCTGACTTTTTTTTCTTTTTTTCGGAGCTGGGGACCGAACCCAGGGCCTTGCGCTTCCTAGGTAAGCGCTCTACCACTGAGCTAAATCCCCAGCCCCATTCTTCTGACTTTTAAAAAAGACTTGATTCTCTCTCTCTCTCTCTCTCTCTCTCTCTCTCTCTCTCTCTCTCTCTCTCCCCTCTCTCTCTCTCTCTCTCTCTCTCTCTCTCTCTCTCTCTCTCTCTCTGTGTGTGTGTGTGTGTGTGTGTGTGAAGTGCTTGAGGAAGCTAGAAGAGATGTTGGTTCCCCTGGAGCTATAGTTAAAAGGCTGTCGTGAGCTGCCCTACTGGGCACTGTGAATTAAACTCCTATTCTCTGCAAGAGCCACCTCCTCAGCCCCTGTTCTGATTTTTAAAATTCTGCAAATATCGTTATTAGATCAATAAAGGTATTCATTGGGACCTAGTCTTAATCACACGAGTGCAGAGAGGACACTGTAGGAGCAAGCAGTGGCCAGGCAGGTGCCTGGTTACCTCTCCGCTTACTGCCTGGTGCCACAGAGACAAACACTTACCACAGAAGGGGTTCAGTGATACCCAGGGCACCAGGTTTTAATAAGCTTATATGGCTGTGATAAAATACAAGAGGTAAACACCTTAAAGGGAGAAAGCCATATTTTGGCTCACGGTTCATAAAATCTAAGCTACCGGTCAGTTGGCTCTATTGCTTCTTGAGCTTGGGGTGGCATGGCTCAGGGTGAACTGCACAAAGCAGAGAAAATCTGCTTACCTCAGGATAGCTGGGAGCCCAGGGAAAAGAAGAGGTTAGGGCTCTTCAAGGTCACATCCTAGTGACCCACTTCCACCCCCTAGGCCATGACTCCTAAAGGTGGGAGTGCCCCCTCCAATATCGCCTTCTATTGGAGGCCAAGATCTTAGCAGAAGGCACTGGAAGAACATTTGAGATCTGAACCAGAACGGCTTTGAAGGGTCAGGTTCAGTTTGCAAAGTGGTAAGGCCCCAGGGAAGGGTCAGTGTGTCTGGGGAAGAGTCGGTATGTCTACACAGCGACTGGGAAGGAGAGAGGGATAGGCTCCAAAGAGATCTGTGTGCCTTGCTATGAGTCCGAACTCCTTACAAGTTGCTCTGAGAAAGGAGCACATAGGAACATCTTCCGTTGTGAAGGTAACCAGAGCAGCACTACAGCAGGTTCCAGGGAAGGAGGGGGAGTGGGAGGGAGCCTGATGATGCAAGGAACTGGTAAGATGCAGGATTCCCAGCCTAGCGCAGCCATGGGAAATCCAGGAAAGGACCAGAAGGTGAGTCTGAGAAATGCTGCTCTTTTGCTGTTGTTGAGACAAGGTCCTGCTGTGCAGTTTGGGCTAGTTGCAAATCTCGAAGGCTGGGATTTCTGCACGAATGCCGGGATTTCTGCATGTACTAGGACGCCTGGCAAGGAAGGCTGATTTGGTGGATCACAAGCTATGAGATGAGATAACACTTTCCTGCCCAACTTGCTTTCGGTTATGGTGTTTTATCACAGGATAGAAACCCTAACTGAGAAATGCAGTATACGGTAAGGCAGTGCTGCAATCCACCCTGTGACGTCAACCTTAATACAGCTGTTAAAACTGCAGTGATCGTTACAAGTCACTGTAAACACTATCGATGATCTGGGGACTTACAAAACAAAAATGCCACGAAAGCCCAAAAGGTAATTGTTTTCAAGTTTTTTTGCTAAAACCATGTTCTGACGGATCCAAGGAGTTGAGTATTTAAAAAATATCATCTGATATAAAAAATATCATCTGATATAAATCTCTCGTTGATCTTCACACATAGTTTAACAATCTTACACTGGTAGTTAAAATCTGGTTCCAAGTTTGATTTTCACGGGACACCCAGAAGAGTAATCCTGGCCATGCACAAACATTCAAACATTTAACTACAAAGTATTAACCACCTTAGAATAGTCCCTGTTTCCCCTTAATTGTAAGGAATTGGTGACCGAATCATTTAGCTACAACATATTTACCACCTTAGAATATTCCTGCTTTCCCACTAATTGATTGATGGAACCTTTAAAGATTCCTTTTTAAATCAAAACAAAAATAAAACAAACTTCAGAAGGGATTGATAACCGAATCATGTTGTATTTGGGTCACCCCAAAATGATGCTGCCACGAAAAACTGCTGACTCTGCTGTAATGACTGCAAAGGCAGAAGAAAGAATTCTGACACCATTTCTGCTAACCCTAGTGACTATGCCCAGGATGGATAGCATCTTTTTGAAGTATTTGTGCCTCGAAACTTTCACCTTATTTTCTCTTACATCACCGGCTAACAGGAAAGCAAGCTGCCATGTTGTAAACCTCCCCAAGAACCAGAGCGTGAGGCCAAGATCTCTGGCCACTGCCTGGCAAGACTCCTCCGTGACTATGGGGGACACTGAGTGTGATTGCTAGCCCCAGCAGAGTATTGCTTAAACTGTACAGAGCACTCACTGACTGATAGGCCCACCGTGACTTTCTGGGGCCTTGTGCCTGAGCCACCCTCATTAGCTGTGCTTGGATCCCTGCACCTCAGAAACTGTGAGACAGGAGATGTCCATTGCTATCTTAAGCTGATAAATTTTAGGCTTTCTTCTTATGCACTAATTGTTAGCACAGACTTATGTGTACAGGCAAATGACGAAGAGTCAAAAATAGATTAACATCTATCTCTAGGTTGTAGGGTTATGGGGACGACTCCCTGCTTTAAACGATGTTGGCCAATGTTTTTCTTATATTCAGGAGACAAAAAAGACCACAGAACCAAGATAGATCCTAGACTCTTCAAAAAAACTGAAAGGATAAATATTAGGAGAAGCAATTTTAGCTTCCAAGACCTTTAAAAATTCCTTTTTAAATGAAAACAAAACAAACTTCGGAAGGGTTGCTCAGGGGCTCCTGCTTACCCAGCTTCTGGTCAAACCGCCATGCTGCCACATAGGCGTTGTGCCTCAGACTGCTCTGAGTGGCCAAGGGCACAGTGACATAGATGGGTCCATCCACCAGCACCGGCGTCCCATTACCGCTGAGCAAGTGCACGCTGACGGCTGTGACAGGGGTCAAGTCATACCTGGTGCTGTTTCCTGAGAAAGAAGACATATGCTCATCACCTGCACAGAGGCCCTGGTCTGCAGAAATCCTTGAAGGAAAACAGTTACTACTGCCTCGTACTGAGCAGAGTCTCCAGTGTTCCGGAGGGCTTTGCTCATATCAGTAATCGTCACCCCCACATCGTCACGAGGCAGTTCAAACCCAGGGTTTACAAAGAAACAGGTTTGGCTGTGGCAGTAGCTGCCCAGAAGGCATATGCTAGTTAGGGGAGCTGCAGCAGAGTGTGCCTGTGTTACCCACTCCTTTCTGCTTTCCTTTCTCTCTTCCCCTTTCTCTCTTGACTTTTTTCTTCCCTCCCTCCCTCCCTCCCTCCCTCCCTCCCTCCCTCCCTCCCTTCCTTCCTTCCATTTAAAGGCAGCATCTCACCCCGTGGCCTGGAACTCATGACTACCATGCTTCAGTCTCTGCAGAAGCCACAGAAAAATTGGCTCACAAGGTAAGCTCTGTGCATATCGTAGGACACACCACCTATAGCATCTATTATACACACGCCAAGTCAGCGCCGTAAAAACATATTTTAGAGACTGTTTAAAACAGCAAATTTCATCAAGGATTGCTTCAAAATATTAACTAATTCTATCCTAAGTATAGCACTGAAACTTAGACGTGAGATAGGTGAGTGCTGTTTTAGTGCCATTGCTATTTTGGTCTGTCTAGAAGGACTTTGCTATGCCATCACCACTCTCCATTAGAGACCATTTATCTGAGTCAGTACTTTAATGACTGTATGTGGATAAATGAAAGAATGTATAGAGACGGGATATTTATACCCTTAAGCAGTCTGTTTCAGAAATTTCTTTAGCGAAATATGGTATCACACAAAATAAATTGTCATAACTTCACATCTTTGCCTTAATAGGATGAACTTCTTAGTGATAAAAATGACAAGGTACTTTACAAGGCAGGAAAACATAATATATATATATATATATTATACTATATATACTTATATAGTACTGTTTGATTTATTTATTGCTGTGATTTCTGTCTATACTAACCTTATTCTTAGGCAAAAAGTCAGACTGTAAGTATATTTACGTAAAGTATAAGTACGTACGTCCTAGATACTAACGTAACTATCTGAGCTCATGCCAACCTCCACTTGGGCTAAAAGTAAACACTCAGAGCAAATCTAGTGAACGTGACAGTTTTGACAATGACTTAACAGCTGAGTCCCCCGTGGGGTAATTCCTAAACAACAATGACCGCTGTATCTCTGTCACTTTCTTCATGATAGCCAAGGCCTGTTAAAAGAGTTCCTCAAAAGGTGAAAGTTGGAATCACAGATTCAAGGTCAGGAATCCTTTAGTTTAGAAACCATTTTACTTTGGCCAGAATTTACCACGCTGGGCTGGGAAATGCACTGTGGGCTGAGACATTCACAGTCAAATGGTGCCAGGAGGGCAAAGTCAGGCTTCCCATGTGCTGCCCCTGGTCACGCTGGAACCTGTCAACCAGACAGGATTTAAACGCCAGAGTCATCAGGTGACCTACTGGATGCTGTATAGACACTGCAGGCATAAGGTTTTCAAGCAGGACACACTGCTATGTTTTGTTAAGGCCCATGCAGGAGGTTGGTAGAAGCCTCCTGTAAACAGGCAGGCAGAAAGTTCTAGAAAGGCACCTCCACTCTTCTTTCTCAGTGTTCACACATTCTCTTTCCTCGTCATCTTGCATTTCCCCCATCTAGGCCGGTGGGTTTCTAGAACCAAATGCCCCTGCTAAGTTACGTCCCTCCCACCTCATCTTCACGACTCAGAGGGAGGGCAGGTAAGGTACCTGCTTATGTGTATGGCCATAAACCTGCACAAGTTCAGAAGTATGCTCTACAAAGATAAGCGGATTAACCACAAGCAGTGTGCTTCAGCTTCCTGTCCTTACACACGACTTTTAAAGAGCTCCAGCCGAGATGGACATGGCACACTTGTACCCAGTACCTGGTCAGGTGAGCCAGGGCTGCTGATATAAGGCCAGCTGGCTTACATAGTGGGAGCGTGAAGAGAGAAAAAGGAAAAGGGAAGTAGACAGAGGAAGGAAGGAGGAAAGGGAGAAGGAGGAGAAGGGAAGAGGGAGGACATAAGAGGGAGGAGCCCTAGCTCCTACGACATGTAGGTCTTACCTGTGCTTTCTGGAGGCTTGCTATTCTCTTGTGCCCCATGAAATGCCCATTCCTACTCTCCCACATCCCCACCTACTGTCCTGCTTTCTTCACCTTGGGTGGATTCAGACATAGATTATTTCTCTTCCACACTTTGCTACGTGATTCCCGTCGTGTGCAAGGTGCTGAGTTCTGTCTGTAGCTACTCCCTCCTGCTCTACCTCGGTGTTACCTGGCCCTCGGTGTGCAAGCAAAGTCAGGTGTCAGGCCACCCGGTGGAGGAGGGACAAGCACTCGGTGGAGGAGGGATGGTGTCCACTCGGGATTCTGATCAACTGTTTATAGCAACAGGAGTTCTACTCAGCCCCCCTTGGAGTCTCTTTGTCCTCATGTTTTAGTACCGAGCTGAAACATGCTCTCTCAAGTTTAAAAGTTAGATGCCAGGGGCTGGAGAGATGGCTCAGTGGTTAAGAGCACTGACTGCTCTTCCAGAGGCCATGAGCTCAAATCCCAGCAACCACATGGTGGCTCACAACCATCTGTAATGGAATCTGATGCCCTCTTCTGGTGTCTGAATATATATATAATGTGCTCACACATATAAAATAAATAAATCTTAAAAAAAGTTAGATGCCACCATAACTCTATGCAAATACTTTAAAAAGCATTCTGGATGAAAATGGTCATCATAGGCCAACTTTTCTGGGGGTCGCACAAATTCTGTACCTTAGACATTCTGCCCTTTCTGTCCCCTGGAGTGGCTGGTGGGGGTTATTTCATTGAGACTCATGGGAATGGTGTGGAGTTTTGTGCCTTCTGGGGACCAGGAGAAGGTGGGGATGCTAGGCAGCAGAGAATTGTTGGCCTGTGTGTGAGACAGAAAGTGAATACAGGGCAAAAGAAGGCCTGTCACAAACTCTGAGGCCAGCAGCCACCCGCTGTGCCCCAGGTTGCTGTGCTCCATGGAGCCCAGGCTCCAATGCCTCTGAATACATACGGATGCACCACTGGCTGGCTCCCTTTCCTAATAGGTCTTGGGGAGTTTGATCCTCTCAGGCAACTAATCAATTACGTCACTGGAAGAGCAGTTCAATGTCACCTTCCAACCTCTCTCTTCCCTCTGAAACAGGCTGATTTTAAAATAAAACACGCGTCCAAAAAAAATCAATAGTCGTGTGCTTTCAGGCTCCGCATTTCCTGGTCCTCTCGGGTTTCATAATTTATGCAAGCGTTACTGGAAGAGGGGCAGAGGGCTTGAGTGAGCTCGGGAGAGCAAGGCCAAGGCCGGTCCTCTTTGCTGTGCTCCTGACTGTGCTTCCTTTCATCAGGAAAGGTGGATGGAGCCTACGAGGACCTCAGACTAGAACTCTCCCGGCTCCTCGATTGACATTTCCCCCAAGAAACGTTGCTGTAGATGATCACCACACATCTTACGATGGCGAGTGAATGGTATAGAATCACATGGTCGGCCCTCAATTTAAAGGCAAAACGTCACCAGGTACCTTCACCTCCAACTAGAAATTTACTCGCAAGTTACAGAAATGGATGGGACGTTGGAGGTGCACAAGCTTTTCAGATTCACTGGTTTATCTGAAGTCTTGGAAAGTTATGAAAATTCTAATCAGAGCGTCCCCAGGAAGTATAATAATATACCCACTTTATCTATCGTGGCTGCTTTTCAACTTTATGCGGTGGCCAAAGCCTGAAAGGTAATAAGAGGAGCAGGAGAGAGAGAGAGAGAGAGAGAGAGAGAGAGAGAGAGAGAGAGGAGAGAGAAGAGACACAGAGAGAGACAGAGAGAGAGACAGAGAGAGAGAGACAGAGAGAGGAGAGAGAGAGAGAGACGGAGAGATGGACTGACTGAGAATCCTGAGACCTCTCCTACAGCAGGTGGAGGTCTGAGGACCATGCTGTCACCCAGGAGGAGGAAGGTTCAGGCTTTGGTCTTTCTCTGATAAGGAACTGTCACTTTCCTTCTGGCTGGTGGCTTTTGGTTTCTCTGATCTTGTAACTTCTATGTCTTGTCAGAGTAGCCGTGATGACTGAGCTGACTCGGTGATTTTTCAGAAGACTCCAAGCCACCTTCAAAGCCTGGCCCCTCTCGGGCTGTCCACAGGGAGCATCCTTTGGAGACCACCCCAAATCCCCTTAGAGCAAGGGGCAGAACATCTGACAGCAAAGGAGATGTGAAAGGTGACGGCCACAGCCGGAAGTGACAATGTGCACACCTCAGTGCTCTGTCTCTAGTGGAGCCAAGGGATGTCACTTGCTCATCTCTAGATGTCACTGGAACCAACCCCTCTCATCGCAGCACAGGGTGACTGAGAGGGTGGGGCTGCTGGGGCGTCTTTTACTGCACAACTTGGTGAGATGCTGTGGCACCCATCACACACTCTGGAGGGAAGCAGACTAGGTAAGGCAGAGATCAGAGGAGCACAAACCCTGTCACTGATCTCTTGCTTTGAAAAAAAATGATAATTTCAATTGAACTGAAATACTTAGGCCAACAAAGCAAAGCCCAGAGAAGGTTCTCCATGCCCCTGGCAACTGCTGGAGGGATCAAAGAAGCCAGTTTGCAAAGATGACATTGTATATTGGCGCAGGCAGAAGGCCTCCGTAAGCTGGGAAGAGGTAACAATATGAAGTCACCAGAACCTGTGAGGTCAAGACCCGGCCCCCTCCACGCTCAATGTGACCACCTCTTGCCACAGCCAAAACACACAGAGAAAGACTAAACTCCAGAAGGCCCTCCCAGAAAGAGAGACTCCAGTTACCTGTCCCGTTTCCATCCAATCCTCGCAGATACGGGAAACTGTCTACTTCTGACGGGGAGCTGGCCGCAGTGAGGAAGGCTGTCAGGGCACTGTAGCTGGTGTTCTCTGGCAACCTCAAGGCCCTTCTCTGGAAATGAACTCGAGGCTGTGGCCGGGCACCTGTAGGAATCAACTTCTGAGTTACCTCCCGGGGGAAGGCGTTTCCATTTCTGAAGATGCCAAGCCAGGAAAGGCCCTGACATTCCTCCCCCACCCCTACGCCTGCCCACGAGGCGTGCCGTCCCTCGTTCATCCAGGACACAGGGACGTGACAACATGCTATTATGGGACGGGGAATAATAGCCCATTGTCACATCTGTTTTGACACAGGATGTTAGTTAGGCTTTGAACAAAAAGGCTTTTCCCAAGTTCCACTTGCAACCAGTCTTTTCCACTGGGCGGCATTTGGCTATGGATGGGGCAACCTTTTGGAAGAGTCCGGGCAAATGAAGCAAGGCAACAATTAGTCTCTTCAGACAAGCAATGCAAGAGGTAAGCTTCGATATGGCTACAAACCCATCCCCCAACTTCCTGGAAAAATCTTGCTGAATGGCACAGAGCAAACGGAAGCTGGACAGGGGCTGTGATATGCAGTCCTGGGAGGGCAGGCATGCAGACAGTAGCCCCCCCAGGACAGACAGCTTTCTTCCTGTGGAAGCTGCTGTGTGACACTGCCTTTGTTCCTCTGAAATGCTTCCCACCGGAGACAGATGATGTTGTGCGAACACTGGAGTGGCCCAGCCCGCTGCCTTGCGATGTCACCTAACACGTTACCATTCTTCAGGACCCCAAAGGCTGAACCTACTTTTACCTAATGTGGTGGTGACAGTAGCCAGACATGAAGGTGAGAAGTAATTTTGCACAAACCAGGCAAAGACGTCCTTAAAATTAAAATCATGTATCTGCAGCTTGAGTTGACCTTGTTCTGTGCTGAGCAAAGGGCTTCTTCTACCTCTCCCTGCAATACACAGAGGTCCTAGAATACCAGCCCCACCCAGAGACGAGTTCTTTAAACAAATTCCAGGGTGCCCTTTAACTCTGGAGGGAGTGTGACAGCCTCTGTGCTACGGGAGTGCCAGAGCTCAAAGAACTGACACAACCAAGAATGTCTTCCTACAGTAAGGCCATGGTGGCCAAAGGGCTTATGGCCATTATGTGGGGCTGGCTTTCTGGGCCACACTTGGCTGTATATAGCTGATATGGTAAATCATCACCATAGTCCTTCTATCTGCTCAAAGCCACCAATCGACTACCCTCCCCAAAGGGCCAGTGAAACAGGTTCAGTCCCAAAGCCCAGGGAGCCAGGACTCAAAGTCTCAGCTACCTCACTGTGGTCACCCTGTAGATACATCGACCAGGCTAATGGCCGGTTATGCATGCCCTGTCTCCATGGATCCCCTTACATTTTTATCTCTTACCTCCTCTGATCTCGGCTGTCTCTTTAGTTCTCACTGAATCTGGATCCCTCGAGAACTCTTCTGATGCCATGGGCTGCCTGCTCTCACCCTTTTGCCCATTTGGCTGCACAGGCCGCCTGCCTCTTTTGCTCTCCATTTCCATGGAGCCCTCTAAGGTGAAATGTCAAAGCCTCCCTTTTCCTCTTTTCCTCATCTCGACTACGTACGCAGGATAATTTTCTCCAGGAAGGGCCAACACAGCTGCCGATGTTCAGGGAACGTGTCGCCATGCAGACGCCTAGTCCTCACAAACAAGAAGATCAAAGAACCCAGCTAACGTGAGGGAAAGTCTGGCATATCTATACGTGACAGGGCCAAGCCGGGGCCAGACAGCATGAGAGTAAAGCGAGAAGGCGGAGGCAAGACCGGCTATCCAAGCACAGAGCGGGATATGTGTCCCTCCTGGTCTCTGAGTAACTCTGGAGAAATGGGAAGGTTGAGACTTGCCTGCGGGCTCCTCTGACAGTGAGGAACAGGAAGTGACTCAGATAGGGGACGGAGGCTGCTGAAAGGCAGGAGGACATTCACACAACCCAGGACATACATCCTACAAGGACTTAGGGAATCTGCCCTAGGAACCAGAGAACCACCAAGCAAAGCTCAGGGGCTTTGCACCCTCATTAAGATCCACTCGACTCATCCATTCTCATCTCTGAGACAGACATGTACACTCCCTTGGATGGGAGAGCCGTGTCTCTTGTGTCTCTCCCGCTGCCCCATCACGCTGCCTCTCTTTCCTTCCTTCCTTTGTACGGGAGAACTTGGGAACTCACCAACATCCAGGGCCATCTGTGGTGGGAAGAAAGTGGGGACACGTAGGATTTCGATGGGTCAGGCTTGGGAAGAACAGGAAGTGGCAGGTCCAGCTGAACTGACACCTGCTGTGACTGGCAAGACACAGATGCCATCTGCTGAGGGACCCACACAGCCTCAAGGACAAGTACAGGCAAGTACCCGCAAGAAGACATCTGCGGACTCTAAGGGTATATATAGGCCATGCTAGGCCATGGGGTAAACAAGGTCTAAATGAGCATGTGTGGGCCTGGGCAAGAAGCTGTGCTCTTCAGCCTGCCTTTAGAGTTGCTTCATGTGTTGTCTGGGAGCGGGAACAGAGTGACCAGCTTGCCTGTCATCAGTGGCTGCTTCTCAGTTCATCAGTAGCTGCTTGGAATGTCCTCTCCTTGCAGACTTAAGGTCCCATCCTCCCTTTCCAAAAGAATATACCCCAATATACTGACAACAGCAGACCGCCTGCCTTTTCTTTCTGCGATGCTAAATCTATTCCCCACTTCTATTCTTTTCATCCAAGTTCAAACCAAGCCCCTCTCCTAAATTCTGCTTCCTTGCGTATGCCGTGATGCGCCCGCCTTTACCAACTGTCTGTGACTTTGTCAACAATCTCTGTCTGCTGGCGTTTCCTCCTTCAGCAATAAGCACACTCACGTCTTCCCTACCTAGAAAAGAGTCACGATCAAGTATGACTTTCTCTCTGTTCTCCCCACCTGTGAATGCCTGTCTTCTTCCATTTGGTCTTCACAGACATGGCGGTCACCCACACCACGAGATGCCAAGGTCCACCGTGTAATCTGCAACCCCATGAGCACCTCCTCTCAGCCTTCACCCCTCCTGACCTCTTCACAATGGGCCGCAGTGTTCGCCAGCCTCACCCATGAGGAGTCTCGTCTTTCTTCGCATTCATCCTTGGTCTCTGGTTCTCTCCAGACTCTGCTTCTCATGCAAACCCCTTCCTTCTCCTCCGCCTCTAGATGAAACAACGCCCAAAGGCTGCTGCCTACTGCTTCGGCAGTTTCCCCCCACTCCTCTTAGAGATCCCTCTTTAGATCCACAGTCCTTTCTAGTCAGCGCATGTTGCCTGAGTCCCACCCTGGCATTCCCCCTTCTTCTAGATAGTTTTACCCAGACACCTTCTAAGACCAGCATGCTCTCTCTCTCTCTCCTTTAATGAGCCATATTCTTTCTAGCGCCCAGTTTCAATCCAGACCAATGTCACTTTCCTTTCTAACGTCTTACAGAGTCACTCAAGTGCCACAACTGTCTAGTGCTCCTTTGTTAACATTTCCTCCCTTCTGACCCCACACTACAGACCTACAAACCACCTTTTGCCTCAGCAGTCTCCCAGCCAGCCCTCTGCTTCACTCCTAACCTCCATTTCAGCCAAGGACACACTGACTGCTCAAAGATGCCATTCTGACCACTCGCATTCCTGACTCAGGAGACATCAGTCTCCACCACTTAGCAAATCGTCATGACAACATTAAAATGAAGTGGACCAACATTGACTCAAAACTACTACTCAGATCTTACAACTGAGAGGTGCAAATCAATGAGTGCTTCAGAACTTATAAACGACAAGCATGTTGAGAAGAAGGAATTCCACCCCGTCCTTCTGGGCAACAGAATTAAAACCCAGAGAGGTTAAGCAGTTTGGTCAACATCAGTGTGCTTGGGAAATATAGAACAACTTTTACACTTGGCATCTCTTTCTATCACAACATGTCCATCTCAAAATAGGTGCTCTGTTTATGTGTATGTGAGCCAAGGAGGAGGCGTGCCATGGGCATGGTGTCTACAGTATGGATTTGGCCATGCTTGTCCTGTGTCTGACTTCCCCTTGTCTCTGTATCACTCGAATGCACCTCAATGTCTACCCACTCTGCATAACCTCCCATCTGAAGTTTTAAGCTGTGCTCTTTTCTTATGGTCTTCAATCTCGCCATGCCTTGTATTATACGGATGTGAATGTTGTACCTCTCAGTCTGAGGCGCAAGGAGAAAAAGGCTTCTCGCCATATATCTGCTACTCAGTAATACCCATGGAACAGAACATGGTGAGTCACGTCTGGCAACTGGCTATGACTTCAATAACTCTGTGACTTAACTGACACTAGATTAGGACCATTAACGTGTTGGGGCCGTAAACACTTTGCTGGGTGGCTGCCATGGGGATATTAACACATTGACTAGCAGTCCTGATTTCTACCCATCGAATACCAGTACCAGTCACCAAGATGTGACAATCCCAATGGCCCCAGGCACTGCTAAGTGTCCCAGGGTATGTGAAGTTACCACAGTAGAGAACATCTTGTTTTATATTCTATGAATCTTCATGACTTAAGCAATTCATACGAAGAGTCTTATATGGAGTCTTACATCATAGTGGACACATGATACATAAAGAGGAAAAAGACAAAACCCTTGTATTCCTGAAACTCAAGAGGAAGATGGGGGCAGAGAGCGAAATGGCTTGATTATACAATGTCATGCATCCTAGAATAAGGGGGGATGACAGTAATACAAGGTCAACTTATAATATCACACGAGTGACTTCCCTGGAAGAAAGTTCCCTAGGTGGCCCCCATCTGGAAGGCTGTGAAGAGGCAGAAGAGAGCAGACAGCAGATAGGAGAACGCAGAGATTCAAGATGGCCTATCACACAGGGCGATACTGAGGAAGAGAATGTCAGCCAAGGAGGGGACTTGCCATGGGCGTGGCAGCTCAAAACCTTTGGCCTGAGTTGGCCTGCGGGTGATGGATGTCCAGGGGCATCGAGGAATTCAGGACAAGCCTGTTGCACAGAGGCTCAAGTGAGGGATACAGAGAAAGGCAGTGACACTGGGGCTCAACACGGAAGCAGGGCTAAAGCTGAAACCACTTTCTGACTAGAAAGGAAACAGGGAGGTAAGACCCCCATGACAGAAGCTGAGGAGAAATGAACAGCTCCTCCTTTTCCTCTCAGTCCTCAGCCTTCTCCACAAAGCCACAGCAACACTCAGGGCACAACAACTTGCCTCACTTATAAGAGGCAAGGTCTGTTGACGGCTCATGACAATTTCACTGAAGTATGTATTTATTGTGTAGCATATGTTTGCTGATATACGCTCTGACCACCCTGATGGGAATTATTATTATTTTTGTTTTTTGTGTATAGGGTTAGAATTTACATAAATGCCATCTAGAGTATCTACAGCAAAGACAAGTGGATGGCATTTTTTTATTTTTTTAGAAAAGCTCCCATTAATGTATTTTATTTGGATATAATCATGTGAAACCTTCAACTGACATTTCACACACATGTCTGGGAATAATGGCCTCCTTACTCTTTCGTCCCTGGTATCTGTCTCTCTTAGTGACCTTTATTCCGTCCAGGCTTTTCTCAGTGTAGCATCATGTGACCTTGCGTGTAGTTGGTAGGACAAGGTTTTCTAAGTGAACCGTCAGCAAGCTTTGGGACCTTCCCAGGATGGCTGGGTACATCACAGGGTCCGAGCAACATGTTCCTAGGCAACCTCCTTATAGTGCTGTATTTCTGAGCAGGCAGTAATTTATAGCCACTGAAAAATGGCATAAGCAACCAAGCGTGACCAGCCAGAGGACAAAACACTTTATGTGTCGCCCATAAACTCAGTATCATACTGGTTTTGCAAAATGGGGCTAATTTAGCAAATGATGGCCAGGATTCCTATTCACTCAACCACATATGGCCTTCCTTCCAGGAGGGAAAGAGCTTTGAACAGAATAAAATGGTGCCTTCCATGACTGCCCTGCCTCAACTTCGCTGAGATAAGAAACAGTGTAATTGGATCTTCCAAGTTCACGGAGGAGTTAGAAAATTAACCAGGATTCTGTAACGTTAGGAAGCTGCTATGGGCATGAGACTATGCAAAGGAAGGAATGATTCCTAGGTGGCTTCTGATTGGATGCCAGAGGCAGGGGCGGATATATACTGATCAATTAATTATAACAAAGCTATCTGAATGTATTTCAATACCCACTTCTCATGTGCTCACACGTGTGTGTGTGTGTGTCTGTGTGTGAGAGAGAGAGAGATAGTGTGTGTGTGTGTGTGTGTGTGAGAGAGAGAGAGAGAGTGTGTGTGTGTGTGTGTGTGAACTGTACCCTCTGCCCTAATTCACTTGAAGAACAGAAAGCAAGCATGAAGAAACTATCTACATAGGAAGCACAAAGCGAAGATGGGTTTTGATTATCCATTTGTTTACTTAATTATTCAACGGTTCCTTGGGTACCTGTCAAGAAGCAGGCAAGAAACAAAGATGATGACACAAGTTAGCTGGTGAGGGAAGGTACACATTTAGTTAACTGCCCCACACACCGTGGTCTGTAGCCTCGTGGCACTGTTTTGGGGGGTTAGGGACCCTTTAAGGGGCTGGGTGTACCTGTAGGAAGTGGGTTAGGACTTTAGAGTTATACCCAGTGTGCTCTGCTCTTAGGAGAGACAGGAAGGCCTGGAGAACTTGGTGAGCAGCCTGTCCCTGCTGTGAATGAAGAGTTTAAAGACAGTGTGGACACTGGCGTGGGATATCCCAGGAGGAAGGAGCAAAACCAACTGAATTGGGCTATTAACGCAGTCTACGCAGATGGCCTCTCAGCAGACAGACGGCTAGAGGCTGCATCGCAGCGGCCTATGAGATAGCATCGTGAGGAGTGAGACAGACGGCAATCAGGAAGGGGAGGGACCAGAGCTTGGCCCCTCAGTCAGGAAGACTGAATCAGCAGTTCAGTGTGTGACAGACACAGGGTGGGGGGAGGGGGAGGAAACACTCAAGGCCCCGTGAACACAGACAGGTAGCATGTGCACAGCAGGAGAGCACACATGTGCAGGCACCGGGACTGGGATTGTGAGGTGACTCAGCTGGGGAAACCAGGCTTCCCCTAACTGTTTTTGACTCATGGAGATCTGAGAGGGGAGCTGAAAGTCATACCAAACGCTGCATAGGGAGAAGGTGACTATTCCCAGATAGTGCATGACAGGGCTCTGGGGTTCTTCAGGGTCCTCCCCAGAGACACAAGACAAAAGAGCTGAGTGTCAAGGCTGGTGGGTGACAGTAAGGAGTGCAAGAGGCAGTCACAAGGAGCCTGGGCAACCATGACAGAATCCAGTGTGTCCACTTCTCTGCACCCTTCACACCGAGCCCTGGCTGCTGCGACATGCACAGGACAGAGGACAGTGAAGAGGAGACGCTCGCACGTTTTTTCCTTTAGCTTGAATAAAGGGAAACACTGGTTGGAAACCTACGACAGGTGGCTGTGAGGGAGATAAGACTGGCAGTGGCTGTGAGCGGCTAAAAGCTCGGCGTGGAGGACTTGTGGGTGCAGAGAACCTGCTTCAACGCCTCCTATACCAACCCTAGCCATGACCAGCAACAACTTCTGAATGACTGGAGCAGTCACCACACCAGAAGCTTAGGGCCAGGGAAACCATGCGGCCCTGAGAATGAAAAATTAGGATTTTATTGACAATGAGAAAACCATCGAAGACCCGAAGATGGCTGACACAATTGCTTTAATTTTTGTCTTATGAGGACCGTGCTGTAGGTTTGGGGGGAGCTGGAGCACATCATTAGTCAAAACCTTTTGCAGCATTCGGGGGGACACGGGAGTGCCACGGTGACAGTAAGGATGGTAAGGATGTTTAGCCTTACCACTACTGCATGTGTTCATGCCATCGATGGAGAGAGAAGTTCTAGTAAATTCTACTCACTCGAGAGAGAGCTCAGTGTGTATATGTTAGTAGGAGATGTTCAGTAGATATCCAAGGTGAGATGTGTAACATCAGCTGCTTCTGAGCCCCCACCTAGGAGGCTCAGCTCCCCCTGGAAACAGGGGACTGGAAGTAATTAATATCTAGAAGAAGCCGATGCCCAGGGCCTAGAAAATGGAAGTGGGGAGGGTTTGGGGGCCCAAAGAAGCTATCAGAGTTTCTTCGAAGAGTGACCAAGAGTCAAGAGAGAAAATTAAGGCGCTGAATCAAGGAGGTGAGGAGGGGCGGTTTGAAAATAGGTGACCAACTTGCTACCTCTGTTGACATGGTAGCATCAAGAGGATGAAGTAGTTATTGATGTCTCTGGGGTTGGGCAATATGGAGGCTGCAGGTGACGCTAGCTTTAGCGAAGCGAATGGAAGATGAACCGTAGGTATAGAGGCCATGGACTCAGCCCGTGGAGTGGTCAGGGAAGACTCGGGCCCAGCACTGGCGTGTCTTGTGAGAGAAGACACCCTAATCTGCACCTCTGTTTCTCTCCAAAACGCAAGTCGTCAGCGCCCCAGACATTTCCGTTTGACTTCAAATCAACCCTCTAAAATCAGTAGCTGGACTTTAAAGTCTTTACGTCTCCCTCCCCGCAGCTCCTGACGAACGAAGAAATAAATGAACGCGCCTCACTTTCTGACACCACAGAGATGGGGTGACTCAGAATGATGCGCATGGCATGGTATCGACATTAAAGAACAAAGCACACTGGTCCCTGCATATATGCTGGGCGCCCCGTGTGGCTACCAAAAACCCCAAGATGCTGCCACAGCCCTTGGGATGCAGACGTCGTAGAAAACGGCACAGCGGTTTTCGTACAGACCACAGATATACATAGCCTTTAAATCCTACCCAGTACCTTGGAAGTGCTATGTAAATACCGTTCTATTATCCCCGGAGGGAATACTGTCAGTAAAGGTCTGTACGTGTTCAGGAGTAATAAAGAACTTATCTCTTATATGAGCCCGTGTCTGTGTGGGTGTGTACACCTGTGTGCGTGGGTGCCCTAAAGAGGCCAGAAGTGGGTGAGGTTGGATCCCCTCCAGAACAGAGGTTTCCAGTGTGGATGCTGTGGACTTCACTTTGGTCCTCTGTGCAAACGACCGCTCTTAAGCCATATTTCCAACCCACACTTTTTTTAAAAAAAACAATATGAACCCACGACACGGAACCTCAGGATGATGGAGGGTGGACACGGGCACCATAACAAGGCCAGGAGCCA
Organism: Rattus norvegicus; assembly: GCF_021556685.1. Classification (NCBI taxonomy): domain Eukaryota; kingdom Metazoa; phylum Chordata; class Mammalia; order Rodentia; family Muridae; genus Rattus; species Rattus norvegicus. The sequence continues at coordinate 81,872,688 of NC_141550.1, forward strand.
GGATGATTCTCTAGCCCATGCTGGAAGGAATGATCCGAGGACAGAAAGGTACTCTGTGTGCGGATTATTCCCAACTTGAATCCCAATACGGATTAGAAGAGGGCAAGTGACAGGAACCTTCCACATCAGCACATCCTCCGGCCAGCTGCGGTTGGGGCGAGGTGAGTGTTTGCAATGATTGTGAAGCACATTGAGAAAGAGAAGGTAAACAAGACAAGCCCCCTCCCCCTTTCTAGCTGTTGTGAGTCACTGTGTCTTATTGGGCAACGTGGTCCAGGGCAGTGACCCAAATAATAATAAGGATCTTTTCTTAGGAAGGAGAGACCAAGGGGAGCTAAGCAGGGAGGCGCCTTCCTTTTCTCATGCACACTCAAGGGATGGTTCTGTAATGTTACAGCCAATATATGGCTGAAATGCAGACTTCTCACAGGGGCAATGGACATCGAATTCCAGCTGTGGATACATTCACTGTTGCCACCATCAAATAAGAAGAACGTTAGCATTTGGCCCCGGCACCAGCATTGTTTGTCTTTTTAAATATGAAACATACCTTGGAATCCTGATACTATTTGGACGACATCTTCATAGACCATTAGCGTAGCAGAGCGTTCAGGAAGCAGCCCAAGGCTCAGCGAGGAAAATACTGCAGGAACAAAAATGGACGTAAGGGAAGGCTGATAGTTCAATTCAGAAGCCCACTCTGTCTGGGAACTCCGAGAGCTTCCTACCTTCTGATTTCAAACCAAGCCCCAATATTGATTACTTCAAAAGATTAGCAAAACAACCTCAACATGCCAGTACTGGAATCCTCTTGCTGTAACTACTGTCTTGCCATAGTCAACTTGAAAAAAAATGTTAATTTTGGGGGAAGGGGCATGTGCAAATGTGTGGAGGTCAGAGGTCAACTTTGAGTGTGGTTGCTCAGGGCTGTCCGCCTTGTTTGGGGGGACAGGGTCTCTTACCAGGACCTGATTGGACTAGACGGGTTGGCTTACAAGCTCCAGGAATCTGCCTGACTTGGCATCCTCTGGGTAAGGATCACAACCCTGCATCACCATTCTTGGGTTTTTTCCCATGAGTGCCAGGGAACAAATTCAGGTCTTGTTTGCATGACTGAATTATCTCCCCGATTCCCTTGTAAGGTATTTTTAGTAAGCAACAAGGCCCCATGACACTGGAGTATGTTAAAAGTTATGATGTGGACACTATATGGGAATATATACATTTACACACATATACATATACATACATACGCACATATATACATATACATACACACACACATACATATGTAATTTTAGGTGTTAGCATTAAGAAAGACCCTAAAATATGTGCTTAGGTTCATGTATGCAGTATGTTCAAAGACTGTTTCCCCAAACTCGGGAGTAATAACATGACACAACTTATACTACTTTAAGATTATAACCCAAATATCTGGACTTTTAACTCAGATTCTCCAAGTCCACAAGTTTCCAGGCAGATGTGCGTTAGGCTGTGAGATGTGCTTGAATACTACGTCCCCGGCTGGCGGCGCTGTTCTGAAGGGTTGTGGCATTTTTAGGGGGAGGAGCTTGGCTAGAGGAAGTGTATCACTGGGGCAGGCCTGGGGCATTTCCTGTCTGTCTTTGGCTTTCTGACTGTGGACACAATGCTTCCCACCACTGCAACTAAACCATGGTGGGTTGCATTTCTTTTTAAATGTGAGTTGCAATAAATTCTTCCTTTTCGTAAGGTATTCTTTTGTAAGGTATCCTTTTGTAAGGTATCCCGTCACATGCAACTTGAGGAAAACAAAACAAAATAAAGCAAACAATTCCACCTAGACTAAGATTTGCAGTCTCTCACTTATAGGGCAGATGCCACTCTAGGGTCACTGACTTGGGTAATTTGTCCAAGTATCAAAACTATCAAAAAGAAGTGGGCATTCAGTCTTCAGTAATGAAATGGGTTATAGACGAGGCAACGGTTGTCTAGACATCCCCAGATGGTAGATCCGGGGCTAGGATCTGCGTTCTGGTGCCGTCCCTTGGCTACTATGCTGCATGGATGAAAGCTCATAGGATCTCGGACTTCATCAGCAAGTTAAGAGAGGGGCCAAGTCAAGCCAAAAAAGTAATAAGGAGTTATTTCTTCTTTTCATCTTAAAAATAACCCACCTATTTGTTTTGTAGTGTATAGTGGTGTATGTGCATGTGTGTGTGGTGTGTTTGTGTGTTATCTGTACATATGTGTGTGTGTATGTGTGTGTATATGTGTATATGTGTGTTTGTGTATATGTGTGTGTAGTGTTTGTGTGTGTAGTCTGTGTGTGTATGTGTGTAGTGTGTGGTGTGTTTGTGTGTGTGTGTAGTGTGTGTGGTGTGTTTGTGTGTGTATGTGTGTGTGTAGTGTGTGTGGTGTGTTTGTGTGTGTATGGTGTGTTTGTCTATGTTTGTGTATGGTGTTTGTGTGTGTGTGTGTAGTGTGTGTGTGTGTGGTGTGTTTGTGTGTGTGTGTGGTATGTTTGTGGGTGTGTGTATGTGTGGTGTGTGTGTGTGTGTGTGTGTGTGTGTGTGTGTGTGTGTGTGTAGGCCACAGGTTGACTTCAGGCACTATTTTCTTTTTGGTTCTTTTTTTCGGAGCTGGGGACCGAACCCATCAGGCACTATTCTTTAGGAGCTATTTACCTTGTTCTTTTGAGACACAGTTTCTCTCTCGGCCTGGGCCTCACTGATTCAGCAGAGCTGTCTGGCCTGTGGGCTCAGGCATCTCCTTGTCTCTGACTCTTCAGAACTGGGATTACTAGCATTTGCTATCTCCTTCAGCTTTTTAACATGGGTATGGGGTGGTAATAAGGTGCATTCACAACCAGCCTGGGTAACTTAGTGAGCGACTACCATCACAGTAAGCACTTTACTGCCCGGGCTTTCTCCCCAGCCACTTAATTAATTAACTAATTAATATTAATTGACTTTGGAGACAGTACTTTGCTGTGGAGCCGAAGGTGACCTGGAATTCCCAGTGATGCTCACATGCTGGGATTATGGATATACACTGTGACATTAGGAAGTAACACTCATTTCTGTGAAAATATCAAGACTAGAGAGATGAAATGTTAAGAGTCTCAGTGATCTGGCAGCGCTGGTTCTCCAAACGCCCTCCGAGGCGCTGCCCTGCCCTCTCCTCCACCCCCTCCACCCAGGTACTACACTGAGATGGAGTTATATTCCAAGACTATTCCCAGCTATGACCCGAATAGAACATACATATGTGGTATGTGGTCTGTGCCTTCAGGATTACTCAGTGTACAGGACCACACCCACAGGAAACAGCCAGAGAATGAGCAGGAGGGTGGCTGGTGCCACAACAAATATTAGAGTGCACTTTAGTGGTTGGACAGCTCCTCTGATATTCAACACAGAATGACCAGTGGCCGAGCGAGTTCCCTGCCAGGTGAGAGCTCAAAGGCACCGAGGCATGTTCGTGCAGAAGCGTGTGCATGTGTGTTCACACGTATGTCCATAACAGCAAAAGAGGAATTAACTCAAATCAGTGTCTGTCAACTGAGAACAGATAGAGTTTGGCACTATGAATATATTATGAATATATTATGAATATATTATGAACATGCAGAGGAGGCGTGAAGAACTGACATGTGCTACAAGAAAGATGGCCTATTGTGTTGGTTGCTTACCTTGGTGAGCGACAATACCTGACCAAAGCCGTGTAGGTAGAGAAGAGTTTATTGGGTTTAAAGTTTAAGGGGGCGGCCCAATATGGTGGAGAAATCATGGTGGGGGAACTTGAAGCAGTAGGTCACGGTTAGGGAGTACAGAGTTATGAGAGTTCTTGCAGAGGGTGCTTTCCCTGTTAATTCTGTTCAGAATCCAAGCCCACGGAATGGTGCCAACTGGAGTCGAGGTAGGTCTTTGCAACTAACTTAATCTAGAAAATCCCTCGCAGGCACGGCCAGAATCCTAGACAATTCTTGAGACAACCAAGTTGACCATCAAATCAAAAATGCTGAGGGCGACAGGCGCAGAAGCCACACACTGTCTGATTCTGTTTATATATGCTCTTTAGAACAGGCGAGGCCAGAGACAGAAGGCAATGCAGAAGTTGCTAGGAGCTGGGATGGATGGGAAATAGGAAGTCGGAACTAATGGGCACAGTTAACAGAAGGCGTTAGAATGTGCTGGGAATAGATAATGGGGATATTATAGAGGCACAAACTGGGAGATTTATACTCTAACAACTGAGCTAGCCAGGCATTTCGTGTGCACGCGCACATATGTGTTTGTGTGCACATGGAGGTCAGAGGCCAGAACCGGTGTCTTTATTACTTTCTGCCTTATTTTCTGAGGCATGGTCTCTCGCCGACCCTGAAGCCCACTGTTTGACAAGACTAGCTAGAAAACATGCAGAGAGATTCTCCCGTCCCTGCCTCCCCGTAACCAGGACTGCAGTGTACAACATCATTGCCTCGTGTTTTACTTTTGCTCTGGAGATTGAAAGTCAGGTCCTCAAGCTTGCTCAGCCAATGCTTTCCTGACTGAGCCATTTCCACAGTCTCTGAAATGGTGTACTTTATGGTACATGAAAAATATCCGCTACTTGGGAGGTTGAGGCAGGAGGATTGAAAATTCAAGGTCTACTTAGACGGCCCAGCTGCTTTAAGGCCAAATTGCATCACTCAGTAAGACTCATTAAAAAAAAAAAAAAAAAAAAAGGAAACATTTGGATACAGTTTGCATTTAGTCCAATGATATAACACTTGCTTAGCATGCCGGAGGCCTCCTACTCCGAAAAACCAAACGGAGCCAAACCAAACCAAACCCAAAACAAAACAAAAAATATAGTCACAATTAGTGGGACATCAAAGACAGAGGGAGAGTTCAGGCAAAGTCAGAGTGAAGATCAAAATAAAAGAAGAAAACAGTCACAGCAAAGGCTTCTGTGAGCTCTTCTTGCCCTCCTGTCCCTTCCTTTTTAGGGGCACGAATGAGCAAGGACAACAAGGTTCAGGTCTCTAACTTGGGTACATTCTCTATGGACACTTCACAGGTTATATTAACTGCTAGCTATTCCCTTTTCTACCTGAAGGCACGAGGTAGGCCTCTTGGGTGGACAGAAAGAAAGGTCAAGACTTCTGTGGAGGGTGTCACTTACAGGACAAGTGTAGGCTGTACCAAACTGCCTGCTTTACCCATGCCTCTCCATGCCAGGCTTCCTCTCAGAGCTTGCCAGAACCAGGAAGCATCCTGACTGGCCCCAAGCACCTCTCTGCTGCCAGGTGTGGGGTGGTCTTTATCTAGAAGTAGGTGTGGTTTGTAACTCAGTAAGACGGCCCCCATTGGCTCACTAATTTGAATGTGTAAGTCACCAGGGAGTGGATCTTTCGGATAGGATTAGAGGGATTAGGAGGTGGGACATTGATGGAGAGAATGTATCACTGGGGCTGATAATGGACTGACCCTCTGGAATTGCAAGCAAACCATCAGTTAAATGTTTTGTTTTGTAAGACTCGCGGAGTCTCTCCACAGCAAAACAACAGGGTTGAAGACACTGTGGCAATGTACTTTTGAAAACTTGTCTTGGATGGAACATTTTGGCCTTTCCATCTCCAGGCAGCGGCCCTGATGAACTGTTTCTCAAATCTTACTTTTCAGAAGGAAGCAAGCAATGGGTCTGCCGTGTGTAGCAGGGAATTCGGGGAGTAGGAACACCAGGCTACAGACCTCAATCTATAGATTGCATCAGGGATGGGAGATGACAGAGAGGCCCACAGAGTTTCCAGTACATAGTATTTTTATCCACTCCAGAGAGGGTGTTAACTGAAGGTTCTTCACACTAGGGGATCCTAAACCCCCTTCCCCCAGCACTAAGGATGGTGCCCAGGGTCTCTCATATGCTAGCAAACATTCTGTCATTAAGTTATAACTTGGCTGTTTTTTTAAAGTAGAGAGATAGGAACATCTTATATTGCTCAGGACATATTCCAGGGGGACTTCTGGAGTAAAATCATCCCACTCGGGGTTTTAAGATATAACGCAAGTTTTTTTTTACGTGAACGTGGTAAAAAGTTGCCTCTAGAGATAACACACAGGAGAGGGTGAAGGTACCAGCCAGACTCCTTCAGGGAACAGCTATGCAGGCTGGCCAACTCATGATAGGAAAGGGAGAAGGCACCAAGGGAGGAAGTCTGTGTCACTTCTCATTGCTGGAGGCTACTCAAGAATTTCAGGCAGTCCCCCCACTGCTGCTGACCACTTTCTTCTCCCCAGTCTGTTCCCACCCATCTTTCATACATCTCGCCATGTTTTATGAGCCACCACGTTTAATCAGGGGTGCCTGCAAGAGCCCAGGTAGGGGCTACCTAGGGGTGCATCCTCAACTTACTAATGGCTACATCACTGTGGGAAATGACGCTTTCTCCCCCCAGCAATGATTAATTGTTAACAGCTCCTCAGGGCCTTAAGATCTTCTCTCCTATGCACGGTGGGATGCTAATGGGCTCTACGGTGTGGGGATTGCAGGGCACATGCACTTTAAGACACAGTACTGGCAATGTGGTGGCTGTTTTTGAAAGAGGCCAGTTAGCCTGGTCAGAGAGCAGTGCAGGAGCCCTGGACCACCATCTTCTTTGGCAGAGCCATGGAGGTAGAGAACGACCCCCTCAGTAAACAGGACAGCTCACAGGGACGAGTTCGTGCGTCTCTGTCTGACTTGTTTGCTCAGATGCCTCTCTCTCGCCTACACCCCCTTCCAGGGAAGAGAAAACCGAATGCATCTTTTTGGAGTTATTGCTAAGGACGAGAGAAGAAATCCATCCGCGCTCTCACGTGAGTGTTCACGCAAAATAGAACTCTGAACGCGCAGTGAAGAAAGCATCTCGGCCGCGATCTCTCAGCCTATTTCGGAACTCCCAGCTCTTTTGCCTTCTTCTCCTTCTCCCCCCCCCCCCTCAGTTGTTTGGAATACCAGAAGTGTGAGACCCAACTTCTAAAAATACACACTAAAACAACAGTTTACCCTGCTTTTCACCAGAGGCCAGCCCACATTCTGGTCACACTTGTTTTATGTGCTAGTTAGGAACGCCTTTGTTATACTGAAAAGGTCAGCAAATAACCAAAGGCACGGGAAGGTCTTTTGAAATGATTCAGGGCAATTAATTCCATTTCAGAAGCTAGAAACACAGGCTCCCACAGTCCTGCTGGGCCCACTCGGGTCGGGCAGCTCTCGAAGGCCATTCTCTGTTGCAGGTGTTTTCTTGGGGCCTCTAAAACGCTTCCAATCAGACTGCCTTGTTCCCATTATCAGACTCACTCAAGACAATGGACATTACCGGGACAATTTTCTTTCCTTAGATCCTATTAATAGAGTCAAAGTGAAAGCCATTAGATGGCTGAGTCTCACCATGCATGGGTCCCCTGTTTACAAATGAACACGCTTGCTAAAATGTCCCTCTTACCCCCCACATCGACAGTCCCCACGTGTTCCTGACTGTACACCGCGCAGAGGCTGATGGGGCAGCAGGCTGTCTCCCTGTCTCAGATCTCCCTTGGTGAGCATGTGTGCTTTCTGCTGGTGATTTCGTTATTTTAAGTGGCCCCCATGAAGGCCTCGAATGTGAGGAAGCTACAGAGAACCGGGAAAAAAGGACGATAAATGTTGTCCAGATACAGGTTATGGTGCTGTGCACTTAAGCCCAACGTTAGTGGGCCAACTCTGCTCTGCTCATTCAACAGTGTCTTAAAACAAACCCACATAACATAGAGGTCTATATTAATCCGTTGCTGAAAACGTTGTGACTACAGCTTCCTGGGAAGTCAGCCTTATGTGTTCCCCTCCTATCAGAGGCTCCGTGTTTGCCAGGTCTGAGATTGAAGCCTGTAGAGACTGCGACATGGCCCTACGTTGTGCAGCTGCTATTCTGATGCAGGCAGACAGCGTCTGCACACCTCACCCCAGTACGCCCAGCGACACTGGGGAGGTCAGACATTTCCTTTAGCTGGAGCATAATGAAAAGGGCGTTAATCTTTTTGCTGGCCTTCCATAGTTCCTACCCTGTGATGGCGTTTTGATGGTCACCTTGACAGGGTTTAGAATGACCAAAGAGACAAATGTCTGGATAGTCTGTGAGGGATTACCTACCTACACTAGGTTAGCTGCAGCGAGGAGAGCCACCCTGACTATGTGCAGGGCTGGGGTATTAAGAAAAAAAAGAGGAAAGAAAAAAGAAATCTTCTTCTTCTCTGTTTCCAGACTATGGATGCAAGGAGACTAGCCACCCTGTGTTCTTGATGCTACGCCGTCCCCACCACGAGAGACTTTCTCTTCAATCATATGTCAAAATAAACTCCTTTGTCCTTATGTTGCTCTGAGCAGGTGTCTGATGCAGCAATGAGGGAAGGTCCCGGCACAGGCACGGGGGCCACTGCCCTTTACTCTCTCTAGAGAGCTCAGGGGTGTTAGGACTTCTAGGAAGTAGAGAAGATGCTGTACCGTAGGGTACAGAGCTCACAGGGCTGCTTGTCAGCCTGCTCAAGGCACAGCACCGGGAGAATGGGCAGAGAACCGAGCACCTGTGACCTCTGGGTGTGTACGAGGTGGGGCTCCAGGCAGCTTCACACACTCACCCCACCATCCCTACACATACACACACACACACACACACACACACACACACACACACACACACACACACACAGAGAGGAGGTCTAGTCTTAGAGAAAGATGAACCCCTTACCCGGTAATCGGATGGGTTTCCACGGCGCGGAGTTTGGCACGTAGGCGTGTTTTGTGGCGGTGACAATCAGCTGATTTCCCAGTTTGTACGGGAACTTGATGAAGGCGACCCCATCTGTGCCGGATGTGCCAGAGGCAACAGACACCTGGCTGGCGAAGACCTCGATGAGCGCATCTGCGATGGGCTGGTGGGTGCTGGCGTCACTGACGTGCACTTTCAAGGTCACCTCTGGAAACAGAAAACGCACATTCACCCTGACAGAAGGCCAAAGACGGGACATTCTAAGTACATCTAGCACTATGTTCTTTTCCAGGGAATTCTGACCCCATCATTTTCTTCCTCCTCTTCTCATTCATTCATTCATTCATTCATTCATTCATTCATTCATTCAACCTATGTGAGTACACACTGTCGCTGTCTTCAAATACAACAGAGGGCATCAGACCCCATTACAGATGGTTGTGAGCCACCACGTGATTGCCAGGAATTGAACTCAGGATCCCCAGAAGAGCAGTCCGTGCTCTTAACCGCCGAGCCATCTCAGTGGATGGGAGCCTCCGGTCATTTTCTTATTAATTATTAAAACTTAGAAAAACAAAAAACAAACAAAGCTTTATTTTTTTAACTCTAAAAAAACTTTTTAAAAATAAAGGTTCCTACTTGTCCCCCCACGAGCTGTTTTATCCTTTACCTTTTCCCTCTCATGCCAACAGAAAACCGAGAGGAAGCACTGCCCTCTTATCACACTGGGAAACGGGTTAGGCACTCGTTCGACTTTCCTGCCCTGCTGGACACCGGCTCCCCTTGGCCTCAGGCTGCTGCAGAAGGACGCAGGGGGCTGGGAGACTCACAGTGGGCTCTGCACATGTCCCAGCACAACTGAGCAGGTGCCACTTCCATAAGCATGCCGGGACCGTTGTTTGGCCATCACAGAGACTGAGGAGCACTCAGAAATGTCTAAGGCCCGAGGAGATGGCTCCTCAGATACAGGTATAGCGCTTACTGTGTGAGCAGGAGGGTTCCAGGTTGGACAAGCATGGACATAAGAATCCAAGCATAGCAATGCATGCTCATGTTATCAGTGCAATGGAGGTAGAGACACGAGGATTCCCAGGCTTGCTGGCAAGCCAGACTACTCAAATTGGTGAACTCTAGGTTTGGTGAGACGCTAGACAAAGTGGACAATAACAGAGGAAGACTTCTACCTCGAGGCCCCCAGAAACATACACACATGTGCACGCCCATGTTCCAGACATGTGCACACACACACACACACACACACACACACACACACACACACACATATACACACACACACACCCCACGGTGGCAGTCTACTGTAATTAGCACCTGACTGCTAATCTCAGCTCAGGGACTTGCCACGTGGCACTGAGCGAGTCATTTATGCTCCTCAGGCCTCAGTTTCCCCTTCCGTAAATTAGGGAAGCCAGAAGTGCACAGCGTAACCTACAGGTAGTAACGGCAGAGCGGAAGGCTTGCTCCGTTATGGCAATCACTGTCCTTGTATGCTTTAGTCACTGGAATGGAATCCGCCCAGAGAGGGGAGACAGAGGAATAACGGTCTCCAATAGAGAGGGGTGAGATACCCCTTTGTTTTGTACCTGAAGATTTGAGGTTGGGGTGCAGCTTAGGGGTAGAATGCACGGCTCTGGGTCTTGGGTTCAATCACTAGTTTCCAATAAAGATGGATGAATGAATGAATGAATGAAATACCACATCTGCACTAAACTTGGGTGACCACAGAGAGGAGCTGTGCTCTGCACTGGCATCTACTCGACTATTTGCTTATGGTACTGACACGACCTTTGCAAAGCCGCACATTTCATCCTCCTGCCCATTTTCCCCATGTATGGATTTAGTAGATATCTTTGTCAGACGATCATAGAACACAGCTAAATAACTTCGAATATAAACCTTGGGATGTATCTCAGTGGCGGATGCTTGCCCGGCGTGGAGGGACACCTGCTTGATCTCGAGCACTACTCCCAAGCCCCCCAAAGTCCAGACTTGCTAATGATGTCCACCACGTAAACTTCTTAAGACTTTTAGAAAGGGAAAAATGTGCTACAGAAATGGAAGTGGGATGCGGTGGAAGGAGAAAGCCGAGAGGAAGGAGAAAGCCGAGAGTCAGAAAATAGAAGGTCATGAGGCCAGCACGCGGGCTCAGTGGGAAAACTGCCAAGCTTGACCTCAGTCTGATCCCTAAGACCCACACGGCAGGAGAGAACTGACCTTCTGCCTGAATGCAGGTCTGTGTACCACACACATGCAATGCCTGCACAGACCAGAAGAGGGCAGTGGATCCCCAGGATTGGAGTTACAGAAAGTTTGTGTTACCACATGGATGCTGGGAATTGAATCTGGGTCCTCTGAAAGAGCAACCATTGTTTTAACTTCCAAACCATCTCTCCAGTCCTGAGAAACAATTCTTGGAGGATTTTTGCCCATCCCATCCTAAATAGGTAAGTGTAATAATAATAAAAGAGGACCATGATGTACAGTCAATCTTCTGGTCTCGGCCTTCTGCAGGCCCTAAGGCACACATGTATAACACAGAGTATCCGACTGAGCTGGTCCTCCTTGCCGCCCAAGTATTATACTAAACCACAACACAAACCGCCTGTTTTGAGTAACATTCGCATCGCAAACAATCCACTGGAAGTGGGCGAGTGGGAAGGGCTTGCCAGGCAACCTTGATGATTTATGCGATTTTACGGTAATGCAACATTTACTAACAATTGGGATTAAAGCTTCTGATCGCTCTGCACTGTGTGACGAGATGTGATTTGTGAGCAAACGGAGTGAGAGGGCATTTGCCCTCGTCAGCCTCTTAGATCCCGCCACCTCAGTGTCTTCTAACACGGGCCACTTCGTTAACGTTCTGTGATACGTTTTGGAAGACATCACTTCGCACTGACTTGGCACGACAGGGTTGGAAGAAATACCAATATGAGAGGTGACCACTGAAGGGTTGGTCACTTTTTTTTGCTGAGTTTTCTTTCTTTTTGTGTAGTCTGGGTTCGTCATTCGTCACCTTACACAAGAAGCTCTCAGCCCGAGGGTCATGACCCAGTCATTCAAAGGGCTCAAAGCACCCATTCAGAGGGGTAGCATGTCAGGCATTTATATCACGATTCAAAACTGCAGTTATGAAGTAGCAATGAAATAATCTTATGGCCGGGGTCGCAACATGAGGACCTGTATTAAAGGGTGGCAGCGTCAGGAAGGCTGAGGACCACTGCCCGACATGTTGATGGGGCCACAGGTTTCACAGAGTAGCACCCTGTGCTAGACCATCCAGTCAGCAAAGGTACTCCTACTGCTGGAAGGGGCACCTGACTGTGTGAGGCTCTGTTTACCAATGCCACTCCCTCTTTGCCTCTGAAAGGAAGGTTCTATAAATGGCCCTGGGTGAGGAGCATTATTAAACATTGTCCTCTGGCCATGACATGACGGTCGCAGCCACAAAAAACACAGCAGACGTGGTTATCGGCACAAGAAATAAAATGAAGCAAGCAAACGGAAGACATGAGAGGAGGCTTGTGGGGAGGCAGCAGTCAGCAAGGGTGGGAGAGGGGCAAGAAGGCAGGGGGTGGATATCGTCACAGTGGGCTGTCTTCATGTATGGAATTATCGAAAGGCGAATAATACACGAATAAAAAGAGAATCGCTCTTAAGAAACTGAATCCTGTTTCTTTGCTCTTCAGTAAGAGCTCCAGCAGCCTTCGGAGCTGGGACGCCTGATTTCTAACCTGAACTTGGGACACTGGTCTGTTGGCTCCTTATCGTGTGTATCTATGGCTGGGTTCTGCTGAGTTTGATTCCCAGACACACATCTCCCAGGTAGTGCCCTGCCAATGTTGCCCTACTTCCGTCCCTCACCATCTATCACCCAGACTGTGAGCCGCAGAGCCTCTTAACAAAAACTGCCCCTCTCCAGGCCTGAAGTCCCAGGAGTCAGAGGGGCCGTGTAACATACTCAGCGGACACAGGACACTTGAGTGACCCCATCGCTTGGGTCAGCGGCCAAAAAATGATCCAAAACGCTGCTGGTTGTGTGTGTGTGTGTGTGTGTGTGTGTGTGTGTGTGTGTGTGTGTGTGTGTTTCTGTCTATGTATGATATGCACACATGTATAAGGGTATATACATGTGCATGCGTGTGCCACAGCACATGTGTAAAGGTCGGAGGACAACCGCGGGGGTCATTTCTTGCCTTCCACTTGGTTTGAGGCAGATTCTTTTTGTTGTTCCCAACTGCATACACCCAGGAAAGAAGGCTGTGGACCTCCCGTTAATTCTCTTGTCTCTACTATGGCTTTTGGACACAGGGCTTACTTACAGTGCCTGCTGAGGTGCCTGGTTTACATGGATCCTGGGGATCCGAACTTAGGTCCTCACGCTTGCGTGGCAAGCACTTCGTACACACTTCCCCAGCCTGTTGTTTCTGAGTGGTTTATGTGCTAAGAATAGTCTTAACTATTTATTTATTTGCTTATTTATTTATTTATTTTGTGTGTGTGTGTGTGTGTGTGTGTGTGTGTGCATGTGACAAGTGTGGAAGTCAGAGGACAGCTTCCAGGAGTCTGTTCTCTCCTTCTAGGGACTGCACTTAGCTTGTCAGTCCTGGAAAGCACGCACCTTTACTAACTGAGGTATATATATATATGTATATATATATGTGTGTATATATATGTATATATATATATTGCATATCCTTAATATACATAGTAAGACAGAGTCTCATTATGTAGCCCTGGCTGGAGCTCAGTCTGCAGATCAGGCCTTGAGTTCACAGAGATTCACCTGGCTCTGTCTTCTGAGTACAACTTGACAATTTTAAATGTCTGGGGGGAAAAAGAGCACAGTGTTGTTTGTAAATGAAAATGGTCCAGTGCTTATCAATACAGCTTTACTGGAGTCCGGAGTATTTCTGTTTTTGTTTCCTTTATTTCTTATTCACTACTTTTTAAAAAATAAATACTATTAAAATCCATTTGAAAGCATTGGTTCTTTCAGAGGAACTCTAGTTATCAGAAAATATGTTCTGAGGAGCTGTGGTGAAACAGAGAGCTGTAAAATATTTTCAGGAAAGAAGAAAGAATATTAAGTGCCTGGTTTTAAAGGGGTTTGTAAATACTTGTTGTTGTTGTTGGCTTTTTGTTTTTGTTTTGTTTTGTTTGCTGAGGTGGAAGGGAGACCTATCCAGTTCAAGGAAGTAATGAGGACCATGGATAACACAGTGTTACAAACTAGCAAAGATATTTCCGCTGAGATCAGGAGTGGAAAGCCAGACCTAGAGGAGCTGGGGAAGCCATGCTAGTATCTGGTGAGGTGGGGGTGCTGGGAAAGACATCTGGGGTTGGGTCAGAACCACTGTAGGGATGGACATGGCTTTCTGGAATTCGTTACGTGAACACTGCCCTGGTTGTGGCTTATGGGTCCAGCTGGAAGTGACAAGCAGGGTCGGGAGAGGAAGGCAAGACGTGTGTGGCATGGGCAAGCTTGCCCCATGCTCCCTGGTGACTCAGACAGAGAGGGGACAGCCCTGGCTCTGCTGGGCGGACATACTGCGCTTGATCTGGAGGACAGACGCAGGTCCTTCTATTGATCAAAGGACAACAGTTGCCCAGTTTTGGAACTGTGGAGGGACAGTCTTGTGGAATGGCTAGGACACTCACTGCTCTAGCGTTGAGCCTGCCTTTTCAGATGTTCTGGGGCCAACACAAAAGTTTTATGTGGGTCTTTCTTCTCTTCTCATGAAGACTGCTAGGGTGAGTGGTGCTGTTTGCTCTCCGGGATGCTGTGTTGCCCTGGACCAATGGACCGAACAGTGAGCAGGAGTATTCCTTGTCCCTCCTCTTTCCTACCCCAGGCCTTCCTCCTACCCAAGGCCTTCCTCCTACCCCAGGCCTTCCTCCTCAGTACCCTTATGCGCTCCACTCTGTCTACTCCGACTTGCGGACGCAAGAGCTGGTTGCTCAGGCCTCTTCCTGCCTCACACACTCATAAGGTGGATTATTTCTAGGCAGGAGTTTAGCTGGCAGACACCTCTAACTTAGTCTCAGGTTTTGCTCCGCCAGTGGCAGTCTGGATGTTGAGGAATGTTTCCCTGCCTTCTGCTCTTGGCAAACGTGAACAGTTTGGCTCTGTGGGTACAGACTAGTCCGTTTTAAGCAGTGCAGAGAGCATCTGCTTTGTGGGCAGAAAACTAAACATTATCCTTCAGAAGTCCGGCATTATCCCCTTAGACATGTCCTCTCTAACTGCCACAGATTAGAAGTAAGTGCAACAAGGCCGTTTCAAATCGTTGGCCCGGGAGGCGGCAGCTGTAAGCAGTAAGTTAAAAGCAGACATAATTGCAGGGACACGAGAACTGAATTATGGTATAGAAGCCCCACGCAGGCAGGGATTCCCGAAATTGGGATTTGATAAAATTGCCTGAAGATGCTAAAAAAAAAAAAAAAAAAGGGCAGAAAACCATGCATGTGTGCTTTCTTCTTAACCCCCTTCATCTTCAAATAATGTATATTCTATTTTTATACAAATGACGGAATACACTTATTTCATAATGTACCATCCAAACATCAAATTAAACATCTTCTATGGCTCCTTTAAAACCATTCACTGGTGCAGAACCTTCCAGAACACTTGAGGTTTTCACTGGGACCAAAGCTGAGAGGATATGTTCACTTGCCCTTTTAACCTCCCCCGCCCCCTTCTCCACTCTCAACTCGGAGTCTAACAAACTCTGGTTTGTCTTGGAAGGGAGAGGGAAGTTCTGGGACCTGACTTGGTTGAGTGGTGGTGACTTCTGTGGGGCTGTCTGCTGCCTGTTAGAGCTCTGGCTTCCCTTCTGAATTTCCTCAAGCTGGGCTTTCCCTTGGGGTGAGGCTTTAACTTTTCCTTTCTTGGAACACTTTTGAGCTGGGTTTCCATAGTAGTCTGTCCTAGCAGGGAACCTGGCCTCTCTCTGGCTCCGTTGTAAGAACCTGGTGGAAAGAAAGCCACTGCTCCCTCACGGGCCTGCACTCTGATGTCATGTTGCCTGGAGCTCTGGGAACCTTCCCAGCAGCAGGCAGAGCAGCTGAGCAGGAAGTCACCACGCTTAGCATCCAGCACTACCATTAGCTATATTTAACCCCAATCTGGCAGATTCACCGTGGGCTTCACATCTCTTAACCGAAACAGTAAAAGATCACTTGACCACTTAAAACGTCTTCTTGAACGAAGAGTTTATTTTTAAAGTGTTACCAGACCTCTGCTCCTCTTTTATCTAAGAAATGTGTGCCTGGTACTTGGGCCTCAGCACAGCAGCCTGTGATTGGAATCTCTGTCGATAGACAGCAAGGAAAAGCAGGCCGGAGAAGGCCTGCTAAGTGCAGGGCAGCCCTTCACCCAAGCTCCCTCGTCTCTTTCACAAACACTAAAGACTTAATGATCTGATGAAATTAACAGGTACTTTGTCACTTGCATCCCCATAATTTATTTGACTTACTTTCATATGGGGTGCATGTGCCTCCTGGTACTTATTTTTATTTCTTAAACAGATCATTTAAAAATTTCAAATCTTAGACAATGAGGTCCACTAAAAACGACAGGTTTATTTTTAAAGACCTATTATATGCTTTATACTAGATTGTTTTAGAGTATAAATTAGGTGTGATGGTGTACACCTGTAATAATAACTCAGCTAGATCGAGACAAGGTTGGGCTACACAGCAATCCCCTGTCTCAAAAAGAGACTTTTGTGTCGCGTACAAACTGAAGAAGGATAGTAACGTTTCATGTAGCTCAATGACTGCCTGCTATAACTTGTATGTTCTTGGATTCCTTTCCCAGCCTTACTTGCACTTGGCGACGCCTGGTTCGGATTCTAAAAGGAATACTCAGCGTGATGAGTGCAGAGGTCAGACCCCTGCACTGGCCCCCCACGGAGAATGGACGGCGCAGCCACACTCTGGTGCGAGGCCCTAGAAACCCCGTGGCTCCGGGACTAGCCCTCTGCCCTGTTGTCCGGGTAACACCTTTCACCATTGACGGTACAAAGAGCCTCCCCAAACCTCTCTGTTGATCTGAGGTCATGTCTGATAAAGAATTCCTACCTCTGCTCGGTATATTTTTAAAAGCATTGCTTAGTGTTCTGTAGGGTACTGTAATCTCTACCCTAGCATCTGGCTTCCTTTCTACTCACTTGAAAAGCACGGAGATGATAAGTTTGCAACAGCAGCCCCTGGGAACGCAGAAAGCCATTCTGGGCCTTTTTATGGTCTACCACCCCAGGCAGCTGACTCACATGCGGCAGCTCAGGGAGAGATGGTAATGTGGTAGACACTACAGCTTCAGCTTGGGAAACAAAGAGAAGAGCTCTTCACCGGCAGCCAGCGAGCACTACTGGCACATTCTTAGAGCATCTTACTCCCACCACAGTCTTGGCAGGCTCTGCGCTCGATGCTCTCTCTCACCTCAACCTCCCTAGCTCTCTGCGCCTTCTATGCATACACTCCTTCCTGGCTTGGCCAGAAGATCTCAGGGCAATCAATCCGTGGACTTCTCTACCTCATTGCCCATACATCCGTAAGATGTTTGAAGTGCAAACTGATGATCATTTGATAAACAGCAACTTCTAACCCACTTGTCAGAATGTTGAAATGCAGAATACCAAACATTTATAAAAATACATCAGTTAAAGGAGTCTCTGTGTCTGTCTCTGTCTCTCTCTCTCATACACACACACATACACACGTACACACATGTGTGCACACATATACACCCCTACCTTTCTCTTTTTCAAGTGTTAGGATACCTTTCATTTTAAACACGCTATAATAGAAACAGAAGATATCAGCAGCCTCCTGTAACTTCTGCTAAGGATCCTGTAAGGCCTGTCCACTCACTGCTAAAGTAAACAGCAGAAATTCACACTGGGTTAAGGTACATGATCAAAATGAAGATTGTCGGGGCTGCCTCAGCACCTGCCTTCCGCCATTAGAGCAAATTTAGGATAGCTGAATCCTTGGACCTAACCAAGGGGTGCCTGAGCTGAACATCTCAGGGTCTTTTGAAGTCTACTGCTGGACTTGCATAATTCATACACGCAACCACATGCTTGTGGGAAAAATTAAAGATGCAATTTTCCTATGATCTCGCCTAAATAAGTGATCCCATCAGTTGCACAGCAAACAGCAAACTAAACTGATATGACCCCAGACTTCTGCATGTGGTATCAGGGACCACTTAAGGACAACCTTAAAGCAATGTGCAAATAAATAAATAGATAAATAAATAAATAAGACTCAGCAAAAATTTTTGAGAGGGGGATAATGTGGCTTGTGTGAAGAATAATTAAATAGCTAATAATATAAAACATAGTAAATGTGGTTAAAGGGGAAAAAGAGTCATGGTCTATCTGTCCACGAAGGCAGACCAATCTTCCCACTCTTGCCAGATGCAGTACGACATACACTGGTAATTACCCAACAGTGAAAACATGGAGGGTCTGCTTACTGAGTTCCCCACAGTCCCCATTCGACTGAACACTCGAAGGACGGAGATACAATGTGGTGGCAAACGGAGAACCCACAAGAGAGCCCGTACGTGATGACAAGGGAATAGCACCAGCAAACGGCTTTAAGGCACTGCTGCTCTGCTCCCGCTTACAAATGTCCACGAAGGCACGGATTCCCGTCATGCAGACTGGAGGATGCTGGGAACGGCTAGGTTCAAGAGCAATGGTAAACATGTCTGGAGAACTAGCGCACACACCTCAGCCGAGCTTCAGACGTCTGTGGGAAGACGCTAGTGCAGTGGTTACCAAGGCAACCTGGGTAGAGGAAGAATTCTGCGTGCACATTTCCAGATCCACCTCTGTCGTTCCTGGGGGGCTGGGGGCGGGGTCTAGGGATACGGTAAGAGCAAACCTGCATAGCATTTATTTTGAACAAAGCCTCGAGGTTTGAGGAGGATGATAATGGTGATTTTAGCAAATCATATCTCCCATGGGAAAGAGGCTCAACACACAGAGAGTGCTAAATGGGAGGCAACTGGAAGGAAACAGACTCATTAATTACTTTGAGAATTAGAGAAAATGGGAAAGAAGGGGCCAGCTGAAGAGGCTGCCGGAAGGCTGTGAATGGCTCAAGTGTGGGAGACCCCCTGGCACTTGAAATAGTAGGAAAGGCTGATGAAGGCCCCCTCAGACGCCTAAGTTTCATCAATGTGGCCATTAGGGTACACATATGTGCTTATCTCTCAGAGAGAGAGGGAGATATTTAACAAGCTACACCGAGCTGTTCATCGTGAAGCACGTTCCAGACGGAGCTGACACACTTCAGGCCACATTAATGTCTATTTAGGACCATTTCTGGAGTGTCCATTTTGTGGCGAAGCGGTAATGGGAAGGGATTCGATGCTCCTAAGTCAATCAGGTCTTTGGTTTTGAAAACGTTTACAGCTTCCACCACCCACCACCCTTTCTTCACAAAATGGCAATGCCTTGAAGGGATTGTATGATTTGCTGGGAGACTGACGGCTAAGGACACTTGTATAGTGTCTGCTAGTAGGATCTCCCTGATCTTGCCTACACGGCAAGCGTCCCACTAATTTTACCTGGTGAAACATAGTCTAAAAACCGTCACTTTCACCACAACCACTGTTGTCATTTGGTCTAGGCTCCGCCCCACAGTTACCTGGCAACAGCCAGGTTTGCCTGAGTCAGTATAAAAGGGGCTGCACGCCCCCTCTCCTCTCTCTCTTGCTCTCTGGCTCCTGCTCTGTCCTCTGGCTCCTGCTCCCTCTCTCTCTCCATGTGCTCATGACTGGTC
This sequence comes from Rattus norvegicus, assembly GCF_021556685.1. Taxonomy (NCBI): domain Eukaryota; kingdom Metazoa; phylum Chordata; class Mammalia; order Rodentia; family Muridae; genus Rattus; species Rattus norvegicus. The sequence goes on from NC_141550.1 coordinate 81,892,258, forward strand.
TCTCTCTCTCTCTCTCTCTCTCTCTCTCTCTCTCTCTCTCTCTCTCTCTCTCTCTCTCCTTGTCCCCTTTCCCCTCCCCCTCCCTCTCTCTCCCTTTCTCTCTCCCTCTCCTCGTCCCCCCCCCCCCTCTCTCCCTTTCTCTGTCTCTACTCCCTCAACTCCCTTCCCTCTTCCCTGAATAAACTCTATTCTACACTATCCCGTCCTGTGACTGGTCCCTCAAGGGGAAGGGATGCCTCTGCATGGGCCCACAGAGGCGCCCTCTTCCCCCACACCTGACTGCACATCCACCCAACATATTCCTTCACTCCCTATGTTTTTATAAAACACAGCAGCCACCACTGCCCTCGCCATCGTCCACAACGCCATTTACCCTGTCACTGTCACTATTATCACCATTTCCATTCCCCCCCAGCGGCACCCCCCCCCACTATCACCATGGGCCACCAGCACCGCCACCACGAGCGCTGCCACCAACTCTGCCACCAGCTTCTTAACCCCACGAAACTGGAAGTCAGGAGAGTGTACACTTCTCAGGCACAGAGCTCAGGTATGCGGAGTAGACGATGCCTCTGCTCGCAGTCTCTCGGCTCGGTAGTGGCGCGAGGTGCTTCTCGTAGAGCGAGACACATACTCGACTATCCTTATAGTCATCTGACCTCTGCCAGCGTCAGACTCGTAAAATATCACAGGAAAGATCCCAGGAGACCTCCAGACGGCTTCTACTGAGGAGCTAGCTGTACCTCGCTAAATCTGCATTTCCCGCTCACACACAATGATGCTAACACAGAGTGCCACACTCGTTTCTACACAGTTCCCGCGCAAGGCACTGAACACCCTCTGGGCTCAGTTACCTTTAACTTCCGGTTTCTGCAGGGCCAGCGGGGAGCCCAGGGCCCTTCACACACTAGGAAGAGCGCTACCACAGAGCAATAATGCTGGGTCGAAGGCAATCTTTTCAGGATCTTTGTCCAGCGAACGACCAGGCAAGGCAGGCCTAGTGTCTTCTGCTACTGCACACTAGGAAAGATTTGTGCTTCTGACACACATAGCACCTCACTGTGTGCACACGGCGCACATCTTGAGTTCTCTGGACTGTTGTGGAAGGCAGGGGCTCAGACCCTGGTGCAAGGGTGCCGATGGACGGTTTCTACCATGATCAATAAGTGGTGTGTCATCTCCTCTCTCAGCATCTATAGAATCGTGCCAGGAAAGGGTATTAGCTTCTGGGACGGCCAGACTCCTCGGCTCTCCAACAGTCACCCAGGAACACAAAGCATCCCATCCATTATGCAGGGGGGCGGGGAACAGGCTGTGTGCGGTGGAGGCGCGTGAGAGTCGGAGGAAAACATGGAGGTGAAGGCTCCATGCTCCAAGCCATGTCCTTTCTCTGATAGGTGTTCAGGTTTTCCCTAAGCCTGGTTGGTAATGGCCAAGCTGGGTCTTCCACCGCTGCCTCTGCTCAGGCCACACTCGCTCCCTCCCACCGGCCGGAAGTTCTGTTTCACTGGCTTAACATGTTCTAGGACGTTCCGCCGAGGTCCACCCTTTCCCACGGGATGTCAGGAAGAAGTAGGACCAGAGGCGTGTCCTCCCTACGCCTTGCTGAGTATTTCATGTTTAAGGCACCGGTCCTTTTTAGTTCTCATTGAACCGTGAGCTGTGGGAGCACATTTAGGTCACCCAAGAGCAGAATCCAAATGATATGCTAAGTAGGTGACCAGTTGCCATTCATTTGGCATTCAAAAACATATTCTTTTGTTTAGTCAAATACCCCTCTCGCCCGATTTTCGCATCTGTTGAAACCAAGCCTTTTTAAACAGGGCAGCACTGTAAACTATGCTCACGCCTACAAGTTACGAGGCCTCACAATGGACCCATTAACACCAATATTTACGAAGTCCAATGTGCGGTTTTCTGAGAAACTTAAAACTCCTCACATCACAACTGAAACATCCTGCTTCCTCTACAGGAGGGGGGATGATGGTGGGAATCTATTACAAACAGCAAAGTATTGTTTCCGATTAATTTTCTGATAGTAAACACCAATGTGTAATATTTTCCACAGAGTTTAAATTCGTAGATTGGTGCCAAGTGGATTAACCTTTCACCTTCTGACCTTTAATACTCATGTCCTGGCAGCAATGTCAATAAAGTGTTTCTTAGACCCTGAACAATGAGAGCCCCACACACCCCCTCACAGCCAACTCAGTGAACAGCTCTTTTTCCAAGAGGCAATTCCGCTATAACTTGTGCTGGACTTGAAAACGGTGTTGTGAAACTTTAATTTTTTTGTCAAAACCTATTTTTCATGATGGTTCTTAGACTCTTTAACCTCCCAGAGGTAGTGGGAAAGAAAGGGCCTGTTTAGAAAGGTGTTTTGGTGCAACCCCCACTTGTGTTGTCTAGAAATCAGCAATGCAGTTCACAGATCAGCAGTGGCAGCTCGATCCACTCGCAAACACTTCAGAGATACACCAGCAGCCCAGTGTAGTAGAGTCAGGACAGCAAACAGGCATCAGCAGCAGTGACACTACCTAGCAGAGACAGCCAGGCTTCAGTCTCAAGTCAGCAAGAGGAACCCGAGGGACTCCAGGAGAAGTTCTCTGCTGTTCCTCTCTCAGAGAACTAAAGATCAGCAAAGATGTGAGACCAACAAGCATTGCACAGCGAACTGTACCAGCAAGCCACGCTCAGCCTCCATCACTGACGGTCAAGTTCTATTTATATGCTCTGAACATCACGTGTCCTCCACGTGTCTCAGCTGACATCACTCTGCCAATCAGCCCAAATCCACAGAAGCGGTAACAAGCTGCAGCACAGAGGTTTTGGGGGCCATGTTTCTCTCTGTGTGGTCCCGACAAACGCAGCTCAACTACTCAATGTAAGACAGACAATACATGGGTTTGCAAAGAATCTGTCATCACGTGTCCTTTCACATGCTTGCTTTAGCAGAACATCCTCTCTCCTGTGTCTGCTTCAGTGAAACGTTCCTCCGAGAGTCTGCCTTAGTCTTTCACCTGTGTCCACTTCAGCTAAATGTTCCTTCATGTGTTTGCCCCAGCAAAACACCATCCAACGGACTTTCCAAAGAACCTTTGGGTTTCCACTCCAGTGCTGTTTTAGTTTTCCTTCACAAAGGCATTGTTAAGCATTGCCCATCACAGAAATGGGTTAGATATTTAATATTTGTTTCGCTCAGTCCAGGAACTGAGGAAAAGTTAGGAAAGCTTCTGGGCCAAAGTTTTATGTCCCTGAGAGAGGCCATTAGCCAAAAGCATTTCGACTGTGGAAGCAGGCAGAGAAGTCCACATGTGAAAGAGATTAAAGCAAGTTTTGGAATCTGGCTGCAAAGCCAACCGTATTGAGCAGGAGCCACATTGGGGCAGTCATCCAGTGTCCTCGCTGAGGGTCTGCTCCTGGGGTAGACAGCGTACCTTCCCGCTGGAACACGGGCCTAAGAACTTGGGAATTGTGGTGGAGCTGTGAGGAGTGTCTGAGTTTTATCCTTGCAGAGGGCTCTTAGCTGTGAGATCATTTTTAACCCTTTGTTGCACGGAGAGCTTGTAATCAACATGGTACCACAGGGTATGTAGGTACATGGATGTGGCTTCGTGTTCTGCCTCTTGGATGCTTTGACATCTTGGAGCTTAGGTGACCATTCCAGGGGTCTGGAGACCACTGTTCTCCAGAATAGCTATCTCCTATTCTTGGTATAATAAATTACCAATTCTTGTATATTTTTGTAAGCAACTGGCCAATCCAGAGCCTACACCCCTAATCACATCCTACGGTGATTTTATGCTCCAGGCTATCATGGCTTTGCCCTCATCCCAGGGCCAGAAACTGGGAAAATGAGGGTGGCTTCCAAACTCTAGAACAGGCTTAAAATATTCAAATTAGCCAATCCGAAATGGTTGACTTGACTGCTTGACTGATCCTTACCACTCCTCATTATACACAGACTCTACTCTCTCTCTCTCTCTCTCCCTCCCTCTCTCTCTCTCTCTCTCTCACACACACACACACACACACATTCCTCCCTCTCACATACACACACTCCCCCTCCTCTCTTTTGCACACACTCCTCCCCCTCTCTCTCACAAACACACACACTCCCCCCTCTCTCACACACACACCTCTCTCACACACAATCCTCTCTCTCTCTCTCTCTCTCTCTCACACACACACACACACACACAGACAGACACACACACACAAACACACACAAACACGCACAGCTCTTTCTGCGCTTTCCTCACTCATCTGCTGCTCATGGGCTGAGCCTTGCTGCTGAAGCCTCCTTAGTGGTCTCCTTGCACTCAGGGACCATAACAGTGTCCGGCGACAACCGTCTCTTGATCTGCAAGCTGCTTCCTATGTGAGTAATAATAAAACCTCTATTTAAAAACTAGGTGAACTGAGCTTCCCCTGGTTGAGGCTACATTGTGTACAGAGTTTTGGTAGAGAACTAGTTATGTTCACGCTTGTTATGAACTTCCTTTAATTATCCCCAGGGAAGGCCAGACAGGATGGGCATGAGCTCAGAAAGGAGGATCAAATGCAGGGTGACACCCAGGTACAGATGGTGACTATAGGTCAGGGATGGTGCCCCTAGCTTGGAGGTACACAGAAGGAAGAACTTGACCAAGGAGATTTTAAGATCTACATTGTTTTGTTTTTGTTGTGGTGGGGATCGAGCCCAGGGTCTTGAGCAAGCTAGGCAAGTACCACACTGACTGTGTCCCCCAGCCCAAGTTACTGATTCAGTGCAGATGACTCACTGAGACTCAGATGACAATAGTATTATTGGTTCTCCACTGAAAACGTTACCTTTAAACTATTAGAATTAGGCAGTGGAAAAAACATTAAAATCACCCTGTCATCCACACAGGCCAACTTAGCATAATTTATTTTGCTTTCTTAGGACTAGATGTTCTCTTCACGTTGGCTGGCAAGAGTATGAGACTCAGGGTAAAGACCCCCGAGAGGAACCCAAAATCTATAAATGGTGGTGGTTCTGAAAGGTGCATCTTAAAAGAATCTGAGGGGTGAGATGGCCCAGTGGGCGGTGCACTTGTCATGTAAGTATGAGGATATGAGTTCGAATCCCCAAGGCTCACTTAAAAGTTGGGTGTGGTAGCACACTATCTGTCATTACCGCACTCCTAGGAAGAGATGGGGACAGGAACATCTCTGGAATCTCTCGGTCCAACTGGGCCATACACAGCCAATAACAAAGAGATTCTACCTCAGGCAAGATAAAAAGTGAAGATGAATAACTGAGATTGCCCTCTGATCTACACAGGCATGCCTTGGCACAACCACACAGGCATTCACACACACATACACACACACACGCACATACACGCACATGCACACACATACGCACACACATGCACACACATGTACACATGCACACACATGCACACACACACACACACACACACCACATCCCAACACATATATGAACAGCTACAAATTATATTTACCCTGCATATGTAAGGGCCCAGGTCCATTTCCTAGCATCATTAAAAGCCAACCTAAAACAATGACGACCGGTACTCAGAGAACTGGTGCTTACTTCTGGCTTTCTCTCTTCTGCTCCATTAGGTCATAGCCCCCCTTCCCAAAGGAGCCGAATGTAGTTCACATCCATCACGGTTAATACCCCTGCCAGGTCAGGCTTCAGAGAACCAGACTTTGTCTCACATCACCACAAAGCCCTTTCAAGAACATGTGGCAACTGACCTGAACCTTGGGAGGATCCCCAGGGGTCTGGGTGGTTACGACTCGTGGGTGTACAAATTAGCTTGGATCCAGCACACGGTCAAGAGTGCTCTGCACTGGGTGACCTCATCTCTTGCTTCCACGTGCTCTCCCAGAGTATAAGGGAGATACCCTCAAGGGAGCAGATACTTTGACTTGTTTCTTCCACACCAACCCTACAACCCTTCACTTGTTTGTGTGGTGCCGTTGGATGTCATACACATGGCCATACGGAGGCTGGACCCATGACTTCAGTGTATTGCAAATAGGCTTCTAACAAGTTAAGCTAGTGGCCCATACAGGATTAAATAAGTAGAGCTTTCATCTTAAGGGACTTGAGGAAGACTATATTTACTCCCACGAAGGCATGATTACTCTTCTAATAATGGTTGTTTCCTTTCTGGGCATCCAACAATTGAGTAGTACTTATTCGTAGCACACACAATGTGGGGGCATGGAGGTGTTCACTTTGTGTGTGTGTCAAGGGTCTGAGGACATCCTCCAGGCTGCTTTTGGGGGGGGGGTCTGCTGTGACTCTTGTCACTACACTGCATGCTCCAGGAGAGGTGGCCAGGGCTTCTCCACTCTCTCACCAGAGTGAGAATCTCAGCAGTGCTGGCATTGCAGTCATTGCTGTCACGACTCATTGTTCATGTGGGTTCTGGAGACGGAGCTCACAGGGCGGGATGGTTCTCACCTTCTACCTTATGGGATCCGGAGACCAAATTCAGGCCCTGGTGCCTTTACCCACAGAGACATTTCACTGGGCTGGCTTTTAATAATTAACAAATATTTCACATTCCTGTCATCCTCGCACTATCCACACACCAATCTTGTAAAACTAGTCACTGTCACATACAAAGTCCGTGTGGAACATGTCACACGCCACCTCCCATTCCACACACTAGGGATGTGCACAGCCTAGGATACCAGAAAGCAATGACCTCATTACGAAAATTAGTAAGTGTGAGGGCAAGGAGTTCTCCAGAGGAAGCTTTGTGTGGTGGCTTGAATATGTTTGGTCCAGGGAGTGACACTATTAGGAGGTGTGGCCTTGTTGGAGTAGGTGTGGCCTTGTTGGAGTAGGTGTGGCTTTGTTGGAGTGGGTGTGGCCTTGTTGGAGTGGGTGTGGCCTTGTTGGAGTGGGTGTGGCCTTGTTGGAGTGGGTGTGGCCTTGTTGGAGTGGGTGTGGCCTTGTTGGAGTGGGTGTGGCCTTGTTGGAGGAAGTGTGTCACTGTGGAGGGTGGGCTTTGAGAGCCGCTCCTCCTGGCTGTCTGGAAGACAGTAGTCGATTCTCCTATAGGCCTTTCCATGAAGATGCAGAAGTCTCAGCTCCTTCTCCAGCAACATGGCTGCCTGGACACTGCCATGCTTCTCATTGTGATGATAATGGACTGAGCCTCTGAACTACAAGTCAGCCCCAATGAAATGCTGTCCTTTATAAGAGTTGCCTTGGTCACGGTGTCTCTTCACAGCAGTGGAAAACCCCGAGACACTTTGTTAACAGGCAAACATCTGCTAACGCTTTTAAAAGTAGAATGTGTCTGAAGACGTGGAGCAGCTCAGAATGTTATCTGGACAGCTCTATTTCAGTCAGTATGTCCATAAATAACCGCTAGTATTTCAATGTTAGATAAAAATGCGTCCAACTACTGAGGGATTAGCTATCCCTTCGTGAAAACCTGGTTCCATCCTGTAATTTGAATATTTAGTTAACATTCAGTTTTCTGAATATTGCTTGTTTCTTATTTTTTTATGAGTGAACAAAAAAGGAATGGCCATAAATAACTTAAAATGCAGTAAAATGCAGATCGGAAGCAAGCAGAAGCCCAGCCGTTCTTACTTTGTAATATACAGTGAGTGACATGAACACTGGTTCCAACTGACCATTAAAGGACACCTCAGCTGACCAGAGCTGTCACCATTTTGACTGAGATGTCACCAGGGGTTTTCCTTTTCTCCAGGTGTGTGTTGGGTGTATGCACGTTTTGCAGTGTCATGTGCAGGGGTGTGTGCGGGAAAAGGTGAGTGGAGGCTTTAGGTTGATGCCATGAATCAGGCTTGATTACCTTCCTCCATAGTCACTGATGAAGGGTCTTTCCATCAAACACACATCGCAGACATGGCCAGTCTTGCTAGCCAGCTTGCCCTTAGGATGCTCTGCCTCTGCCTTCTAACGGAGAGTTGCTGTGGACCGCCATGCCCACATGGTACTTCACATTTTGTGTGAGTTCTGGGGCTTGAATCCCAGCCCTCACATTTGTGTGGCAAGGACTCAATCTCTGAGCTGTCTCTGTGGTTCAGTTTTTCCAAGTTTAACTCAGTGTTAAGTGAATCCAAAAGACAGTGAAAATGTGGCAGCCAAGAATCTGTGATGTTTACCTTCTCCAGGCCTGCTTTATGCCTTATTGTCTGCATGTGGAAACAAATATTCAGTAAAAACACAGGCCAAGCACTGTAAATAGCCAACAGAAGGAACGTCAGCACCACTGAATTATTTCCAACGGGGGCCAGAGAGATGGCTCAGAGGTTAAGAGCCGGGGCTGCTCTTCTCAAGACCCGCACTTATTTCTTACCATCATGTGGTGGCTCACAACCATGTGTAACCCTGATTCCAGGGGATCAGGGGCTCTCTTTTGGTCTCACTGGAGAGAGCACACACGGTGCACAGACATACATGCAAGTGAGAACACCAACACACATAAAGAAATACTTTTTACTTAGTCAGATGGTTCTCCTATGAAGAGAAAAGAACATAGAAGATAAGTTTAATTTTTAAGCCTTAATCTCTAACATTTATAGCTTTCTATATCACAGATCTAGACCAGCCTGGCAGTAAAACAGAACCGGACTTAGCTAGCCAATGGTGCTGAATAGCTAAGATTGCTTGCTGGCTTTGAAAGACCAAATATGTAAAAGAATGGCCAGTTTCCAGTCTCTGTGGAGCTATCCGTGTGGGGGTGGGCTGAGGGAACACATTTGCTGAAAAAAGATGGAAAAGAAAGTCGATTGAAACAGTAACAGCAACACGCACGTCATCACCCGGCTTCTCTTATTGGCTCTTAACAGTAATCTCATGACAGAGCAAGCCATGGTCTTGGTTTACAGGAAATGGAGAGGTGACTAAAAATGCTCGAACAATGGCAAGGCTGAGGAGCCAACTGGCTTGGTCATATGACGCACTTGAGTCTTCAGTGGTGAATGTTCTAGCCTGGGCTAGCTCTGCTGGGCGGCGGCGGCGGCGGCCGTCCCCCCCCCCCCCCCCCCCCCCGCCGCCGCCACCGCCACTGCCTCTGCCGCCTCCACCACCCCCACAGCCAGCCAATCAGGTCTCCTCTCACTTATCTCGCTTGTCCCCTCACCCAAAGCCCTTTCCCACAGGTGGGTGTCCAGACAGTCTTTCTCGAATAACTCACTAGAGTGAGTGGAACTCGGGTGCTGGGGAGGGGCAGAGTCCAGACCAGCAGGGCCGAGGGAACCAAAGGGCTCCAAGGTGAACTTGTATTGTGCTTTTAATGCAGCCCGAGCTTTTAACACTGTCTGCCCAGAGGCCGCTCCCTGGTCCCTTAAACGACACAAGATGCAGATTCCACCTTCCTTTAAAAATACTGGCTACTAACTGAATACTTGTAGCGTTCAGAGAGGCTGAAAGGAAATTTTCACTTCTGCATGGTTACAAGCCGGAGTCGGAAAGCATTCAGGCCTTCTGTCAGCATAAGTGTACTCCCAATCCGACGCAGCGAATTTTCCGTTTGCGTCTAACACTTCAGTGAATTGTCGTGGAGGGAGAAGATAGGGGATATGATAAATCCATATTCCCCCTTAACAGTTTCCAACCCACTTTCTGGGGAAGTGGGACATAGCCTTGAAAGATTCCAGTCCGCATGAAAGCAAGTTTTGCCCTCCCTATACGATGCTTTTGTTTCCTCCTTTAAATACCTGGATCTCTTCCCTGTCCTTAAACATGGGGGGTGGGGATGGGGGTTCAGGCCTGTCTATGCTGCCTCCTAGGTTAGGTCAACTCGATCAAGGTGCTAATTTCTTGCTCTACACTAAGTACAGGGGAGAGAGGACAGTTGCCAGCTCTTAGTATTTGAAGGAAGGAGGTTCCATGTCCTTCCCTAGATATTCTTTTCCTACCCTCCCTTCCCCAGTGAAACAGGTATAGTTTTGTAACAGTCAATACAAGGAAAAGGGTGTGTAGGATCTGGCTTAGCTGGTGAAGCGCTTGCTGTACCAACAGGAAAACCTGAGTTAACGTCTTACCTCCTCACACAGTAGCCAGGTAAGGTAATCCTGGCACAGGTGAGGTAGGAACATGGAGATCCCTGGGGCTTATGGACTCGAATCAGTGAGTTCCAGGTAAACAAGAAACCCTGTCTCAAAAAAAAAATGAGCTGGACACTGAATAAAAAGACGTCCGCTATTGTCTTCTACCTCTGTGTGTGCACATGCGCCTGCACACATGGGTAACCACGCGGGCGTGAACACGTACAAGCGCAGAAGGAGAACTGGGGTCTAGACAGGAGCTAGACGAAGGATGAGGGGATTTCACAGTGAGGGGTGTGCTGTTTTTACACAGCGTTTAAGTGGCTGCCCAGAGCATAACCCTGCTATGAGGAGGGGGAAAGTTCAGCAGACACTGGATAAATGTAATATATTTTCCAGCATAACCAAGTGCCTCTCCCTCAAGCCCCAGTCACCGCCTTCAAGTCTGACCCGGTTAGAGCATCATCAGAAACGAAGATAAATAGAAAAGCTGGCTTGAACACTTTGTAAACAAATAGGCAAGGTAAGAAATGGAGGTGACGACCAATCTGATATGTCGCCCTATAGCCAACCCTCACTGGCACGTCTGCTGCTCGTGGCATTAGTTCCAGAATATCTATATCTCTCTATATGTTTTCATTATAATGGAATAGAATAGAATAGAATAGAATAGAATAGAATAGAATAGAATAGAATAGAATAGAATAGAATAGAATAGGACTACTGCCTCCGTGCCCGTTCTTTAAGGTAAATTTGAGAGTTTACCCCTGAGATGGGAATTGGGCTGTTCATGGTTGCTGAGGGAGGGGTGTAGCCAGTGTGAAGATGCTCACACTCCCGTGTGTAAATGGCTGTGTTCACAGGAGCAACCCCGATTAAACTCAGTCATAAACAAAGGTAAACGATGGTAAAAATGCATATGTGGAGCTTGGCTCTGTGGCTTAGGATGCTACCTCATTGGTCCTGCCACATCTTGGGCTTATGCTGTCCAGATTAGGGTTCAGAGAAGTGCCTGTCTATACACTGGATGATGATGGGGGGGGTGTGGAGGTGGTGGTGGTGGTGATGGTGGAGGAGGTGGTGGTGGTGGTGGTGGAGGTTGTAGGAGGTGGTGGTTTGGCACCAGAATGTAGAGCAACTACTGGACTGAGTCTGGCCCTTTCTCGATTTTTACTCTGAGTTGATTTCCACCCTGGCCTGAGCTCAGCATCTCCCTGCCCGCTGGGAACAGAAGGCAGGTCCAGAAACCAGCTCCAGGAATCCCAGGTTCCACCAACTCTTGAATGGAGCCATTCCTCCTCCCTGGATACTCATTTAGCCTTCCCTCCTGGCCAGCAGGAGTGTTTCTTCCATACTCGCTGCCAGAAAGAGGTCTTCTCTCTCTCTCTCCCTGTACTAGGAGCCAACATTGGAGGAAGGCGCTTGGAGACTCCTTGGTCACCTCTGGAGGGAGCATCCCAGCACGGATGACCAAAATGCCCTAGTGTCTGCCACACACTTCCCTGCTTGGGCGGCTGTCCTATGACTGAACAGCTCTGGGTAACTGAAAACCCTTCCTTTCCTTGCCCTGCATTTTCCTTCTGTGATCAGTATTCCTCCTTGCCTGCCTTTTTCCCCAGTCACCCCCTCCAACTCTGACTCCAAGAGTACAAGATTAACATTCACCTTCCCCGCTGATGAAGCAGATGAGCAAGCATTCCTGAGCCTACCTAAGCCACCGATGCCTCCAAATCCATGACTCCAGCTTTCTCACCATAACGGGGTAAGATGGCCGTGAACATGCAGGGGACGTGGGGATTTTTGACTTTTCCTGATTTTACAGATTTCCCAAGCCTTTTATAACAGAGCACAGTCAGGCTCAAAGGGAAGTGAAAAGTGCCTATGTAAACATTCCCTAGGTGAAAATAAACACGGGTCTCTGTAGTAGATAAACCCACTCACTATTCATGCTATAAAGCATGTTCGTAGAAGTCATATCATAATTTGTAGATGTGATCAGGCTGAAGCAGACTTCTGTGTTCCTTAACAAGAGTGGCTTTTTTTTTTTTAAATCTATGTTCATGCTCTGAGCAGGCAGGAATTTCTCTTGCACTAGTTCAGGCCCCAGATTTCAACACGGTATATGGAATCCGGGGCTCCCTTCCTTCCACGTTTCCTGAAGGCTTCTCCGGACCCTGGTAGATATTTCTTACGAACAAACCCAGAGAAGCCATTTTCCACTGCTCACAAATGATGCTGTGGAGGGGTGACATGCTGGGAAGTCTGGCTGTGCGCTTTGCAATGGGGCAGGCGATCCATGACTGTGCAACTGTGTGGCTGGGATAGGGTTTGAAACAGGAATCCACACGCAATATAATAAAAAAAACAAACACAAAACAAACAAAACCCAGAGGCCTGAATGCTTGGCATTGCCATCACCATGAATCTTGCTACTGCCAGACAGAGAAAAGGGAAGGAAGGAAGGAAGGAAGGAAGGAAGGAAGGGAGGGAGGGAGGGAGGGAGGGAGGGAGGGAAGGAAGGAAGGAAGGAAGGAAGGAAGGAAGGAAGGAAGGAAGGAAGGAAAGAAAGGAAGGGACACTAACGTAACTTTGGAAAATGATACAAATGCCCTTCTGGTGGTTAACACAGTTTTACAACTGGTCAAAGTATAGGAAAAAATGTCTGAAGTGCTCACCCCTAAATAGCACATCTATACCCCAACTTCCTTGCGGAAGAGGGGGAGTCCGTGCAAGCATAAGAACTGGTTACTGGTTTTGATCGTCAGTACCCACAGTAATGCCAGAAGTGGTACTCATTTATAGCCCAGAGCCAAGGACAAAATGAGATGGGAGAAAGTAGATCCCTGAAGCTTGCTGTCAGTCAGTCTGGGAGCTAGGAGTCAGAGGAGAGACTGACAGTACAGTCTAGTCAAATTGGTAAACTCCAGGCTGGGTGAGAGACCTTGTGAACAGAGACTGAGGAAGACACCTGATGTTAACATCTGGCCTCCAGTCCCCTCACCCCTGCCACATGTACACAGATGTACACAAACACCTCCAATATCATGTATACAAACACCACACACACACCCCTCAACCTAACTTGCAGATATGACGTCAGACCCCTAGTGTGGATCTGTAGTTCTTAGTTTTATTGGTATATAGTCAGTGAGCATCTCTGACCAAGTACATAAAGGTTTACCTGACTTAGTCGCAGATGGTTCTTGGTTTAATAAAAGACTAGATCCTCTGTAAGGATCAGACCTTAAGGCTACCACTGGAATGCAATCTGTCAGTGCAGGAAAGGAAGTACCTGGCTTCCTCCACTACCAGGTCATTGACTCTCATGCACACGTGTATCCTTCCTTAGGGCAATGAAGGCTTTTTTCATTCGTGCTATTGTGAGGGGAGACTGACACATTGTGTCTGGCTTCTGTTAGTGTTAGCCTTAGATGCTGACTCAGTGAGAGAAGGCACACTTCCTCCACCCAGCCACATTCCTCCACAACTCTGTGAGAGGGAAGACCTAGGCGGAAGCTCAGAGAAAGATATTCCCAGTGGAGGAGGAGAATCTCTGTGAGATACAACATTTCACCCAATGAGTATAAGTCAAATCCCTGAAGATACACTATGTTGACGGAACTGTGGCAAGATGTCAACAACTGTTACACCTGGTGGAAATACAAATTAGAATAAGTCTTTTGGAGAGCAACAGAGTGAAACACACTATCAAATTTAGAAATGCACTTATTCTTTGACAAAGGGTTTAAGATTTATTCTACATATAGGCCCACACATTCAAAGTCCTGATCCCCCTCCCTGCAGGGCCCTGAATGAGACCAGAGGGATGGAGGGACTAAACAGTGAGCTGTCATTTAAGCTGGTGACCGCTCCTGTACAGTAGATGTTACATTAAGTTGTCCAAACAGGTGTGGAGGACATTGGAGTAAAATTTCAAGGTGGTGACAGTTGCCTGGGGGGAAAAGCACAGACCTTTGCCTGTTGAGGAGAAAGGAAGCTTGAGAGGAAGCCAGACAAATGAGAGAGCAGAAAAGCGGAGAGGAAAGTTTGCAGTCCACAAACAATACCTTAATAAAAGGATGTCAGGAAAAAAAAGAACATGTAATCTTTTTGTTGTTGTTGTTGTTTTGTTTGTTTGTTTGTTTGTTTGTTTTAGACTAAATACTTCTCTACCTGTATTCCCTTTAGTTAGTTACAGAAGGATTGAGAACACCAGGTAGAGAATCCTTATGTAATATAAAATATAAAGGTTAGATTAACCATTATTGACCATATAATACCACGAACATAATACTCTTCTAGATTTTCTAAATAATTAACCTAATCCCATATGGGAGATAGAGGGAAATGTATCGGTGGAACCACGGAAGAGCCTAGTTAATTCAGACAACTTTCACTCTGTCCAGTAGATCAAGACTGGCTAGAATATTGGAGGCACTGTGAAAGGAACAGATGTCATTGACCTTGATGCCCAGCTCATTCGCACAGGGTTACTTTAAATTTGACTGTTTTGTGTCTGAGTCAAGAAAATCCCCCCATGTAAAAGAATCCCCTTTATGTTCAAGTTTGTTACTTGGGAAAAGAATCAAGACGATATCTATTCTTTGAAACATGTCAAGTACAACTATTTAAAGCTTCTAGTGTGGGGGGCTGGAGAGACAGCTCCCCCGTTAAGTGCACTTGCTGCTCTTCCAGAGGATCTGGGTTTGACTCCTAGCACCCAGCCGGTGGCTCACAACAGTAGTCCCAGGGGATCTGCTGCCTTCTTTCAGCAACGGCAGGCGATGCCCACCTGTGATCCCTGAACATACAAGCAAATGCCCATACATGTAAAATACGGCAATAAAAAGTGTAAAAATCTTTTAATAGGAAATGAGGCAGCTCACGCTCAGAAAGACAGTTTGGTTGGTAAACTACTTGGCCTCGCAAACATGATGTTTGTGTTTTACTCCCGGAATTCCTGCAAATCAATTGTGTATCAAGTCAAAAAGGAGCACCACATTGGAAGTATTTCACAGCATTACAAATTCCCAAAGCTGCCTTGGCCCAACCCATCTATAAGATGCAGGGTCCAGGACAGAAATTCACCCTGGAGTTCTTTCCTTATGCCTTTCCTTACGCCTTTCCTTACATCCAGCACTGTTTCCTATGTGTTGCAGTTGTCATCTCGCTGGGAGATAAATGCTAGACACTGTTGCTGACTTTGGGCCAGAACCGATATATGCAACGACGTGACACAGCACAAAATTCTGCAGGAAATAAAATTCCAATGGCTGTAATTCCTCCCACACAAGACTAACTGTGTCATGTGATGCTCTGTGGTAACCTCATGCCTGACACAGGCATGGGTCATTACAGCATTTAAAACCTTTGCAGAGATTAGAAGGCTGAAAAAAAAAAAAAAGAAGCCAGCACTGGGGGGTGGGGGGAGGTTGAAAGCAGCTTTCTGAAATTGTTCTAATGCACAAATAATGCCTTGCTTTCTTTGACAGCTGTTCAGTAACTGAATACAGCTGGAGGCAGAGTTGGCCGCCAAGGGACTCCCATTGGACTCAATACCAGGCTTTCTTTTCCAGAACGCTCTCCAGGATTCAGACCAGTCCTATTTATCTTAAACGCATTTTAAAAGGTGGTTTTATTTCGATTCGTTTCCCTCACACTCTATCCATGTTAGATTCAGTCTGTGGAAGTCTGTGGAGCTGAAGGAAAGAGCTTAACTCTTCAACTAGCTGGTTATAGGCAGAGATGTGGTCAACTGGCTTTCATCAAGACATGAGAAGACATTACAGGCACTCAAACACATGGATCCCCAGTTGGTACTGCTGGTCAGTCTCCCCCAAACCATTTGACAGTAACTGTTCATGTCCCATTAGCATGTCCCATGTAAGAAAAATGGCTGCACATGGCAAGGAAGACGGCTACCACCTGACCTCTCTGAGAGGTAAACTCGCGTCAGTGTCTGTCCTCAGAGAGGTTGGCCACAGGATACCTTACCTCTGTCAGTCAGCTGTCAGTGACTGGGGGGATAAAAGCGAAACATCAACATCTCCATTTGCAGGTGAAAGTTATACCCTTTCTAAGACCATAACACTGTGATCAGAGGACGAGAATGTCCTGTTGGGAAACAGATCTACCCAAGAAGCCAATTCATTACAAGAAATACACTTATATGCCATGCCATACTGAATCAAGAAAAGGACATCTCATTACAGAATTCAAAAGCATGGTGTCAGGCCAAAATAGCCCAGCGTATGTATGTTCCGGATCAGAATAGCCCAGTGAGAGGGACCATAACCCCCGTGTTATGATCATACTTAAATTAAGTGGGAAGTATGTTAGGATTCCAGTGTTATGTAGCACATAACCTACTTCCAACAATTAAAGAAAGAGAGAGAAAATGCCCACACAGCACAGTTGGGAAGAGCGCCCCCACTTTCTGTGCTAGCAAGAATACATATCGGAAATGTTCATATGGGATACAGGCTGCTTCACGACGGAGCATCAGAAATGGGAAAGGTGGCGGCCAGCCAAGTTCTGGAGAGTGCGATCATGTGGTTTTTGTTGTTGCTGTTGTCATAGTTCCCAACATGCACAGCGAGTCTAACAAACGGCTCTGAGACGGATCTGAGTTGTACGTTCACTCCAAATGTGGGATGGAGATGAACACACGCCGCACTTGACCATGGCAGCAAGGGACAGAACACAGAGCCATCTTCTTGTGTCTGGCCCCACTAAGAACTTACGTCTGCCTAGCCCAAGTCTGGTCTCCTGCTCACACCCTCAGAGTGGACTTGCCTTTCTGCAGAGATCGCTTCGTCTTTCCATCCTAGGAGGTCTGATTTTTTCCTGTGGGGAGCACAGTGATTATTTATTTTGATAGCACAAAATAATGTGAAAGTCCAAAAACCATTAGCCACATTCTTTTGGTGGCTGATCATCTCTAATAAATACTAGAACATTTCTGATGACGTTAATTCCGCTCACCCTCTGGTCTCCTACTCTTGTGGGTTGTGTCATGTACCCAGCTGGTTTTCAGTGGTGACTTTACTTAACACACATTCACCTGAGGCACGTCTAGAGGTTTCCTATCGATGCCATAGAATTCGTTTAGCCACAAACGATTATTAAAAATCCTTCGATTTGAGGGTAGGGGAGAAAGGCAAGAGTCAACTGAAAACAAGAACAACAAAAAGAACCCAGCAAACCAGTCCATTATATCCTTACTATCAGGAAAGGAGCCACAACAGAAACATCTGTTAACAATTTCTTGCATCTGACACATATATCTCACGTTTGCAGATTTGGAACAAAGTGGGGGAAAAAAGCATTCTAGTTGACAAGGCTCGAAAGAAGGTAAAGGTACGTCGTCAACATGGCAAATGGTTCCAAGATGAACAACCTGGCTGAAACATAAGGACTTGGGTGAGGGCAAGCAAGAGAAATCGAGTTAGATTTCCAGAATCCATATGAGAGTGCTGGCTCTGGTGGCATGTGCTTGCAATACCAGTGCTGAGGAGGCAGGGACAGGCAGAACCCAGAACTTGATGGTCAGTCAGCTCATACCTACTCTGTGGCCCCCAGGCCAGTGAAAGATCCTGCCTTAAAAGCTCTGGCTCCTACACACACACACACACACATACACACACACACACACACACACAGAGGATTTGATGAACTTCCTGTCCACCTTCCCCTTTTTAGCTAATGGAGTTCTATTCTGTATACAGAAGCCATTGTCCACAGCTTCCTATTGATCTTTCCAAAGAGCACAGAGAAGTCTAAAAGGTAGGGCAGCGTAGTCTGACGTAGGCGCCTTCTTGTCTCCTATAACTCCTTCCAATCTCACCGTGCAGTAAAATACCCAAACTGTGTCTGGTCTTTATAGAGTCTTTTCAAAACTCTAATTTATTGTCAAGGAAGTTTAGTGTACTTGCTCTGCTGGCATAGTTTAGTAAACATTTAATTAAAACAACTAATTGTCAACAAGTTCAACTGGTGACAGCAATTTATGAACCAAAACCAATTCTCCAAACATGGACCTCAACTCCCAAGGGCAGTGTGACATGTGGATTGTGTGTGTTGGGGGTGGGGGGAGCGCCTGCTTGCTGTGTACTCTGTTGTCATGGGTACTAATCTCAGTCCCATATGTGTATTGGTGGATCTAGCAAACTGGGAGTGCTTATCACTCTCGAACTGCCAAGGAGTTAGCCAAGATGATCTGCTTCAAAAAAAAAAAAATAGTGCCAATGATCTCTTTTCTGTTTTCCAGTTTCCCCACAGGAGTCTGTTCTTGTTCTATTGTTACTAGGACTTGATGACTCAAGGACGTTAAAGGGGCAGGTTGATGCTAAGGTCCTGTTCCCCAGTTGGTTCTTGATTTGTCAGTCAAGAAAGCCAGGGGCCAATTGCTGGAAAGAAGGTACAGGAGGAGGACTTCCAGGTCCCAGGAGGAAAAAGCAGACACAAGGAAGAAGAGAGGAGTTTCTGCTATGCTTTGGAGGGATAAGAACACAGCAACCATGTGAGGCCGTGGGGCCGGGTAGAGCTGGGGTCTGTGGCCAAGGATGTTTGGCAGTGACTGGGTGGGACTAGCCACTGAAGTTTAGGGCAGGTGGAGAGACAGAGATAACAAATTAGTAAGGGAACACTTTTCCAGGCGGGAGGTATCTGCTCTCAACAATCGGATCAAGAAGGCCAGTTGTAAAGGAACAAACGTGTGTGTCATTTGTCCAAAGATTTCATGGATTCCAGGTGGGGGCTGGCAGTGTGGTCACCAGTCCAGGAGCAAAAGGTGGTAGCTTAAAACTGCACACAACAAGGACTAAAGATGTTGGTACTAATTTCTGATATCACGGAGACACTTTCCTACCTTCTCACTTTTATCTCTATATTTTTACTGCATGGTTCCTCCCGAAAGCCATGGTGTAGGCAAGTGGGATCAAAAGAGAGGGCTTTATTCAAGGATCACGATTTTGACAACATAGTAAAATGACCCCATCTGTAATAGAGCCGGGTTTTCCACGGTATCAGCCATTCTGGGGGAAAAAGCGTTCAGTAAGCAAACTCAGCTGGTAGACAATGTTGCTGAAGTAGTTGTCCAAGTGCCGTCCCCTGAATGCAGCAGAAAGGCCTGTCTTAGACACCTCTTACAACATGGCTTTATAAGTTAATAAGAAGCTCAATTCAAAAGTAGTTTATACAATAAATTTAACATCTGTTTATGAGACTTAAAGCCAAAGGCACTGTGCTGGAATGGGCTAGAAAGCTTGTTTTGGCCACAGACCCTCCTCTAGCCAGCTTGGTAACCCACTGCGCTCTGAGAAATCAGCCCTCACTCCTTCTATCTCACTGCCTAGAAAGTAACCACCCCCATCTCTCCCCGACTCCCGCCTGTATCTCCCTTTCCCCGCTAACTCCCCATGGTCTGCCTGGGCTTCAGCTCCTCTCCTTGCCTTTCCTTTCTGCTCTGTGGGTCCCAATGCCAGCACCCTTCAAGGCCTGCCTCCTTTCCAGGCCATTCTACGAATCCCAGCATTGTAAACCTTTAGCCTAAGTTGGGGCGTTTCACACGGCTGGGGCTCAAAGCCTCATGGAACTTGTTCTGTGCGGATCATGCAGTAGACTTCAGCTCAGACACTGGAGCGCATACCCCATTTCTTTCTTTCTCAAAGCTGAGGATGGAACCCAGCCAGGGCCTTGCAGTTGCTAGGCAAGTGCTCTACCTCTGACTTAAATCCCCAACCCCATAAGTGAGTAGCCCAGGCTGGCCTCCCTCAACAAATCCTACCTGCATGTGCTACTACACCTGCATTGATCGCTTCACGTATTTGAGTGTGACCCTTGTTCAGGGGCCACGATAATCTCTGAACGGTTCCTATTTCAGAATATGTGCTGCCAAAGTGAGCAGCCCATTTCTTTGTTTAATCTCTACATCCTGCTCTTGTCTTCACTCATGATGATGCCTGGATTTCATGTTCAATCAGACCATGAAGTGAGTGGTGAATGATGTTGACTGCAAAGGCTGTAGACGCAACTACTTTGCTCGTACCTGGGCAAAGATTGCCATACAGGTAAGAGAAACTGCTTTGAGGGTTCCACCATTCTATCTTTTCACATTCAATTCCTATTATTTAGGCCATGTGTGTTCTGTGTGTGCAAGTGTGCGAGCAAACATCACGACATATGTGTGGGGTCAGAGGACAATGGTTGACCTTGTTTTGAGACGGTCTCATTGCTATGGTGTAGGCCAGGCTGGCTGGTCTGCGAATTTCTGGGAAGTCTCATGCCTCTGCCTCACATCTTTCTATAGGATGGCTGGGATTACAGGTGTGTGCAACCACACCTGGTTTTATGTGGGTTTTGGGGTTCTGAACTCTTGTCCATTGCCTGTGTTGTATTTAATTCACTGAGACACCATCTCCCTACATTATCTACTCCTCCTCCTCCTCTTCTTCCTCTTCTTCTTCCTCTCCCTCTTCCTCCTCTTCCTCCTCCTCTTCCTCTTCTTCTTTTCCTCTCTCTCTGTCTCTGTCTCTGTCTCCCCCTCTGTCTCTCTCAATTAGAGACAAGGTCTTATTATAAGACAGGTTTCTTAACTCACTATATCCCTGGCTGGCTTTGAACTTCTGATCTTTCTGTCTCCTGAGCACAGGGATTGCAGGCACTCATTGCTATGCTCAGCCCCCACACTCATTTCGAAATAATGATCAATTTGGGTTCTGCTCTTAAATCACATTTCTGACTCTACCCTAATACATATGAAATATATCTATGCCGAGTCCCACTGTAAACACCCCGTGGATGCACAGGATTAAGAAATCAATGATGAACTGTTCGGCCAAAGAAAGAATCGTTTTCCATTACAGCTAATTACCCTCTAATTTATCTGTTGAGAAAGTTTAAGTTCTTCTGTTTTATGTTCTATTAATAACTTGCAAGTGTCACCTGAGGACAGACTTCTGTTCCCCCTGCCTTCTCCAGCCCCCTGCCCCCTTCTTAACCCATAGCTGGTTTGCTGAAGCAGCATCCATAGGTGGCTAAAAACAAGTTTCAAGTGGCTGCCTCTTGGGGACACGGGCACACAGTGTAAATTCATCACTAAGATTTCATTGTTCACAACTGAGTATCAATAATCATCTGTCCTTTTCGCCTCTGAAGTATTAATTAAAATATGTACAATTCCAGGCTGGGGCTCTGTTGGTAAAAATGCTATCAGGTATGAGGACCTGGGCTCAGATCCCCAGCACCTACCTAAGAAGCCAGGCATGGTGACATATTCCTATAATCCCAGTGCTGGGGAGAGAGACAGGAGGATCCCTGCACCTCACTGCCCAGCCGTTCAGGCCAAACCAGTGAGCTTCACTGTCTCAGGAACCAAAATGGAGCACGACGGGCAGAGATCCTGACACACTGCACACATATGTCACGTACACATGTATGTGAACATGTACGCATACACACATTATAAAACAAGCTTTAACTTTTAAGACAACAAGGTCGCTGGGAAGTGACATGGCAAAGACCACCACACTGTGAATCTATATGGCGCCTCAAACCCCATCCTTGCCCATTCGTAGCGGTGCTGCCATAGACCGAGCTGCCTGACTCCACAGGAACCCAGGCACATGTACTGCTGAAACCAGAAGCTGTCCTGTGCTAAGTGCTCACCCGGTGCTAGTGACCATGACTCCCAGGAGACCACGACAGACAGACGACCTTGTTGCTTACTTTCACCTAACAGGGAAACGAGTTCACAACAGCTTAGGCAGAGACAACTATGCAGTCAGTGCGTGTGTGTGTGTATGTGTGTGTGTGTGTGTGTGTGTGTGTGTGTGTGTGTGATCCCAGCACTCAGGAGGCTGAGGCAGGAGGATCACGAGTTTGAAGCCGGTTGAAGTGATGCATAGATCTGGACAGCCTTGACTACATAGCAAAGATCACACCTCAAGAATAAACGCGTGGGTGGGTAGATAGAAGGTAGATCCTTGGTATCCCAGGAACTAATCAGCCATGAACAAGAGTAGGCAGGTGCCTTGGAGTTTAATTCCTGAGGCACAGATGTCCCATGTAACTGTCCCTTCTTCACAGGAAAGAGAGTCACCGTAAGTGCGTGTTCTCCTAAGCACAGTAGTGTAGGCTTCTGGCTGCCCTCACCGGGTTGATGGATGGTGCGGTACACCCTTTTCACAGGATTCCCTGATTTCCTCACCTTCTTTTTGTTCTTCTTCTTCTTTTTCTCTTTTTTCTTTTTTTCAGAGCTGGGGACCGAACCCAGGGCCTTGCACTCGCTAGGTAAGCGCTCTACCGCTGAGCTAAATCCCCAACCCTTTCCTTGCCTTCTTTTGTCTCTACTCTCTATCTAGCTCCGGGAATTTGGCAAACTGGATTGCCAAAAGTCCCAGCCTCAGCAACCATTTTCTTTTCAAATGTTAATGTCTAACAAAAATAGTGGTGATCTTCCAGGGTACCAGGAGACTTGGTCACCCTTCATTCGAACCTCTGACTATCAGAGCTGGGATCGGCAACCACATGTCCATTGCTGGGCTGCTTTTCGCAGATACAGTAGCCTAGGAAGCATTCTGAACACCTTATAAAGAGAGTGAGTCCCATCAAGAACATGTGGCTCATCAGGTTCCAAATAAGAGCAATGGCGAAGCCCCCACTGTGAGTCAGGGACAGGACTGTGAGGCACTGTCACCGAGACACCAGCATTCTAACAGAGACATGGGTAGGAGGAAGCCTTCCTGTATGGTTGCATACAGGAAAAAGTAAAAGGCCAAGAGCCACAACGCTAGGGGAGGGAGCTCACCTTCTGAACAAGAGAGTGCTAATGTGAATGAAATATGAATAATTTATCCTGGTCAGTCAGTCATAATGGACAGCAAGGAACAGCAGGGAGAGCTTCAGTAATGACTATCTCTGGTTTCCTTTTAGGGTTAGACTTGGCTCCAGAGGTGACGTCCAGTAAGAATAATGAGCCAGGTACTGAAGAGATGGCTCAGCTGTGAAGACTACTAGATGTTCTTCCAGAGGTCCCGGGTTCGAGTCCCAGCACCCACAGGACAGCTCACAACTATCTGTAACTCCAGTTTCAGGGGATCCGACACCCTCACACACACACAACGCACATAAAATAAAAATAAAGAATAGTGAACCAGTCCATGGCCTTAAGGATGAGTAGGGGCATTCCTTTTAGAGGCTGCCAGGAACAGGGTACATAGGACCTACTGAAAGCATGTTAGGATCATGTGGGGAGCCATTTTAGAACAGACATAGTGCCACTTGAGAGCAAGGGAGGCAGAGAGAAGGAAGGTAGAGCCTCGGTGACAACGCCGAGCTTCACTTGAAGCCAAGGTTTCGCCTTTGGCTCTTGGTCTCACAAGCCGACACTGCCTTCATCATTTAAGCTGGGTTTTAGTCAAGCTTCTTATTAACTTAAAACCCTTTGGCTTTTCGGTCTCATAAACCAACAGACACTATCTTTATTATTCAGGCTAGTTTTTACTTGAGTTTCTTATTAACTTAAAAGAAAACACTTATGGAGCATTCCATCACGAATTGGGGTGGGGTTCAGAAGGACCCAAGCCTCCCCGGGGAGCTCTGAGTAGTTAATGGTTGTTGGAGTCAGGGGGGACATAGTCCTCAATGCTGTAGCCACTGGTACGCCATCTTTGCTCAGTTATGCCCATGTTCCTGCAGGCAGCCCTCATTAAATACAGCGGCATAAAAAGACAGGAAGGAGGGGGTTGGTGGGAAGAGGAAGGGGCACAGAGAGGAAGTGAGGGGAGATATGACCTAAGTACTTTGTGTCTGTCTGTCCGTCTGTCTGTTCCCTCTCCCTCTGTGTGTATGAAGTTGCATGAGAATAAATGCATATAAAATAACTTTTAAATACCGTTGTAGGATACATTTAGGATAAACACTCTGTATTCTACTTTGGATGGCACCGCAATGGATCAAAACATCATTTTTCTATAAACTAAATTTGCCTGCTAAGTATTTTTCGCTGGGAATGTTCGATGTGATAGGAAGCTTGGGTGTATTAGAGATAGGATCACCTTACTGTATTGGCAAAACCATCTCTTCATATATTATTCTCTTAGCCCATTTGCCTGTACCATGGCTTTTGGTTTTGCAGTTGCAAACGAAGATACAGGAGAAAAAAAGAATCAAAGAACCTCCATGAGAGTCAAAGGGTGAGGGGGGTAGGCACTTGGATCCTAGAGACTGGCCACCATTAGGAAGATCACCTGAGATTTACACAAGAAACAAGACAAAATTTCTCAATTAATTTGTTATATCATGGATATAAATGCCACAAATGGTCTCTTACTTATCCACCCTGATACATATATATATATATATATATATATATATACATACATATATATATATATATTTATATGCTTACACCTTAAGCCCTGCTGTGTGTCAATGTCCCTGCGGAGTGGGACATAACTACAAGACAATTGTAAAACAAGAAAACAAGAAAGTGGGCAAAAGTGGGGTGGGGTTACCTTTTGTCCTAGTATTTGGGGGGCATTGTTTGTTTGTTTACAACCTGATGCAAGCTAGAGTCATCTAACAGGGAATCATAATTGAGAAAATTCCTCACGAAGCCTGGCCTGTATGCAATTCCCTATGGGGAAAATTGTCTTGATTAATGATCGGTGTGGGAAGGCTCCGCCTACTGTGGGTGCTGGTCCTGGAGAGCACAAAACCCATCCTGAGCAAGCCCTGGGGAGTGTGGTAGTTTGAGAGGAAAATGGGCCCTGAGGTGTGGTCTTAATGGAGTAGGCGTGGCTTGTTGGAGGAGTGTGTCACAGCCGGTGGGCTTTGAGGTTTCCGATGTTCAAGCCAGTGTCTCTTCCTGCTGCCCGTCAATCTAGATGTAGAATTCTCAGCTGTCCCTCCAGAACCATGTCTGTCTGCATGCCCCGTGCCTCCCAACATGACGATAATGGACTACTCCAAACTGTAAGCCAGCCCCAGTTAAATGCTTTCCTTTCTAAGAGTTGCCATGGTCACGGTGTCTCTTCCCAGCACCGAGCAAGCCTGTAAGTGGTGTTCCTCTCTGTCAGCTCCATTTCAGTCCCTTCCTCCAGGTCTCTGGCCTAAGTTCCTGCCCTGACCTCCCTTCACGGTGGTCTGTAATGTGTGATGCAAAATGAACCTTTTCTTGTCCAAGTCACTTTTGGTCATTGGGGCTATCACAGTACTAGATTCGACAAAACAACTTACAGAAACAGCCTAAGGAAAAGTCTTACTTCGGCCCATGGGTTTCTAGGGTGTCGGTCGGTGGAGGGAGAAGGTCGGCAGCTGGGTTGGTTCTGTCTGTATTGGCAAGATCTTGGAGTGCAGCTTATCCCAGGGAAGTCAGGGAACAGAGGAGAGCTTGAGCAGGCAGCACAGGAGGGTAACGCTTTCCAGCATGCCTCGGATCCATACAAATAAATATAGCCAGATGTCACGGCTACGAGAGGATGGCTTTGGCAAGTCTATGGTTTCTCCGTACGGATCCCTCTGTGGGGATTTTAACTGCAAGGACTTTCTACTGCCTCCACAGTCTTTTTTTAGTGAGAAATAGGAAAATCCAAACCCCAGACTTCTAAACACGGTTCTGCGATGATGGGTTAAATTTCCCTATTCCTAGTTGATGGATAACCCCTTATATTATTAACCTCACTCCTGTCTATAATCTAGGGGAATCGTTAACTAGAACAACCAACACCACAGCTCCTTTGCAGAACTTCTGAAGAGAGATTTAAAGCCAAGCAGAAGCGAAGGGTCTGACCTTGCAAATGGTGTTCCTCGAACTATTCACAGGACCATGATGGCTGCCGGAGCTGTTGAAAGGGTGCACATACGTAAACACCTGGAGCAGACAGAGGCTGTTTTCTTTCTTTTTTCTTTTTTTTTCTTCTTTTTCGGAGCTGGGGATCAAACCCAGGGCCCTGAGCTTGCTAGGCAAGCGCTCTACCGCTGAGCTAAATCCCCAACCCCAGAGGCTGTTTTCTTAATGGTGGCTTCTCTCGAAATGTACCCTAGGATAAGGTGAGCTGTGATAGCACAGAGCCCACAGCTCCTCTCTTGGGTAAGACTGCTTCTGCCCTATCCCCACTGTCTCCACCACTTTCTCACCCACTGTCTCGTTGCCTCTCTGTGTATGAGGTGTACATGGGTGGGTACATAGAGACCACAGCACCTCACGTCCCACTCTGTCACTCTCTGCCATCATTCCTGTGAATGAAACTTAGGATGGAGCCACCAAGCCCCAGTGACCCTTCTGTTTCCCCTCACCCCTTACTCCCAGAGCTGGGGTTATAGGCATGCCCACAGTCATGTCTAGCTTTTATGTGCATGCCGGGGATTTGAACTCAGGTCTTTATAGTTGCACAGCAAAAGTTCTAACTCTTTGAGACATCTCACCCTCTACCTATTTTTTAATGAATTGTTTTAACAGCTAGGCTCTTGCTGCTGTAACAGGCTCCCAGATCTTATCATGACTGACGCCATGATGAGGTACACTTCAGGCCTCAGAACCTGTATGTATGTTCCTGTATGGAACATGTATGCAGTCACTAACATCTGCAAAATGAGAACACAGATCTAATCCATCAAAGGAATGGACTAACCCTTGTCTCTTGGCTTCTCTGGATCTGCTTCTGGTGAACTGTTCTTGCTAACTGTAATGTGTCAGCTGAGGTGGTTTTGTGCTTAAAAGCTCGCCCTGAGAAAGGCTCAGGACGTCATGGCATGGGGATCCCAAACACCTAGCTTGCCCGCAGGGCAGTGTTTGGTTTTGCTCTCTGGATATTTTTATTCTTGTTGTGGTGAAGGTCTTTTTTGGGGTATCAGGCCCTGAGCCCTGAAACTCGCCTACAGTAAGCACATACTTTATTGCCAAGTTCTACCCTTAGCCAAGATAATTATTCCTGCCTGTGTCGGGGAATGGCCAAATACACTTTATGTCTGAAAGGCCAAGCAAGTTCAGAACCCCACTGCTCTGGGAGACACTGCCTTCCGTGCTGCAGTGGGAAGTCTGTACACGTCTGACTCACGATAAGGGCAGAACTAGGCCCAGCCTCCTACGCTGTGAGGAGAAATCAATATGTATGCTCAGAGATGTTATCTCACTTCAGTAGCGTTCTCACTTATCATTTATGGAAGGAATATAAAGTTGGACTAATAATAACTTAATTATACCAAAAATGCCACTGTAAAAATCAATCTTGTTAGTACATTTGCGCAAAAAAAAACTTTTTTCCACTAAGAAAAAAAAATACCAGATACATAGAGGAATTCCAATTTCATTTTCAATTTAGGAAACTAGTGAGTTTGTTGGGCTTGCTTACCACACCATCTGAGGGGTACCCTAGAGAAGCATGACTGACCCCCAGACAGTTACATCACTGAGGTCTCATGTAAACTGTATCATGGAGTCCCTTAATACGGTTCCAAATTTTTTAATTTAAAATACATTTTATTTCACGCGTGTCTCTCTCTCTCTCTCTCTCTGTGTGTGTGTGTGTGTGTGTGTGTGTGTGTGTGTGTGTTCCAGTGTGAAAGTGTGGCAGGAGAGACTGTTCAGATCCCTTGGATCTGGGGTCACAAGGCTGTGGGCAGGCTGGTGTGGATGCTAAACTCCAGAGTTCATGATTGAGCAGCCAGTGCTCTTAACTGCTGAGCCAGCCCTCCAACCCCTCCACAGCTTTCTAAATAGAAGGGAAACAACATATAGGCCAGTGACATTATTAAAATTTAAATAGCAATTAAACACTTCGCAAGAGATATGCCCTTTTGTGCAATGACGCCAAGAGCTGAAAACCAGAATGCCAAAGTTGTTTGTTTTGTAGCCTGATGCTGACAAGGGTTTCGGCCTTTTAAAGCTTGTGTTAGACTCCAGAACGCATTTCTTGTGTGAGAGATTAACTTGTCAACAAAAGCAAACTTGTACGTTCCACTGTGCTTTATCTCTGCTTACAGATGCTACGTTTCCATGGAAACAAACAACCCTGTGGATATAGATACGCCATTTCCTCTAATGTGAATTACAAGTCTTCAGGAGGCCAGAAGAGTGAACTTGGTGTTCAAGACCCTGCTGACCACGCATAAGGCCTTGGGTTCTGTTCTTAGCACTGCATTCAAAGAGTAAGAAAGGAACGGGATCT
Source organism: Rattus norvegicus (assembly GCF_021556685.1). NCBI lineage: Eukaryota > Metazoa > Chordata > Mammalia > Rodentia > Muridae > Rattus > Rattus norvegicus. The sequence goes on from NC_141550.1 coordinate 81,920,466, forward strand.
TAAAACTGGTGATGAAGATTGGGGTTGCTTTCACTTATCTTCTATTAAGACTTGAGTTTTTGACTTGGCTAAACTTTCATTATTTACCATGACTGGTGATGGGAAAGAATCCTATTGAACTGTGCAATTGCCTTACCGACAATCAGGGACTTAACGCAGCAGGTAGCATCAGAGGCCCCTTGACTGACCGCTGTGAAATCCTGTTTATACCTGAGTCAATAATGCTGTAGTCTGGGGTCGGAGACATGGCTTTGAGAGATGGCTTAGCAAGAAAGGGCTCTTGTTCCAAGCATGCGGCCTGTATCATCACTGCGATCCACATGGTTTGATGGGGGTGTTTCCTAGGAGTTCTCCTTAGCCCTCCTCACATATGCTGTGACACACATATGTTTATACACACACACACACACACACACACACACACACACACACACACACACAATGTACACCTGCATGCCAGAAGAGAGCATCAGCTCTCATTACAGATGGTTGTGAGCCACCCTGTGGTTGCTGGGAATTGAACTCGGGACCTCTGGAAGAGCAGCCAGTGTTCTTAGCTGCCGAGCTCTCCCAAAAAAAAAAAAACAATTAAAAAATATGTCAGTACTGTAGTCTGAGGGAGAAAGGAATGATTCCAATGATGAAAAGGATGCCTTTCAGATCACAGTATGTCAAAGTAGAGGTGAGCCACAGGGAAACTCACACACACACACACACACACACACACACACACACACACACACACACACACTCATAACAGAAGGTCGCTGTCCAGATGGTACCCAACACTTTTAGGATAACTGGGGGTTTTGAGCAGAAAGGGTAGGCTAAATGATATCCAATTTTGTTTGTTTTTTTTTATATCAAAGAGTAATTTTATCAACAAATATTTATTTATACCCTACATACAAGAGGGAGAAAAACGTGCTCAAATATCAATGGCTACCATACAGGGAGGCTGTGGAGTTTGCAAGAGCAGAAAACAGAAGAAACATTTTCTGTGGGCAGCAAAAATTGGTGTCACCAGGACTTTGATTTTAAGATGTAATTTTCCAATTCCACTGTTACTAGTTCTAAAATGTGGATATGTTCTGTCTTAGGGTTTCCATCGCTGTGAACAGACACCATGACCAAGGCAACTATTATAAAGGAAAACATTTAACTGGGGTGGACTTACAGGGTTAGAGCTTCAGTCCATTATCATCATGGCAGGAAGCATGGCAGTGACACTGGAGGAGACAAGAGTTCTGCATCTTCATCTGCAGGCAGCTGAAGAGGACTGTCTTCCAAAGGCAGCCAGGGAAGACTCTAATTCCACACTGGGTGGAGCTTGAGCATCAGGAGACCTCAAAGCCCATCCCCACAGTGTTGCACTTCCTCCAACAAGGCCACACCCACTCCAACAAGGCCACACCTCCTCCAACAAGGCCACACCCACTCCAACTAGGCCACACCTCCTAATAGTGCCACTCCCTATGGGTCAAGCCTTCAAACACATGAGTCAATATGGGGGGTCAGACCTATTCAAACCACCACATGTTCTATAATTCATGTGCGCACAGGACATGAGAGTGTCAGTTCAGGCGGGCCTCAAATCAAGATAACATTGTTCATGCTCTCCAGTTACTTTGAGCTTTACACAAGGATAGTTTTAGTTAAAAGGCCAATCAACTCCAAAAGGGATATTATACTCCCAGGTCAACAACATATGTTGTCCTCACAGGACTAACATTTTGCTTATCAATTCACTATGTACGCAGTAACCCAACCATGAGGTATCCTGGAAACAGTGCTGGTAAGACGTTCTTGGGCCAGCAGGATGGCTCGGTGGGTAAACGCATTTGCCAAGGTAAATGACTTGAGTTCTAGGCCTCGAACCCACAGTAGAAGAAAAGAAGGTGCTGACAGATGACCTCTACCTGCACAACTGTGGCACGTGAGTCCGGCCATTCACACTCGTACCACACAAACATGCACACACACGATGATAACACACACTTTAGTAGACAGATTCTTTGGTCAGGAGCCTTGTCTGGAGACAGAGTCGCCCCTGCTTGTCTCATGCTTGCTGCACGCGCTCTCTGCATCAGTAACTCAACTGTTGCTGTTTCAGCTACGAATCACCTCACCGACTAAGACCTAGGGAGTCACGGCCTGGAGCTGAGTTCCCTAAACACAGTGGATATAGACATTGTATCTACTATGGCTGGGGAGATGGCTGAGTGGATCAAACACTTGCTCCACTGTCGTGAGGAACAGAGCTGGGGTTCCACACTCACCCCTGCTTTGTCAGCCTGGGTGAGTGCTGTCTCAAGGCCCAGGTCACACTGATGAGGAAGGGTATGTTCTGAGCCGCTAGGAACTTAGGGAAAGATTTTGCTTTGGGAGGAGAGGCAGCAGAGTCCTTCCCTGGCCCCCTCCCTTCCCATCTGCACGCCGCTCGGCCCCAGCTGTGACCCTTTGAACTAGGAAAACATCGTGCTGAGTTTTGGACCGTACAGTGGCCAGCTGAGGCTGGGCAGCAGTGGTGGTCCCCAACTCACGAAACTAAGTGACTCAGAACCGAGGTTGCTTTGTAATGGTTTCCGGGTTACTGCACGGTGCACTCGGGCCTGAGCCTGGCTGGGAAGGGGCTTTTCTCCCATGGTGAGAGTATCTTCATGGTTAGCACTGTTTCCTCCTGTTTGTCTAACAGGTGAATTACCACTAGACCAAGCCTGATACATTTACACATTTCCAGGAAGCCCCCATTTCTCTAGTAGGTAAGAAATAAAATAAATAGGGGAGCCTTCTTCCTACTGCTCACCCAGTTAAGCTAAGTGGTTGATGAGAAATATGGCTGATGACATAGGCAGAACTAGTAGCCTATGCCAAATGCTGAGCTGTTCCTTTGAAACCTCACCACGACTGCAAACTGAGAGCTAAAACTTGTCAGTCCTAGCAACTGGCTTCTTCCAGTAGTAAGCGGTGACAAGAATTAATGCATAAGATACAGGGTTCTCCATTTCTGTTGAATTTTAGACAAATAATTTTAACAGTTTTATTAAATATTTGAGACATATTTAGACTTAAAAAAATGTTCAGGCTGGAATGTAGCTCACTGATAGAGCAGATATTTGGCATGTCCAGGGCCCTAGGTTCCTCTGTACAAAACCTCTTAATTCATTGATTTCCTACAATGAAAACTGAATTATGTGTTCTGTAGTTTATCTGGCAAACCAACTGATAATCAACTCTGAAATAAATCGTCTCGCTTTGAGGCATTGTGTTTTCAGGAGACTTGGTTACTTTCTTCATTTGGGGACAAAGGAAGAACAATATTACAAGATAAAAACATTTGCAGACCTCGAGTCTGCTGCCTAATAAAATGGCCACATATTCAGAGGCACAGGTCCTCTGAGAATACAGAATCCTCCTCTTTCTTTGGGACCTTTCAAAGGACTAGGTTTTGGAAAGGCCCTGAACAAAGGACAGAGCAGAAAGGAGACCTCTGTTGTTGGCCACAGCTGAGTACATCTAGCAAACAAAGGACGGATTCAGCTCTACCTTGTGTCACACCGAATGCTCAAACAAACCCCATGTAGAAGACAGAATGGATGGATGAAATCTGATCGGCCTAATCTTGTAATTATGAACTTCTCTCTCCTCCTTCTTTCTTTTTTGGCTCCTGGTGGAGGTGCTGAAAAGACACAGAAAAGGGGGAGGAGAGAAAGAAAGGAAACTGGCACCATCAGAGCTGCTCTTGGCAAACACACACCACTGAGAGCTAGATGAGGCAGGGGAGGCTCTAGCCTGGGGAGAGACAGATGCACAGCGTGGATGGACAAACAACCACAATGCAGTAGGGGGGGGCGTGTCCTGTGACCCTCAGCGCCCGAGGACAAGGCCCAGAACACTGAGCATTCAATATGTGGTTGATTGATACACAGTGGAGGGAGCACACAGCCTGGAGCTGGAGGACCAGAGATGGCTTCCCAAAGGATGACTCCTGATCCTGTGAGGAGAGTGACAAGGGCTCCGTGAAGCCAAACCACACCTGGAAGGAGGGAAGAAAAGCTTGACTAGCCAGTATGCTTGAGCCATATACACACGGAGGACAACAGCAGCCCAGGGAAGTGGCCGTGAGCAAGGCCTGGACCAGGTACAGACGGAGGAGTAGCTGGTCTGGAACCGAAGCCCAAGTAGAGAGAGGAGTTTTTAAGGGGTCAGAGATGGGTGCCTGGTTCATTTTTCCTCTGAAAGGGAAACTGAGGAAAGGAAGGACCAAATGAGACTGAGAAAACATGGAGCCCTGGCTAGAGGAGGGTCGGCCCATCAGAATTGTGAAACAGTGATGTCAGACCGTGAACCCCGGGTTAGAAATGAGGTGTCCTTGGGCTGAGTCACAGGAGAGATGGAGAGTAGACAGCAGGTCTCCTGGTACTGGAATGAGAGAAACAGTGAGTTGAGTGCCATCCAACACAAGTTCTTGGGCAGGAGGGGTCTCAAGACCTGTTTAGAGAAGAGAGGATGCTGCAAGGAGAGGGGCGGACAGTGCCATAGATGGATGAAAGGAACGTCTATGCTAGGACCGACCACTCTGGGTACCCTTTGCGGTTCCCAGTCCCACTGGAGCAGGGATCTGACACAGCAGAGCTGGCTGCAGCCCCGTGATGGGGGTTCTGCCAGTCCTCTGTTCACAGAGGGTGTGGAGTGGAGGTGGGTGGTTCGTGCAGCCAAGGACCAGGGGACCCAAGTGCACTTAATTCACTGACAAGCACACACTGAGAAAAAAGCCTCTAAAAAAGGAAACTGTGTTCATTGGGGTCTCTGTCTTAAAGGTTATTGTAAAGTCTGGAGTAGAGGCTGGGAGCATAGCCAAGAATCTATAGAGACGTAAGTTATCGAAAGGTCACTGGGCAGTAGTACCTGAACCACTTAGTACCCAGAAACAAAGAGGCAGCACACAGCCAGGGGAAGCTGGTTACTCCAAGATCTTGCCTTCAGTATTAAAAAAAAAATAGGGGACTGAATTGCTGTATCTGTGATTAAGAGTACCTGTTGCCCTTGTATAGGATCCAGGTTCAGTTCCCAGCACCCTCATAGTGGCTCACAACCATCCATCTCTCCAGTTCCAGGGGATCCCACTCCTGACCTCTGAGGGCAGCAGACATGCATGCATGTGCTACCCATATATGCAGGCAAAAACACATGGCACCCATTTTTAAAAAGCAAATAAAACTGAAACCATGTAAGCTGTAGATGCAGCTGGATCTCAAAGAGTGCATCCTAGGGTCGCACAGAGAGAATCATTCCTTCCCCGGGCCCCTCCCCCAAACAGCAGGCACTGGATGACTTTTCCATCCGCACAGAACTAGGAGCAACCAAGGACTGAAAGCGGATTAAAAACACCCGGGCTTTACAACTGCATAGGGTTGCGGTGCACCTCAAACGCGCGAAGGAAGTTCATAAAAGTAGATTAAAGACAACCAAACCGAAGTCTACGGCTTGTAGGAGTCACGGAGTGTTTCAGCCGTGCATATAGTAACTATTTTTATAGTGGGAAGGAAGTCAGCAAGTGAGTACTTACCAAGGGGAAGAAATGCAGGGTCTTCCCGAGGCTCGGGTGAACCCTGGTCCCTTTAGCACTAACTCACACTCCTGTCCTGAATCTGGGCTTTGAAAAATGGAAATGCAGTGTCTTGGGGCGGAGGGCAGAAGGAGTTTGCCTGTTGCCCGTTGCCAGGAGCAGTGTGTCCTGGACCCGCCCCTTCTGTCGCTACACGGTGGAATCTGGTGAGCAAAGCAGCCAGCCCATGGGTTTACGTGGGAATTCATTATTCTCTCAAGGACCCTGTAAGATCCACTGACTCATTTACAAGGTCAGCAGGTGACTGACACACACGTGAAGCACACGCCCCGATACTGTATTTTTACCCTAGAGCTACACATGGGTGAAAGGCAAGGAGGGACAGAAGTTACCCGGAGGTACTTTGAACGTATTTCATGTTCGCTTGTGACTTCTGTTATATTTTAAATGTAGTGTTGTTTCCTTTCTCTTTATCTATTAGCGTGACTTATTTAACTTTAGCTATTTGAGGCACGCACGATCTTGTGTAACCCGGTCCGGCTTCCAACTTTTTACCATTCCCGTGCCAGCTGTGTTGAAAGCCTGAACTACTATGTCCAACTCATAAGGCTTAATTTTTATTTTCTTTGAGGATTTTGTTGTGCTGAGTGTGGTGTATCTGTGCAAACATGTTTCTGTGTGGGAGGGTGCGCTGGACAGGTGTGTTGTGTGCATATATGTGGGGGCACTGAACTGGTGTGTGTGCGCGCGCGTGTGTGTGTGTGTGTGCATGTGTGTGCATGTGTGTGTGTGCATGTGTGTGTGCATGTGTACACACATGTGCATGTGGAGATCAGACATTGGTAAAGAACAGCAGTTCTCAACCTTCCTAATGCTGAGGCCATTTCAATTCAGTTTCGCCCGTTGTGGTGACCCACAACCATAAAGTCACTTTGCTGCTACTTCACAACTGTAAGTTTGCTGTTGTTATGAATCATAAAGTAAATATCCGATATGCAGGATATCTGTTATGTGTCCCCAATAGAAGGGTTGTTTGAACCTCCAAGGGGGGTCACAACCAAACCACAGGTTGAGGAGCCCTGGTAGAGAGTGTCTCCCTTGGTCGTTCTCCACCTTATTCTTTGACACAAGTTTCCTCACTGAACCTGGTGCTCACCTTTTAGCCAGGCTGGCTGGAGAGGGGGCTCCAGGGATCTTTCTCCCTTGCTGCCATCAGTACAACAGACACTGCTGTTAAACCTGGTGAATTTTACTTTTAGAAGGTAGTTTGGCTTCCTCTGGAGTTCTGTCCACCATTTGCATAATAGTGAGGGGAGAGGAGGAGAATGTTTCTTTCAGTTTAACATTAGGTATGACCACATTACATTGTTTCCGTTCTAATGACGGTTGCTAACTGATTTGTTAGCAAACCTGGGTTTTCATGGCAGGCCGACAAGTCACTTAGATCATTATCAGGAAAAATGAAACGTAATTAGGCTCCCCATACAGTCACACACGGGAAGACAGGTGTTTTACAACAGGTCTAAGCACGTATTTCCCATCTGGAATGGCAAGCCAGCTAACCGAGTAGTTATCCTCATGCAATAAATGTAAACTTAGAAGGTAGCAACCGTGTGTCTCTCTACACTCCTGATGAATAGGAGGAGGGGCTCCATGAACAACAGTAGAAGCAAGAATAATCACCAGCACTTAGTTACGGGCTCTCCTGTCCTGCAATGCTCTGCTATCCATCTGACTCCCCCAAGCCAAAAGGATGAAAGAAACCCTTAGTTCACTCCTGATCGTCAAGAGGTCATTCCTTACACTGTCCCCTCCGGGGCAGCATCCACAAGGACCCCTGAGGGAGCCTTTCCCCCAGGGAACTGAATCTCTCCTTCACCACCAGGACACTGCATACCAGCCTCTTTGGCACTAACATCTGGGGATGCAGGAAGGTAAACACTGAACACTGGATAACCCTTATATAAATCGGGCCCCAGTAGCTCCATTCAACAATTTCATAGTTTCTAGCGTCTTCTTAAACCTGCTTAGGAAGGGCTGAACTTTCTGTGCCCTTCTGTTAGCTGTGATGTGGACACTTCCCACTGAACTCAACTGTAAAGCCAAGAACAAGAACGAAGAAAGAAACTCGTCTCCAGTCCCTGAGACAACTAATTGCATTCTAAGTCAATGACGTGAGTCTAGCAGAGGCCAGGCTTGGGGGCAGTTACGCTGGAAAGAGCAGGATGCTTTGATGTTAGAATATCTGGTTGAAGATTAATCAACCAGGAAGCAGAAACAGACAAAGAAGATTTATAGCGACTTGAAAGAGGAAGCGCAAGCAGTCATGGCAAAGAGGTCACAGGCTTAGACTCCTACCCACTACCTACTGGGTTGACTAGCAGAGCCAGCAACTGGTTACTTTGCAAAAAAGAAAATGTAAACAAAGTTATCTCTCTCTCTCTCTCTCTCTCTCTCTCTCTCTCTCTCTTTGTGTGTGTGTGTGCACATGTGCACACACGCGCTAGTGTGTCTGTGTCACAGTGTGCATGTGGGCAGAGGACAAACTTGGGTGGCAGTTCCAGCCTTCCTCCTTCATACAAGGTCTATCGATGCTTGCTGTTGTGTGCTCCTGCATGGGCCTTCCGACTCACGGTAGGCATGCTGGGATTACAGAGGTGTGCACTGTGGCCTTTGGCTTTCCGTGCAGGTTCTGGGAATCCGAATTCAGACCTTCATGCCTCTGCTGCAAGCGCTTACTCACTGGGCTCCCCTCCACCCCCACTCAAAGCTATTCTTATTTTGGGTAATACTTCATAGAGGGATAAATGTAGCCATCTTGGCTGCAGGTGGAGGGTGTCAGGATGTCGGGACCCTCTTGTTCCATTCAGACGTACGGCACACAAATGATACTGTAGCCCACGGGAAGGGTATCTTTGTCTCTTTTCTGCACGACTCATGACCTTTGAACCCCTGTTGAAGGTACTGTATCCAGGCCCCTCTATTTCCGGCTGGCTTTGCTCCATTCCCGCCTGCCAAGGTGACATGCTTGTACTAACAGCGCTTGGCTCCCACTTGAATTCTCTATTATTTTTATTTTTGCTTCCCCCCATGAGAGCTTCAGTTCCTGGAAAGAAGGCACTAGGTGTTATTTTTTCATGTCCCCAGTGCTGGGATATGCCGAGTGACTGCCCACACCTGCCCATGAGCCTCTGAGAGGTGCCTGGAAGCAGCAGGAAGTGTTGCCGATGAGCTGTGTGGCTCAGAGCAGGGCTCCTTTGCAGAACCCACCACCCATGTAGAACGTGGAGAGAGAGAATATATGGGGGAACAGGACAAGGGGGACCTATGTAGGGCTGCCACCTCCATCCAGTGCAGCACAAGATTGCAAGTCACACTTTTTTTCTCATTATAAAATGTGTAACATCTCTTGGAATACTTTAGAATGCACAGACTAGGAGGCACAGAACAGATTACAGACGTGGAGAGCCATTAAGGGCCATGGACATTTATAACACGGATACAGACAATTTTCTGGCCAATGAACATAAGTAGATTATTTTGAGTCAGAGTTTCACCCTGTAGACCAGGCTCACATTTGTGACCCTTTTCCCTTGGCTTCCTGGACCCTGAGATTACAAGTGTGCAACGTCTCATCTGGTCCACAGCAGAGACGCCTTGTGGGATGGAATGGTGGATGAGCAAAGAATGCTCAGGAGACACAAGGCGACGAGCAGAAGAATAAAGTTAGAGGTGCCTAGCGACACGTTCTGCCAATGCCTTCTGTTGTGGATTCGAAGGAGTCTGAGATTTCAGATAAGATGTGGTCAGGAAAATTCCCACCCAAAAGAGAGAGTGTGTGTTGGGGGCAGTAAACGAAAAGAACACCTTTTTCTAACGTGTGCACATAAATTAAACCCCAGCTCCAAAACCCTAGCATACGTGAAGTGCTGGTGTAGAAAGCCTACCTTCAGCAGAGAATGCACCATCTAGTACATTTCCACTGACCTGTCTATCAGGAGAAGCATTGTTAAAACAGTATAGGCGGTGGCTGTATTTTTAAAATTAAGAAGGCAAACAAGAGTCAAGATGGTGAAGGAAACTTTGAAACAGTCGTGGGAAAAACATACAATAGAAACCTATTGTCAATGTTCAGTCCAACTAAAACCCCAAGTTCCATGCTGCAAGTCAATTCTACAGGAAAGACAAAGTGTGCATTAAAAGGCCCTCAAACATGGTGACACTTAGAATCCTACCAGCAGGAAGACTAAGGCAGGAGGATCAGGAGTTCAAGGTCAGTCTGGTTGTACAGTGAGACTCTGGACGGGGAAGAGGAGAGAAAGGCCCTAGAATAGTTTGTTTCTCCAAGAGACAAGGGAGCAGAATGGTCACTCTTCATCTCATCTCATTAGCATTCTTCCGATCTACAGTAAAAGAAAACAAATGCGTCCATGAAACCATGCCGGCGTCTGTGCTTTGTGGCAAGCCACTTAGGAAGCAGAACCTTCATTCTGTTGTTGCCATACTGGATCCTCTTGACAAAATGTGGACTGAGGGGCTCCCCGGGCAGGCTTGGGGAACGAAGTGACTTGCTAAAAGGGCTCTCTGTGCTCTGGCAGATGGGCTGCTAACTTGACCAGCCTGCAGACACGGCGTCCTCCACCCTCACCAGTTGCATGCATTGACTTTTCCATCCCTTAACCATATGCCTTATCACATATGCGAAAACACGGAGAGCAGATGGTAGGTAACCCAGAGCGGAGCTGAACCAGCAGGGCGAAGAGTGGGAAATCCTTTTCCAAGGCGGCGACCAAACGTGTCACCTCCAACCTCTGATTCAACAGGGATGCTTATGAGGCCATGTGACGTTAACCACAAGTAAGGTCTTTCATGCCATTCAGAGAGAGCCAGTGCTGTCGTTTTACATTATAATATTTAGAACAACAGATTCCCATTTTTGTAATGTTGTTTTGTTTATCTAGGTGGAAGTAATAATACAGATTTCCTCCATATCAGTAAAGAATAACCCAGATATCTATATAAGAGAGCAGGAGAGAAGCTGCCTTTGGGTGACCTGGTGGGAGAGTCAGACTAAGGATAAAAAGAGAGAGGAGGAGCTTTAGACTCTACAAAGGAAGTAGATGAAACCTGGGGAACAGAATGAGACAAGAGTGAGAAGAAGCACAGTAGAGAATTGCCCTTAGATCCTCAGCAGGGATTGTGGTGTGTACGTGCGTGCACACATGTAGATATGCATGTGGAAGACAGAAGTAGACACCAAGTACCTTCCTTAGTCGTTCACCATCTTATTTTTAAAAGCAGGGTTTTAAACGTGGAGCTCATTTATTCAGGTAGACCAGTTGGCCAGAAAACTACTGCCTCCACTTCCCTGGTGTTATGACTATAAATGTATGCTGCTACACCTAGCTTTTTACGTGGGTTCTGGGTAATCAAATTCAGCTGTTTGTGCTTACATCTAAAGCATTTTTCTAACTGAGTCATCTTTCCAGATGCCCAAATAGATATGGCCAGAGAAGAATATTTCCACTATGTATTATGGTCAAGATCTTAAAAATACAAAACAAGGAAGTAGTATTCAGAGTTAAAGGGAAAAACTCACTCACAAAGGCAAACCATTCATAATAATATAATATCTCAAAAATATAATCTCTCATCAACAACCTTAAAAGTTAAAAAAAAAACCATGGAATGATGTATTTCAAACACCAAAAGTAAATAACTGTCAGCCTAGAACTTTGTATTCAGAGAGTGTCTTTAAAAATTTGTAGGAAGATGGTCCAGTGGGTAAAGGCACTTGCCATAAAGCCTGAAGACCTGAGTTCAATCCCAAGGGAACCACATGGCAGCAAGAGAAAACCATCTCTTGCAAATGCCCTCCAGCTTTCACATGTATGGTGTGTGTGCATGTGTGTGAGTGTGTATGTATGTATGTATGTATGTATGTATGTATGTATGTATTAAAAATAAATGTAATAAAACTAACAGGGAAATAAAGGTATCTCAAGGAATCACAACTTAATACAATTCGTGACCACTAACCCAGCACTGTAGAGAATCCTTACACATAGAAAAGGAGGAACGTGTCAGCTATCAGAGTGCAGGAAAGCTCAACTTTTAAAAGGGATACATGAACTCAGGAGAACTGGGAATGACTCCATCATGTCCTATGTAGTGAAGCGGCAAATTCCTGATACTGATCTGGAAGAACAAACACCCCAAGCAATCAGAAAACAACTAATAAAATCACAGGAATCCACAAACAACTCTCAATAATAAACTTAAATGTAGATGACCTCAACTCATCAGCAAAAAGATGCAGACTTTGGTTCTGAGGTGAAAATAACTACAGACTGACGGTCTGAGGGTCAATGGGTAGGAGATAATCTATAAGTGAAGGGAGGCTGAAAACAAGCTGGTGTTGCTATCCTTGTCTGGTAAAGAATTCTCAAAACCGAAATCAGTCAGAAGAGAAAAGGAAATTAACTACATAGCAAGAAGCAGAAACATTCATTTAGAGGGTTTAATAATTACAATATATTATACATTAATTTATATTTATATAAATTACATATATTATAAACGTTATCAAACAAATACTAATGGACATCAGATGCCCAATAGGTTCTAACACAATAATACTGGGTGATGTCAACACCTTACTACCACCTCCAGAGAGGTCATTGAAACTAAAAATTAACAAAAGAAACCTCAGAGTTAAACCATACCACAGATCAAATGAGCTTAGGATTTCTGTATGGAATATTCTGTCACACAGATACAGAAATTCTTCTCGGGTTCCCATGGGGCATTCCTCAAAATAAACTCATGTGCTAGGCCAGAAACCAAGTCTTACCAAAAACAAAAGAATCAAAACAATGTTATGTATCTTTAAGAGCAATAAAGCTAAAAAATGGACAGAAACCACACAAACATATGTATACTGAAACATAACAAGCTTAGATGTGAAGTCCTCCCCAGTTCACCCCACCTTTCTTACCCAACCTCCACAGTATCCTTTTTTGATCAATCCTTAAAGACTAATTGGCATTGCCTTGGATGAGTTCTTCCGCGGTGGAGTGGTCAGCTGACCAGAGAAACTCTCTCACGTCTCCCAGCAGCTAACACAAGAGAATGAGAGGTGACATGGGGTGCGCACGTGGGGGGCGGGGGGTGTATTACAGAGCCAGTGAAACTCAGGCAATCACCATGGAATACTTTGAAGAGTTATATTCCAAAAGTGTAGAATAAACAGACAAAGTCCTAGCCATAGACTACTCACCAAAGTTGGGGGGAAAGGACATACGCAAGTTAAACTTACCCGTCATGATCAGTGAGATTTGAAACATTACTATGAAAACCAGAGGACTGGACAGATTCACTGACGAATTCTAACAGTGTTTTAGAGAAATGCCAAAACCGATCGATGCTCTTTAAACCGACCCATGAAACAGAAACGGAAGGAACACCACTCAGTCCACTGTGTGAAGCTGGATACCAAAGCCAAATAAGGACACAAAAGCAAAACCTATGGATAGACCCATTTCCTTGAGAAATACGGATGGCCAAAATTCTCAATAGAATTCCTGAAAACTGAATTCAGGAATGCATTCAAAAGTTCAGACACCATGACCAAGTTGTTTTGCCAAGTGCAAACCAGAGATGCAAAGTTAATTGAGAAAATAAACAACACCATATATCAATTTAATGACAGAAATCATCTGGCCAATCATAATCTTGGTGGAAAAGGACTTTGTCAAACAAAGTTTCATATCCATTCATGATAAATGTCCTGAAGACACGGGGAGCAGAAGGAACACGAACACACACACACACACACACACACACACACACACACACACACACACACACACATACACACACAAATAATAAAGGCTATATAATATGATGAACCTGTAGCAAATGTACCTCTAGTCAGCCTAAATGCAGAAATACTGAGTGTATTTCCTCTAAAGGCTAAAATGTGATGACGGCATTGATTCTTTTCCTATTTTCCAATCTAGTGCTCAAAGTCTTAGAGCAAGAGGCAAGGAAGAAAAAAGTAAACAAGAAAAGAAGTAAAATCCTATCTTGGAAATCATGGTCCAATGCTTAAGACTTCAACTACCCACCCCATCAGAAATGATAAATACTTCCAACTAAAAAGTATGATACGAAATTGACAAAAATCAATAATTTTTATATCTCAATAATGAATATGCCAACAAAGTAGTTAATTTACAATAGCCATAAGAATACCGATGAATCCTGTTTAGGGATTGTCAAAAATTAATATTATGTGAAATGCCTATATTACCAAAATTGATCTACATAGCTAATGCAAGCTACTTCAAAACTCCAACATCATTGATCACAAAAATAGTGTAAAAGAATCCCCAAAATTCATATGGAAGCAGAAAAGACCCTGTGCTAAAAGGAGAATGCTTGAGGTGTCACAATACCTGATCCCAAGTTATCTTACAGAGCCACAGTAGTGGTACCAACAGCATGCTAGTGGTAAAAACGCAGACACATAAATAGTGCCCTCACACAGAAGACTCAGAAACAAACCTACATAGATAACTTCTGACAAGGGTGTCAAAAACATGAGGTGGGGAAACTATCCTCTTTAGCAAATGGTCCTGGAGCAACTAATTTCCACACCTAAAGTCAATGAAGCTATTACAGGTCTATATAACTCACCCTGGTCAAAACTCAATTCAACATGGATGAAAGGTCTCTATATTACCAGGACCAAAAACTGTGAAATTACAGGACAACTCGGGACAAACACTCTAGAGATGTGGGTAGAGCCCCGGACTTTGTAAAGAAGACTTTACTAGCACAAGATGATCCTAAGAAGAGACTAATGTGACTGCATGGGGTTTAAGAAGTGTCTATGCAGTAAGGGAAACAGTCACTAGGGGGAAGAGATGGCTACATAATGGGGGGAAACAAACAAACAAACAAACAAACAAACAAACAAACAAAAAACCCTTTGTCAACTACAAGTCAGACAGAGATTTAGCATATCTAAAAAAGTGCAAAGATTAAGCAAATGTTCTGATCAATAAATGAGCTGATGAACTGAGCAGTCAGTCCTCCAAGGGGACATAAAACATCCCCAGTCATCAGAGAGTGTGAGCTGACAGTGTTCTGAGACTCCATTTCACCTCATTCAAGATGGCTGTCATCAAGAAAGCTAATGACAGCAAGTGCTGGTGGGGATGTGGGGAAATGGGAGCCCATAGACATTTCTGGTTTGGATGCAAACTCGTGTAACCGTGATGAAAATCATAGGCAGGCTTCCCAGAAAACTGGACATAGATCTACCACGTGGCCCAGCTATACTACTGTGGGCTATCGACCTGAAGGACTCCACGTCCACACACCACAGAGATTCTTGTGCCGTGTTTGCTGCTGCACAATTCACAATACCGAGGAAATGGAACCATTGTCAGATGAATAGTAAAAAAAGTGTGCTACATATACATAATGGAGTTTTATTCCGAGATGAGGAAAATTCAATCAGGACACCTGCACAAATGTGGGTATCATTATGTCAATTGAGACAAGCAAGACTCAGAAAGATATGTTATGTGAGTTCTCTAGATTTAAAAGTGTGTGTGTGTGTGTGTGTGTGTGTGTGTGTGTGTGTACATATTTCTAAATCTAGGTCCATATTATGAGAACTCATATATGTGTATGTTTATGAATATATACATACAATGTATATATTATATGTGTGTATATATTGTGTGCATTTATATGATGTATATATACACACACATCATGTAAGTGTGTGTGTATGTATGTGTGTGTGTGTGTATTTATATGATGTGTGTGTAGATCATGAAGCTAGAAAGTGATCTAGAGAGGGAGGAAGAGGTCTTAAGCTCAGGACAGAGAAGGGCACCGGAATGAAGTATAAGGGAGACTGGGGGAAGGGAGCCGGCTGGAGTAGGCAACAGGGTAGTGTTGGAGGGGGATGGGTTAGAAGAAAGCGCATGTACAATGACTTCAGATTGATCAGCAGCCTCCAGGGCAGGATTTCCTGCACAGGGAAGGGAGCTGAAGGCCATGCCTCTAGAGCACTGAAGCAGGAAACCGGGCTATGCTTGAACAAGAAACACCTCGGTGCTCGGTTTAATAACAAACAACAGAGGACTATTAACACCACTAACTGTACCTTTCTATGCACTGTGCAAAGAAGCCAGACAAAAGGGCATTGGGCAACAGCCCCACCTGACGAACAGTACACACGGCACTGTGCACCGGGCTCTCTTCTCTACGCAGCTTCTAAAAGTAGGAAGCTCACAAACAGAACAGTTGGGAGAGATCCAACTTAGAAAAAGTCAGCCACAAAGAGAGGGAGGTGAAGCCAGCTTAATCCAAATATGGACGGCTCTTCACATCTGGCCAGGTGTGCTCACCTGAAAGGCCGTGTACATAGCTGGTGACTCAGAACTAATATGATCAACTCTGGTGTCTGTCTTTGTAAAAGCCCCTGGGACAGACACGGTCTTGTGCCATGTGGCTCTGAGGGTCCCCACATCTTCGCCCGACTGGGTGGGGCATGTGTGATCACAACTCTACTGCAGTAACCCATTCACATCACACTGTGCTCCAGGTTCTCCCTCTGCTTTCCCAAGCATCAGTAGGGCTATGCATGCAAGTGGGGAGGGAGCAGCGTTTGAGAAAACACGCCCAGCAGCAGTGTGACTATAAATCTCGGGGAGAGGCCCAGGGAAACGTGAGCCTGTGCTCAAGTTCCTTCTCCAGCACTTCTTGCTCTGGGGGGACACTGTGTAGGATATCAGGTGTGCTCTTAACTTGGGCTCAATGCCAGGCGCTGTCACTGAAACCCTACTTGTGATCTGGAACATACCAGCAGACAAAGCAACCGTCAGCTCCCGGTCCCTCAACCCTGGGTCACCTCTTCTGCCTTCTGCTCTGCATAGACTTAGAACTCCATCATCTTAACTTTTAAAAGCCACTACACTATTTAAAAGACTTGCAGTGCTCATGAAGACCCCAAATGATTGCAAAAAAATCCTTAGGCAACATATCTTGGTTCCTTTTGAGTGGGGAAACTGGCATCCATAGGCGGCATGTGTCTTTAAAGAAAGAAAATGGTGTCGAAACAGCCCCATATTGTCTGTGTTCCACTCCCTCTCTATCCCAGATGAGGTCACGCACAGGTGCACGCACACGTGCATGTGCACACATGCTCTTGTGTGCCTATACACAACGGCTTACCTGACTGGTATGTGATAAAGTGATTCCACGTGATCAGACAAGATAGTTTACCTAGATGATTTGATGGTATTGTTGAACTAATTAAATACCAAAGGGGAGAAACATTTACATTCTAATGTCATTGAAAATAAAGGTAAAAGGATTACCTAAGCTCTAGTTTTGGTTTCTACAAATGTTTCAACACATCAAAAACTCAAGCAATATCTGGAAAGTAAAACATATATGCTATATCTATATTTTTTTCATCAAGTACATACATGAAGAAACCTGTCTTTTAAATAGCTAAAATTAAAAGGTTGAAGCATAGCGAATGTTTAGAGAAGGAAACAAGACAACATTCTGCATATTTTTAATGATAAAGTAGATAAAACCAAAATTTAAAAAATTCTAGGACTTTCTTAGGCAACTGAACATTTTCCTCCTCTGTTGAAAAGCGACTCTAGTTTACAAACATCCCTGTGAGTATGTCTGCACGTGAGTATGTCAGCATGCTTGCATGTGAAGGCCTGGGGACAACTTTGGGTGTCGTCCCAGGAGCATCATCTACTCTCTTTGAATTGGGGTCTCTCCCTGGGCTGAAGCCCACCAGCTGATCGATGCTGGCTGGCCAGTAAGCCCCAGAGAGCATCCTGAATCCACCTCCCCAGCTCTGGCCTTATAATTACATACATTTTCATGTTGATTCTGGGGACCAAACTCTGGTCCTTGGCAAGTACTTTAGCAACTGAGCCATCCTCCCATGACTTCTAAGTATGCCTCAAGAGCAATGAAAACTACATGCACAAAATAACTGCATGAAGTGTTCGTCCAAACCATCTTAACAAAACAGACAAAGCTAGAAGTTACTTGAGGGCTGTCCTAGGTGGGGTTTCTATTGTTGCAAGGAAACACCATGAGCAAAATCCAGTCAGGGAGGAAAGGGTTTATTTGGATTACACTTCTATGTAGTTCATCCCTGAAGGATGTCGGGACAGGAACTCACACAGGGCAAGGTCCTGGAGGCAGGAGCTGATGCAGAGGCCATAGAGGAATGCTGTTACTGGCTTGCTCCCCATGGCTTGCTCAACCTGCTTTCTTATAGAACCCAGGACCACCAGCCCAGGAATGGCACCACCTACCATGGGCTGGTCCCTCCCTCATCAATCATTAATTGAGAAAATGGATGGATCTTAGGGAGGTATTTTCTCAGTTGTTCCCTCCTTTCAGATGACTCTAGCTGGTGTCCGGTTGGCATAAAACTAGCCAGTACAAGTCCCCATCAGGAGAAGAATGGATAAGCAATCTACAACAGTTACAGAATAGAAAGCAATGAGTAGTATTCACTGTGTCCCCGAGTCTGCCCGCAGACTATGCTGCTTTATGACTGGGAGAACCAAGTTTGATTTTGTGCAGTCTCCATCACCATAGTATTTTGCCAAAGTAAATAAGAGTCTCTTAATGGTTTTGGACTTTTATGAAGACAGCAAGAGTATCGCCCGTGTGCCCCTTTTTGACCTATCGAAAGTGACCTTCAACAGACCTCTGCTGAGCAGCTCCTACGAACAAAGCTTGGATCCAGATTTGGAGAAGGGATAAGAAACTCATTTAAATAACTCCCAGAGGCTCTCGAGGGAGGTCTACAGAGCAGGGTGGGATCGTGGGTCGGGAGAATCTTCTGGCTTGATTTCAAAGCCCATTAATGTTTGGCAAACTGTTTTCGTAATAAGAGAGAAAAGTGTTTGAGCCCAACTATTGGGAGGTGGGAAGGATGTGGCTCTGTGTAAAAGGTTCAGGTGTGGATGGATCCTTAGAGTTTATGAGATGCCTCTTCTCTACGGCACAAGGAGAAACATTATTTACCCTCACATATGAAATCCTACTTTTATTGGTGTTTGGGGATACTTGCAAGAGACTTGAACTTTTTCTTTCTAAAACGATCTTTCCTTTTTCTTTTGCTTGTACAGTGATCTAAGAAATTTGCTTTTATAAAAAAATGGAAAAAGAAGCTGTTTTCTAACTTGCTTCACGGAAAAAGTTTTACAAGAAAAAAATGGGAAGAATTTTGCAGGGAGAATTCAGACACACTAGATTCTACCAATAATTCTACCAATTTACTGAATTTGCATTATTACTCATCTATTTATTGGCAGGTTCTTGCCATCCATTAATCATGATTTTTTTACATGTGTTTTAAACATGTGTTTGGTATTAATCGTCTTTCCCCCAAGTACGTCAGCATAAATATTATTAGTGCTTAGTATTTCTTTCTTAGGGAAATTTACATATGAGGAAATACGTGACTTGTGTTAACATTTGCAAACACCTGTGTACCTCACGTCCTTTTTCGAAGTATAAAATATTTCCAGCACTCCAGGAAGTCCGTCATTCCTTGTCCCAAATAGTCCCTGTTCCTGTCATTCAAGAGCAACCATAATTCTGATATTTCTCCTGCCACAGAATTTTTTTTTTGTTCTTGTTCTCTTCCTAGAACTTTAAGGGAATGAAACAGGACAGGATGTATCCTGCTGTCTGCTGTTCATCAGAACAGGCTTTGAGGTCTACCCATGTCATAGACATAGGAACACAGTCATTTCTTTCTTGATTGCTAGCTTTCTATTCTGTAACTATTGTAGATTGCTTATCCATTCTTCTCCTGATGGGGACTTGTACTGGCTAGTTTTATGCCAACCGGACACCAGCTAGAGTCATCTGAAAGGAGGGAACAACGGAGAAAATACCTCCCTAAGTTCCACCCAATTTCTCAGTTGCTGTGTGATTTGGGGGAAGGTGATTTGCCACTTCTCTGTCCCACATTCTTTTCCTATAAAATGAGAATGATATACAGTCTTCATTAAAGAAAAAGATTCATTAGGGGGCTGGGGAGATGGCTCAGTTGGCAAAGTTCTTCTATATAAGCACGAAGCCCTGAGTTCAATCCACAGAAGCCATAGAAAAAGTCTGGGTAGACTCGTTGCCACCTGTAACCCTGGAGCTGGGGAGGTAGAGACAGGTGAACCCCAGGGCCACACACGCTGAAGCGTAGCACTTCTAAGAACAGCTCTTGGCATTGCGTAAGCTGTTGTACGTTTCTCTCTTGTATGCGCCCATGCCAAGCACTAACGTCGTCTGCCCCAAACCATTCCTGAGAAGTGTGGAGAACACATGGGCTCATCAGTTATGGTGTGAACCTGAAATGACCTCTCAGGCTCTTGTTTTGGATGCTCGACACATAGTTAGCCACGTAGATCTGACAGGCTGTGAAGCCTTTAGGAGGTGGGGGCTGACTTCACAGAAGTGGGTCACAGGGGGTCTTTGAAGGGCATAGGCCAGTCCTACTTGCAGTCTAACTATCCCTTTTTCCTGGTCTACCATGATGTGAAGAGTATGTCACACTCCCACTGCCATAGATTGGCTCTGCCACACCTACCCCAAACCAATGATTTTTCAATCACTCAGAAATTAAGAGCCAGCATAAACTCTACTTAAGTTGATTCTGACAGGTTATTTTGCTCACGACGGCTCAGTAATAACTAACACCATAGTTTTCTCCTTCTTCGGAATAATCCCCAGTGGCAGGGAAGTCAGCTTCTCTGTTCACCGGAGCAGGCATGACCCAACCTATACTCTAGGACCGTCATCTAACATCCACCCCCTTACCTCTGGGCTGTCCAATCATGTCGTGGCAAAGCTGAGGAGGTAGCTCAGTAAGTAACGTGCCTGTCACACTAGCACGAGGTCTTGAGGTCTGGGTCCCCAGAAACGATGTGAAAAGCCAGACACGGTAGCACGTGTCAGTACCTCCAGAACTGGAGGGGTGGAGACAGGCAGGTTCCAGGGGCCGTGGAGCAGCCAGTCTAGCTGAAGCACTGAGTTTCAGGCTCAGCGAGAGACCCTGCCTCAAAAAATTAAGGTCCAAAGCCACTGAAGAAGGCAACTGATGCTGGCCTTTGGCCTCCACACATATGCACATACACAAGTACATACATACACTACACAAACAAACACAATGTAACAGAGAAGGGCTGCAGAGGTAACAAAGTACCGAAGGGAACAGGGCACAGATCACAGATTATCCTGAGCACCCACCTAACCACGCAAACCCTTGGACACCTCGTCTGGCTTGAAATTTACAAGTCCACCCTCTTAAAAGTTTACTGATAAGAAACTATAATCAATGACCCAGTAAAGTCCTCATCTAAATTAGTAATAAAATAACAATCAATTTCTAATTGACAAAATAGCAAATGTTACTACTAAGAAAATATTAAGACGCAACGTGCACAGGGGTTAATTTCTTCTGTGAGACGAATTTCCATTGGGAAACGGCTCTCGCCAGACTCTTCATCATGGCAGGGCAGTGGTGCAAATGAACAACCACAGCACAATGAGACTGCACACGGCCTCAACCGCTGTCCGATGAGACTGGACCACTCATCCTGATCTTGAAATTGGAAACCTTACTGATGTGAGTCACCCGAGAGGCGCAGGACAGATTTAATCACAGTGTGCAGTGTCTCTCCTCCAGGTCTGCCAGGATGACATTTAAAAAGAAATCTTTCTCTTCTCACAAATTCAGATTTCTATTCAAATCCTGAACTCAAGAAAAGAAGTAAGTCGATGAAGGTGCTCATTTGATTCGAAAATAGGTGTGTGTCCTTCCTCCTTGAACTCCAAGTTCCCCCTCCTGTGGGAGAGAGCTGAAGGCCGGACAGATACACAGACACCGGCTTTAGCAAACCCACTGGCAAAGCAGCTGTGCCCAGACCCTCTTTCTTACTCCTGTAGCTACTTTCCACAAGTCCAAGACACCTCTCAGTCTTCACGCTGGAGGCTGTCCTTTTATATTTTGTGGGAAATAATGGGTTTTAAAATATTTGATGGCTATATTAAACTTATATTTGATAGTCTACCTTCCCAAAGATCACCCAATATGAGACAGCTTTACCTGACGCGCTCGAGGCGTCATTTGGGGTGTCAGTCTGAGACTGGAACTCACTACAGCGACGGTGCTGCCTATTCTATGTGCAGTGGGCCTTCTTCTCCTTAACCACCATTTCTGGGAGCACGGAGTGAGGTGTCGGGTGCTGACATTGTCATCAGCACAACTTCCCACGCACACTGTGGGTAACATCTGAAATACCAAGAAGCATGGCGGACCAGCCTTTATATCCTGTGTATTTGACCTTCCTTTGAAGATGCCTGGCTAATTGCATAAAGAAGACATCAGTGATTTATTTTTAACTAGATTGTAAGATGAGAAGGGTGAGGAATACATGCAAACATACATATATACATACAAACATACATATATACAAACACACATACATACATAATAAATACAAACACAGGCATACAAACATACTTACAAACAATACATTCAAACATACATACATACAAACACACATGCATGCATACATACAAACATACATACATACATAAAGACATATATACATACATACAACACACATACATACAAACATATATACATGCATACAAACAAACATACATACATGCATACAAACAAACATACATACATACAAACATTCATACATACAAACACATGCATGCATACATACAAACATACATACATAAAGACATACATACATACATACATACATACATACATACATACATACGTGCATCTTCCTTTTGAAGCCCAGTGGCCTCTGTAAGTCCAACTTGCCCATGATCCCAGATGCGAGCCCATGAGGTGTATTTAGAGGTTATTGCCCTAGGCTAAGGAAGGTGTATGGCTTGCTGGCTGTGCTTCCTGTTTAGTGCCCCCATTCATTGCTTCTCTGCCTTCCAACTGAACACGGCATAATGGCAAATCGAAGTTCAAGTTTGGTAGAAGCCAGGCCTCTCCGAAAGAGAAAGCGTCAAACCCTCACTCGATTGCTGCAGCTGATGGTGGATTTTTTGAGATTATGGCAAAGTTGACATACTGCTGTTAAACACCTTTCTGTCAGATGATAACAAAGTAAAGATCATATGCCAAGAGCCTCGGCACCAAGTCCTTCGCCTGATGTTGGCTCCACTTGGCCCATGGGGTAGGGCTTAAAACAAAAGTCTTCCAGAGTCCATCTGCACAGCCCATCGTCCGAGAAGCGTCTTCTATCAATTCCCTCAGTGTGGTATTGTAAGAGGCACGGAAAGCCGTTAGTCAACACATTTAAATAACGCCTTCTGTAAAATCCCCACAAAACAACACCACGGACTGCAGTACAATGCAGAGTTTATAGTCACCGCTAGTCACATGGCCACTAACTGTTGCTTTGTAGAAGTCACTCTGCAGATTCAAAGCAGCTACAGCCAGTAAGCCAACACTCCATCTTTATCATGAATATTTAAAGAGCCAAGCAAAGGAAGGAAACTTTGCAGATGTCAGTTTCCCTAGATATCACAACAAAGCTTCACTTCAAGTCCTGGGAACTACCAGGAATCCTGGGGCGGACGGTGTCGGTGTCTGTGTGTTCGAGATCCCAGTAGTTTTTCTGAAGTAATAGCCAAGCCCTGTTTCCACACAATGTTTGTTCAAACTATAATTCAAGCTCATTTCCGTAACAAAAGCAAAGCTCTTACAAATTGGATTTCCAGAGGAAGTATACAAACTTCC
This sequence comes from Rattus norvegicus, assembly GCF_021556685.1. NCBI lineage: Eukaryota > Metazoa > Chordata > Mammalia > Rodentia > Muridae > Rattus > Rattus norvegicus. The sequence goes on from NC_141550.1 coordinate 81,943,886, forward strand.
TGAAATGCATGCAGATAAAAGACCTTGGCTACATTGTGGTATATACCGCGACAGCTTCAACTTTCCCCCCATCCAGCAAGGGCTAACTCTCTGTGCCAAACAAGTTCACAGTCGGCTTACCATGTGCTGTGAAGTTAAATAGGACACTTATCTTCTAGAGAAGCAGAGAAAACATGAATCGATAAACCATGTTAGCAGAATGGTAGCCACCCAAAAGCCCCGAAGAACTCAACAGCTTAAAGGAACCCTCAAATGACAAGAGAAACTGTCCAATTCCTCAGTGACCCAACCAGCTCAAACTCCTGGTGCCAGGCGGTGTTCCAGACATGTCCCATACACATGCTGAGACTGACACCTTAGAAGTCCACCCTGACTGGAACTTGCAAATCAAGAAAAAAATCCAAGGGGAACACTCTCCCAAGATACTCCATCTTCTACTGAAACTCGGGGACATACCTAGCCAAGGCATAACTAGTCTCAACGGGTCGGTCATCTCTCTCTTGCTTACTGGGAAATGTCACATCTTGGGGTTTAACCTTAATAAAACTTCGTCTTAGACCTGACGCCAGTAAGGGGTTTGTTTTTTTTTTTTTTTCTCTTCCACGATTTTTTTTTCCAATTGAAGCCATGCCTTTTCCTATTTTACAAATGCACGAATTCATTATTTCCGTGTATTGCTATTTCAAGTACAAAAAAAACGACAACAACAAAAAAAACCCCAACCTGCCCTTCGAAAATAATGGCCTCGTTGAGACACAGATATCGTTTATTTAAAAGAGTGGATTCAAAGAAAAGTGGGGTATAAATGGAAGAGGGTATCGTTCAATACTGATGGTCTAATGTCATAAGTATCGCCATCCTACTGAGACTTATGGGTCTTTGGGTACCCTGTTAATGCCTTCCGTACCATGCATTTGCCAGATTCACACCCAATTCCTAATGGTCATATTTTACTGTCAACTATATATTTAAAAGATGCCAACCAGCAATTCAGTAAGCATCGATATGAAAACCTACAGCATCCTTAACTGAGCTCAGATTGTCAACGGACACCAAGAGGCTATCTTGGTGGAAGTCAAGACCAGCCCCCTGGTCCCAAGTTTCAAAGGGTGGGAAGAAGGATGAGGCAGGGCTCTGTGATATTGGGCTGAGGTGCTCCTTCACTCAGTGTGCAGGGCTAACTTAGCAGGGCATACACCTTTCTGCCAGGAACCTTGGCAAGGGTCTGAGCGCCCGCAGGAGCTCACAGAAGACCAGTGAAGGCTCCTCCCTAACCAAATTTACCCTGGGCAAGAGGTGCCCTGGCTGAATTCACACATGCTCATCTGTTGGCTTTAGTAGCTCCTCAGAAAAAGGAAACAGAAACACTCCACTTTGTCCTCACAAAATCATGTCAAGGAAGCTCCAGGGTTGTCCTCAAATAAATTCAGATTAAAAAAAAAAAAAGCGTGTGGCCATTCTTGGTGGCGACCACATTACTTATACAGCTGGAAAGCAGATTTGCAAGAGGCCAAAGATTAGACAAAAGGCAGGAGCTGGCGACAGACAGACACAGAAATGATTTTAAGTGATTAGGGCTTCCCAGTTCCAGTTTTTTTCTCTTCTCATGATGATCTCTGCGGCTGCTCAACAAATCCCTAAAGGTCTGAAAACCACGTAGGATAAGAGGGTTGGGGGAGAAGACCCCGAAACTTTCCTAAACTGCCGCAGCAGACCTAGGGTCGCCAGGGCTCAGGGGGCACCCTGGGGCGGCGGCCGCCCCCTCCCCTCCACAACAAAAGGGCCGGGCGCAGCCTTCGCGCTGGACTCCAGGACTGGAGCTCCGGGGACCCCAGAGAGGGACAGCCAGTCAGGTCGCTCTCTCCTGTGGCGTGGGGGGTGGGGGTGGGAGGGCGATGGAGCCGCGTGTCCGAGTCATGCATAAAGGAAAGCACCTCGGATGTAAGCCGAAGAGTCGCCAGCGGCTGCCACCCAGGAGGCAGCCAGAGCAGCTGGTGCCACCCAGATCCCGGGGAAGCATCTGCGCCGCGGGCCCAGCGTGTTCCCGGGGCGGCGCCGCCCCCCGGGTATCGCGACGTGGGGGGCTGCGGGACCGCGGTGCAGGTCGAGCCGCTTGGGCCTCCGCCACAATGCGGCCCGGGTCCAGCCGCCACCGCTGCCGCGCCAGGCCCGGGCGCGACACAAAAGCGTCCCCCTCCGGCCCCGCCACCGCCCACCCACCGACCTTGGGCTCCCGCGCCGGGCTCCCGCAGCGTCTTGGTGACCGCCTTCCAAACGTGGCAGCCGAGCAGGCAGAGCAGCAGCGCAGCGGACCTGCTCATCTCCGCGCCGCGGGCGCCGCGGGCCGCTCGGGCTCGCCACGCTCAGTCACGGGCGGCCGGGCGCCGCGCCTCCCTCCATGGCGCTGTGGCTCCGCGCGCCCGGCCAGCCGCCCGATTGGCCGGGGCCCCGCAACCGGCCGCTCCCTCCTCCGCGCCCCGCGCCGGGCTTCCCCCGAGCGCCGCGGCCGCTCTGCCGGCGCCTTAACCCCTTCCTGCCCCGCCCCCCGCCCGCCGGAGAGCCTTGGGCCCCGGGCCCGTGGTGCCACCTGGCGGCCGCCGCACTGCGGGAGTCCCGGGCGTCCCCGACCCCCGTGCCTCGGGGGCCCCGTGGCTGCTGTTCCCTGCAGCTGTTCCTCCAGACTCGAGGCCTTCGAAGTCACGCTGGGTTACCTGCGGGCCCAAGGGAAGCATTTGAGTCTAGGGTGTGATCTCTCATCCTGCAGCTGTCCAAGCCACTATCCTCTGACTTCCCCTGGGCTAGATTTGACAGCCAGACTTTGAGGTCAAGGGTAAGGATACCTAAACCTGTCTGCATTGGGAGGGAAGGGTAAGGAGGTTTTCACTGGTAGAGACCCTGGGTGATTTCTCCCCCTCCCCACCTTTGTTTATTAAAGAAAAAATTCCAATGGTGTATTAAAACACAACAGCAAAGATTATTCAGGAGCAACAGGGACTGTTACAATGTAATTTTATAGTAGGGGAGATGTATTTTGCTCAACTCAAGACTAGCAGGGACAAACAATCGTTTATAACCAGGGAGCTGTGTGTGTGTGTGTGTGTGTGTGTGTGTGTGTGTGTGTGTGTATGTGTGTGTCCCTCCTGTGGTGAAAATGACCAAGATGAAGCTCTGGGGATAGGGACCTAGATAAAGCTACCCAGAAGGATACTTACTGAAGGCAGATCAGGGTGCTCAGACACCACTTTTGGGACTGTGAAGCATGACTATCCTGGCCAGATATCTAGAGTGTTTGGCTATCCAGAATGGGAGAACAGGTTTGCTAATACTAAATTTTACAAGAAGGGACAGGTGGACCCAGGAGATCAGAAGCCTAGTACCTGTGAGAGTCTTTGCCACAGCCTACGATTGGTTTGGCATGGTGTCATATGCTTGTGATATCAGTACTCAAGAGGTTCTCACGCCCAAGGTTAGGCTGAGACGCAGTGAGACCCTGTCTCAGCACAGCAAAAGAAGAGACATTCTACTTTCATATGAGAACATGGAGGCTAGAGAAAGCTAAGGAACCTGATCCAGGGCACGTGGCTAGGCAGTAGGTGGGGTGGCTCGTTCGAATGGCCAACTTGACAATCTAGAATACTGGGAGGGAAGGCTCAAGAGTTGGGGTGGGGTGAGGGGAGAGTAGTCTAGGTTGGCCTATGACAGAGGGTCTCAACTTGTGGGTCATGACCCCTTTAAGGGTTGAACAACCCTTTTACAGGGGACACCTAAGACCATTGGAAAATTTACATTATGATTCATAACAGTAGCAAAATGACAGTTATGGAGTATGAAAATAATGTTATGGGGTGGGGTCACCACAACAGGAGGAACTGTATTAAAGGGGGGGTTACAGCATTAGGAAGGTTGAGAGCCATTGGCCTGTGAGCATGCCTGTGGGAGACTATCTTGATCTCGTTGAGGTAGGGAGATCCGCCCACCGTGGGTGGTGCCATTCCCTAGGCAGGATTCTGAACTATGACAGAGCAGAGAAAGCGAGCTGAGCACTAGCATGCATGCCACCCATGGCTCTCTGTCCCTGATTACCAGTGTGATAGAGTGAACCCCTTCAATTTCCTGCCACTGTGCTGTCCCTGCTATGGTGAACTATAGCCTGGAACTGTGAACCCCTTCCCCCACAATTTGCTTTTGTCACGGCAGCCAGAAAACAAAACAAAACAAACGAACAAACAAAAAACAGTAGCAGAACATTCTAATAAAAATCAGTTCTGTTTCAAAGTTAAAACTCTCTGCCCAGATTCTAGACTACCTTTAGTCAATGAACACCCCCATCAGTATGATAACTTCCCTATCTATTAACCCAATCTTGCCCTTTTTCCTCATAAAATCCTCATGCCTACTGATTTCCTTCTAATGCTCCCAACAAACACTGCAGTGACCCCAGGGTCCCCTTGCTGCGGACTCCAGCACTGTGAAAATCTACTCCAGAATCACTGCGTGCCTAGAGAGAGATGCTTTCAGGACATGAGTCCAGCAGGAGGCTCATTATCGTGATTGGATTAATAGTTCATGAAGTGATAGTAGACCCTGCACTGGAGAGAGAATAAAGCCAATGCTTGCCCAGTTGACATTTTAGAAACAAATTCCTGTGACAAAAAAACTAGGAGATGGCAAAGCCCATATGGGTTTTCTAGTTTCCTTCAGGACCCGTGCTACAATATGTATAAATTGTAACACCTATAGGAGTAACTGGTAATCGGGAAGGCGGAAGGAAACCCAGCTATTAGGGACAGCCCCACTGCCTCCCTTTTACTCTGGCATTACAACCACCTCACTGCTAGGTAAGAGGAGAAAGGAAAAGCACGCTGAGCCCTCAGCTTCTACTGGGTGCCAGCCCACAGGACAGAGTATGGAGCAGCTAGATGGCTGGGTGAGGATGGCTACTGTCAACAGAATGACAACAAGGGAACCTCCACAGAGTAGAAACTTATCCATTAAAATAACTCACAGAGAGGCAGAGAGATGGCTCGATGGGCAAAGCACTTACTGTGTGAGGTGAGGATCCACGACTGAATGTTAAAAGCTGGACTCGTTAACACTTACACGATTCCCAAGTCCCTAAGTCAAGACGGGAAGTAGAGACAGGTGAATTTTGGGAAGCTCCTGATTGAGCAAGAAAAACCAAGAGACCATGAAAGGTGGAAGGCAAGGACCCACACCCAAGACTGTCCTCTGACTGCCACACACACCATGGCACCCTTGGGCAGGCACGCATGCACGCGCGCACGCACACACACACACACACACACACACATGTGCACACACCCATGCATGCACACACGCGTGCACAGGATTGATTCTGAAGTTGGGATGTTTTGTGTGTGTGTACTAGCATATGTATGGGTATATGTACATATATGTCATCTTTAGGTGCTATCTTCAGGGCATGGTCCACCTTGTCTTTTGAGACAGGGTCTACTTACTTTCATCTGGAAATCACTAACTTGGCTAAGGTCGAAAAGCTTCAGAGATCCCCGTGTCTGCCTCCCTTAGTACATGCCACTGCACCACTTCGATATGAGTTCTGGGGTCTGATTTCAGGCTCTTGTGCTCGCAAGGCAAGCACTTTACCAACTGCCAACGTCATCTCCCTGGCCAGGGGATTCTAAACAGATACCACTCACTGGACAAGAGTATTTCCTCACAACAACTTCTCTGTTCTATATCATTTCTCTTTTATGGATAATTTTAAAGAGAAACACAACATTTAGTTCTGCTCAGTCACTTACCACAGATAGCACACAGGCCCCATACATGTCTGTTGATCACGAGCTGCCTAGAGCTTGCCACCTCCAAGGAAAAATTGAGAGCAAATGGCTCCTCACTGCCAGCAGTGGCCGAACGTCTTCATAGCTCAGGTCCAGTGACGTCTGCCGCTAGTTCCCTGGTTAGTGCTCGTTTCTGGGTTTTGGTGATGCGGTGCTGACTGGTACAACCATTCTGGAAATCAGTCTGGAGGTTCCTCTGAAAATTGGACATTGAACTGCCTGAGGACCCAGCTATACCTCTCTTGGGCATATACCCAAAAGATGCCCCAACATATAAAAAAGACACATGTTCCACTATGTTCATTGCAGCCTTATTTATAATAGCCAGAAGCTGGAAAGAACCCAGATGCCCTTCAACAGAGGACTGGATACAGAAAATGTGGTACATCTATACAATGGAATATTATTCAGCTATCAAAAACAATGACTTTATGAAATTCATAGGCAAATGGTTGGAACTGGAAAATATATTCCTGAGTGAGGTAACCCAATCACAGAAAAACACACATGGTATGCATTCATTGATAAGTGGCTATTAGCCCAAATGCTTGAATTACCATAGATGCACAGAACACATGAAACTCAAGACGGATGACCAAAATGTGAATGCTTCACTCCTTCTTTAAAAGGGGGACAAGAATACCCTTGGCAGGGAATAGAGAGGCAAAGTTTAGAACAGAGGCAGAAGGAACACCCATTCAGAGCCTGCCCCACATGTGGCCCATACATATACAGCCACCCAATTAGACAAGATGGATGAAGCAAAGAAGTGCAGACCGACAGGAGCCAGATGTAGATCGCTCCTGAGAGACACAGCCAGAATACAGCAAATACAGAGGCGAATGCCAGCAGCAAACCACTGAACTGAGAACAGGACCCCCGTTGAAGGAATCAGAGAAAGGACTGGAAGAGCTTGAAGGGGCTCGAGACCCCATATGTACAACAATGCCAAGCAACCAGAGCTTCCAGGGACTAAGTCACTACCCAAAGACTATACATGGACTGACCCTGGCTCCAACCTCATAGGTAGCAATGAATATCCTAGTAAGAGCACCAGTGAAAGGGGAAGCCCTTGGTCCTGCTAAGACTGGACGTGATTGTTGGGGGGAGGGCGGTAATGGGGGGAGGATGGGGAGGGGAACACCCACACAGAAGGGGAGGGGGAGGGGTTAGGGAGATGTTGGCCCGGAAACTGGGAAAGGGAATAACAATCGAAATGTAAATAAGAAATACTCAAGTTAATAAAGAAAAAAAAAAGGTGCTATGGCATGGGAAACTGGGGATGGAGCATACAAGCCCTTTGGTGACATCTTAGGAGTTTACCGTGATTACAAATACTGTTTCCAAGAGCAAACACATCTGTTCTACGTAGTTTTTCTAAGCTTCGTTATTCACCCAGGCCCCTGGTGTGTGTGTGTGTGTGTGTGTGTGTGTGTGTGTGTGTGTGTGTGTGTGTGTGTGTGTGATGCTGTGTAGTTCTAGAACATATAAAGGAACAAGAAGTTGGAATAGAGACTGGGCAATCCTCGGTACAGATGCTTGAATGTGCCGGCTGTTGTCATCCTCACTGTGTGTGTAACAAATCTCTCGTGGAGAGCCTGGCCTTTAAAGTGTATGTACCTTCCCAGCAACACTGAAGTTTACATTGTTTCTAGTCCTCAAAGAAAAAAAAAAAAAAAGAACAGTTTGGAGGCTACCACCCCACCCTATTTTGCAAAAGCCCCGGAGTAACAGAAAGAGGTTAAACAAGTTGCATTCTGCACCCTGCAAGCCAGTCCCCACGCGAAACAGAAATCCAGCCCAGAGAAGCATTCTCTCATCTCATGGATACTTTCCAGTTGCTTGGGTGGGAGGATAAGAAAACACAACTTCAGCACCATTGCACAGGCAAATACATTTGCAAATCACGTCCAACATTATGTAAGAATGAAATAATCACATTTATCCTTTACTGGAATAAAAGAAGTTGGTTTTACCTTTTCCTCATGTTCCGATCATCAGACACCCACTCAGCAACTGCAGGGGTGGGGGGAAAAGTCCTCAAGAGGGTGCGTTTGCAGAACAATGGAAGTCGGGAGTGTTCTTTCCCTTCTAGATCTTTTCCTGTTGCTTTTATTAAAATCGCTCATTGTTTGAGGAGAATGACTTATGACTGTACTTACTTGAAGTCGCTTGAGTGTGCAATATTTTACTTCAGTTTCTGAGGCTGGTGCCAAAGGACAGCAGGCTACACTCAGAACTTTTTCCTGTCTCAGTTTTCCAGAGACCTTGACTTTCCAACTGTGCATCAAGGTTTCTGAGCTATTTTGTTCTCCCAAAACTTTTCCTGGCGTTGGTGCCCCTGGAGTGGGGATTTCAATTGTCTGAGTCTACATTCAGAGCTATCTCCATTGCCCCACATCCCCCAGCCCTGAATCAGAAGCTGCTAAGAAATAGCTAACTAATTAGGGGCATCATGCGGGCCAGGAGGTGTGGTCCGGACAAGGACCGTGGACTGGGATTCTTGTTACAGTTAAACGTACCTAAAGATAGGAATGGCAGGGCTTAGCATTTTAGTCTTTGCTGTCCATTAGAAAAGGGGGTGGGGTGGGGTGGAGACGTCTCTGAATGTAGTTCAGCTAACACAATGGTTATCTAACGTGTAGAAAGCCCTGGAGTTCACCCCCACCATGGTGTAAAACTTGATGGGGGTGGTGAGTGCTTTTAATCCCAGCACTTGGGAGGTAAATGCTGGAGGATCAAGACCACAAGGTCATTCTAGGCTACGTGGAGAATATGGGAATCAGTCTGGGCTACTTGAGGGCCTGTCTCAAAATAAATGAAAAGTATGGGGATCGTTGTTGGAGTATTCTATATTTAGGTGAACCCGAATTTTCTCCTCTTAGGTCAGGTTCGGTGTCTATGTGTAACTCCTGTGATTTTCCAATAATTGTTTCTTTCCTAAACAAGCTACAACTTTCTTTCCTGCCCAGCCAGGAGAGGCGTTCCATCCAGTAAAGCATTGTGGGATGGATACACAGTGGCAGCTCTGTGGGAGAAGCTGTGAGTAGAGATGAAGCCGTGGATGTGAATCTCTGCTAGTGTGCCTCAGCTCTCCCTGTGCTGCTCTCCCTCCAGTGACCCGCAGTGACTAAGGCGTCTGGGATTCTTCCCAGCTCCTTGATCAATAGGTTTTATCACTGGGACAAGTATTCCGGGCTAGTGCCAATGGGAAACCAACTTGCTCAGCAGTTCTTTTCAGCTCAGTGCTAGCTTCCGAAAGGCAAGGAGAGCTTCCTGGCTTTGCTTTTCTCCCACTCTCTGACTTGATGTCTCCAGCAAGGTGAACTCAAGGGAAGAGGGACAGTGGGCATTCCAGTGTGTGTGTGTGTGTGTGTGTGTTTATGTATGTGTATGTGTGTGTGTATATATATGATATATATAATATATATATATATGACATATATGAAACCTTAAAGAAGGCAGAGAGATAGCTTAGTCATTAAGTGCTTGCTGTGCAAGTAGGAGAGTCTGCGTTCAATCCTGGAACCCACATAAAAAACTAAATGAGATGTTTATAACCCAAGCATTGGGGAAGTCAAGGCAGGTGAATCCATGGGTGGGCAGTCTAGCCTACTTGATGAGTTCCAGGCCCATGGGGGACCCTGTCTTACAAAACAAGGTGGGTCATGCCAGCAGAATGACAGCCCGTGCACTTACCTGCACAAGCACTTGCACATACAGTGCACCTGCACACGCATGAGCACATATCACCTTCCTTGGGATCCTTGTGATTACTTTGTTTTTGCTACCATCTTCTAAATACCTGCTGCTCTGAGTTGATCTACATAACAACAACGACAACAACAACAACAACAATAAACTATTATTAGCAGTATGCAAGTGTGTGTGGGGTGTGCATGTGTTGGTGTATATGCCAATGGGAAAGGTGTTCGGCATCCTTCTCAATCACTCTCTTCATGTCTATTATGCGTGTGCATGAATGCACAAGTGCATGCATGTGTGCATGTGTGTGTGCGTGTGTGTGTGTGTGTGTGTGTGTGTGTGTGTGTGTAGGGATGGTGGGGTGAGTGTGTGAAGCTGCCTGGAGCCCCACCTCGTACATACCCAGAGGTCACAGGTGCGTGCGCGTGAACCTGAAGGCTGTTGATCCAGCTTGACTCGCTGGTCAATGAGCACGAGATCTCTCTGTTTTTGTACTCGGTTTTATACTCAGGGTTAAAACCTCTGCCCCTGGCTTTAACATGGATGCCCATGTTTCGAGTTTCATGCTTATAGGGTGGGCACTCTATGGGCCAAGTCATCTCCCAGGCCGCTGACAGTTCTTACTCATTATCTTCTTGTGATGAAGGGTAATGCCAGTCTGCTAACATCACCTTCATTAGAGTATCACCTCCGCAAGAGTAGGGATTTTGTACAGTTTATTACCATCTTTTTACTACCAAGAGAAAAAGTTTGGCACCAAGGCGATGGTTGGTAACTGTCTGTCTCTGGTGGTAGGAGCATTTGGCTAGAGTGCTCGAGGACAGGTTCACTCTCCAGTACCGTGACGACGTAGCCCAAACAAAACCTCATGAGCTGAAGTGGAAATGAAAACCCCAGCTTACAGTGAATAAAACACTGCTTTCTCATTATTCTAAATATACTGTAGTTTCGCTGCCCTGCAGGAATCAATCAACTGGCGAGTGTTCACGGAGCCCTGACCGTGAATCCAAAGTTCAGATAGGAAAAGCCGAGACAGCAGCCTCTTTTGAGCTTGTACCACCTCCTGGGACATCCACATCACTGCTACTGCTTCCCCCCCCCAAGACTGATTGGTTTTGACAATATGTGTGTATGTTGGTGTCTATGCGTGTCACATGTGTGACTGCCTGTGGAGACTAGAGAAGGATGTTGGGTGCCCTGGAACTGGAGATTCTACACAGTTGTTTACTGAGAAACCAGCTCATGTCTTCCGGAAGTGCTCTAAATTGCTGATCCATTTCTCCAGCTCCAAGATGTATTTGTACATTTGTATTTGTGGTGCATGCATGACTGTGTGTGCATCTCTCTTTCTGTCTCCCTCTGTCTCTCTCTGTTTCTCTCTGTCTCTGTCTCTCTCTGTCTCTCTGTCTCTGTCTCTGTCTGTCTCTGTCTCTGTCTCTCTCTCTCTCTCTCTGTGTTTCTGTGTGTTGTGTGTATGTGTGTCTCTCTTTCTCTGTGTGTTTCTGTGTGGTGTGTGTATGTGTGTCTTTCTTTCTCTCTGTGTGTGTTTCTGTGTGGTGTGTGTATGTCTCTCTCTCTCTCTCTCTCTCTCTCTCTCTCTCTCTCTGTGTGTGTGTGTGTGCATGCTCAAGTTCTCGTCAAGGTCAGCAAGCATCAAGTCATTGCTACTCTTCAGAGATATCTCCTCAGTTAGGCAGATACCATTGTCTCAGACCTGAGCTAAACCTGACATCCGGTTCTAAACTGCAGCTAGAGCTAGGGATGGACGAGCTAATTTTCGCCTTTGTACCAAGTCTAAGGCTCATAAGCTAAGGGGAGAAGTAATAGATTCCTTAGGAGGATATTTTGTTATCAAATGGAGGAGGAATGACAGCGACACTGGCTAATGTTACCATGTGCTGTAGGCAAGGCCCACTGGGCAGAGTAGAGCTATTTGGACAGTGAGGCTTAATTCCAAACCTTTAAAGAAAACCTTTTGAGAGAGAGAAGCTTTTCCAACTGGAGTTAATGAGAGAGAGGATAAAGTCACCAGCTGTTGGCAGCTACCCTCCTTCCATGAGGTAAGAACTTAAGCCAGGACTGCAAGGAGAGGAATGCAGAAGAGGTAGAAAGTGGGATCCCTGCCCTTGTATCCAACCAACTTCTGAAGCTTCTCCTTTCTGGGATTTCTCTATGTGTTAATCTAATAATTTCCTTTCCTTTTTCTTTGGGTCATTTTGAATTAGACGCCTTATACTTCAAGTTGAAAGAACCCAGCCAATGGAGAGATCAGAAGTCATGGGTGGACATGATAATACTTCTGGATGCTGCTTGCGGGATGGGGTGGCACTGAATTAGCTCCTCAGATCCCTGATTAGGATTGCTTCCACAGTAAGAAGCACATCCCAGGAACCAGACTCCTGTGAAACAAGGAAAACACATGGCAGACACAGAGTTACAAAACTAGGTTCTTGGGACGGGGAGGGAGCTCACCCAGTAAAGTGCCCACCACACAAGCATGTGGACATGAATCTGGATCTCCAAATCCTGTGTTTTAAAAAAGCTAGGGTTGTCCTGTTGCATCTACATCCCATTGCTGAGGAGTGGAACAGGCAGATCTTGGGGACCTTCTGGCTACTCAATCTAGCTGAAATGGCAGATTTGAGGTTCCGTGAAAGATTTTGTTTGAAAAATTAATAGGACAGAGAAGCGATTGAAGAAACCCTTTGATGTCGACCTCTGGTCTTCACATGGACCCTTGTGGATGAGTTCATTCACCTCCACATCCCTTCCCAGCACAAAAACAGACAACCTAGCATCTGTGATGTTTCTGGCTAATTATTTATGTCACACCAAATGAGAGCCCCTAAAATCATGACAGCTCTTAGTGTATTAGGGACAACGTTTCTATTATGGGTTAAAATGGAGCCCACTCACCATAGTTTTCTCTTTCGGTTTTTGTTCACATACTTGTTTTTGTGTGCAAAGACTCATAACACACCATTACGTGGTGAGTTGCTTCTGGGTAAAGTAGGAGTCGTGTGTGTGTGTGTGTGTGTGTGTGAGAGAGAGAGAGAGAGAGAGAGAGAGAGAGAGAGAGAGAGAGAGATCACGGAAACTAGATCTAACACTACACACATTTCAGAGTCAATCATGGTTGGAGACTGTTTTCAACGAAGGATATCATACTAGCCAGTAAACATAGAACTCACCATAGAGAAGTTAATTAAACATAATAAACAGGCAAAGCAGGAAGCTGAGATTTTTCCTGTCTCCAAAGCTTCTGTTACAAAGGAAGGAAGGGCCAATCAACAGAGAACCAGGAACATAAGACTGGGAGGCTTGGTTGCCAGGCCTGGGTGCTGGGCAGACAAAGCAGTAAAGTCACAAATATAATCATCAGTGGGAGTTCCAGATTACACTTGGGGCGAAGGACAAGGGAACCAGAATGGCCTTGGTGTAGATGCGCTATGTGACACCATGCAATGGATTTGTCAGTCGGTTTTCCCAAATAGCTTTTGGGACCCAAATAATGCATCACAAGATCTGAAGACTTAACTCAGTGCCGTGACAGATCTTACATGGAGTGAGAGGAGGAGGATGTGGGTGAAGGACTGAAGAGAGCACCCTTCCTTCAGTTAGAGCACAGAGAGCTAAGATGACTTGTGAACTCATATGTTCCAGGGTCTGGGGTGGTGTTTTAATGGGTAGAGTGCAGCTGCAGTAGGATTCCCAGCTCACACGAGAGATGCCACGCACAGTGGCGCATGTCTGTCTGCAATCCTACTACAAGAGAGTGGACACAGACAGCCTAGGAGCTCACTGTAGAGCTGGTCTCATGGAGATGGCCAGTTCCAGGTTCAGTGAGAGAACCATCCCCCAAGAATGAGATGAAAGTGACAGAAGAATAAAACCAATGTGAACCTCGAGACTCCACACATATCCCCAGGATGAACACACACACACACACACACACACACACACACACACCCAGTATGAACGCACACACACATACATGCACCCAGAATGAACATACATGCATGTAAACACACATTCATACATACACATGTATGTACCCGTACCCCTCCACTATACACACATACATGCACCCCGTATGAACACACATACTCACCCACCAATATACACATACCACACACACCACACATACATGTACCTAAGATGAACACACACACATATATGCAACTAACATGAACACACACACACTCCACACAGACATCCCCCCCCATGCATACCACATACATGCACCCAGGATGAACACATACACATACATGCACCCAGGATGAGCACACACGGGCACATACATGTGCACATGTGTGTGTGTGTGTGTGTGTGTGTGTGTGTGCGTGCGTGCACGTACAAGACATGGGGGGAAGTGTGTGGTGGGGAAGACATGGGGTATATGTGGTAGGGAAGGGAGGGGGAGTGTGTGGTGAGAGAGGGAGGGGAAGTGTGTGGTGGGGAAGGGAAGGGGAGTGTGTGGTGGGGAAGAGGGGTGTGTGTGTTGTGGGAAGGCATATGGGAAGTGTGTGGTGGGGAAGGGATGGGGAAGTGTGTGGTAGGGAAGGGATGGGGAAGTGTGTGGTGGGAAGGGAGGGGAAGTGCGTGGTGGGGAAGGGAGGGGAAGTGTGTGGTGGGGAAGAGGGGTGTGTGTTGTGGGAAGGCATAGGGGAAGTGTGTGGTGGGGAAGGGATGGGGAAGTGTGTGGTGGGGAAGGGAGAGGAAGTGTGTGGTGGGGAAGGGAGAGGAAGTGTGTGGTGGGGAAGGGATGAGGAAGTATGTGGTGGGGAAGGGAGGGGAAGTGTGTGGTGACACTTGTTGACATGGCACAAAGCAGGAAACAGAATAAACCAGGACCAGGAGGGGATATAACCTTCAAAGTTCCATCCCTAGTGAGCAACTTCTGTCAACCAGGTCCCAATTCCCCACCCCCCAATAGTCTCCACTGTCAAAACAGGAGCCTTGGGGGCACGTTTCAGATTCAAACTGCTAACAGTGGTTTTGTAAAGACCCAATGCTTCTCTCAGGAGCAGCATCTTGAAAGATCGGTGTGAGGTATGGAGCAAGTTCACCTTTACACGGCTACAGAATCATACACATAATATTACATATGAAATCATATTACACATGAAATCATATTACATATGAAATCATATTACATATGAAACGTGGCCGTAGACAGAACAAGACTAGCCTCCATTAAACACTGGGATATGGAAACAGGTCACATGGTGTTTCCCAGGGGCATAAATAAGTCCTTGCCTCTCGCCCCCGTCAACTCGAACATAGCTGCTCACATCTGTTGGACGACTCCCCCACTGAGCTCACCATCTGTCCCTGTGAAGAAAGAAAGAAGCCGCCCGGTTGAGGAACCAGCATACAGCCTCACAAGGGGCTCTGGGGCCCAGCGTAGGAGGTATGAACTCCAGAAAGCCTCCTCATACCCAGTTGGTTCATGCTAACATCACTGAGCCAAGGGGGAGTGAGAGGTAAACAGAGCCTCTCCCCTGCAGCCATGAAGTCAGTCCTTAAAGTAAGCCCAGGTCTAAGGTCCTGAGAGTGGGAAGGCAGGAAATTACAAAGAGGAGCATAAGAAAGTCTAAAGGGGAAAGGGGACGAGATGAAGTGAAACACAGGGAACATCTTCTGAAATTACAGGAGGATGTGGGTTAGTGGGTCAGAATCCGAGGCAGGCAGAGGCTGCTGAGGAGGGAGGAAGGTGCGGGTTTTCAGTGGCTGAGAAGTAAGCATCATTAAGCAGCTACCTTTGAACACAGGGATGAAGGGGGTGCTATACAGTCAATCGGGGTAAGCTCATGACAGTCAAAGACAGAACAGGAGTACTCAGACAAGCTTTAGGCTTGCTACCCATTCAGATAAGTAAATAAAATCAAAAGGAGAAATCAAAGTCTGAACTTTACCTCATGAAATAAAAACAGCAGTCTTTCTGGCCTGGCCGGGGCGCTGACTCCACTCCTAAATTCTGAGTTTTAGCATTTAGCTGAAAAGCATCCCATGTGATTCCTGGAGCTTGTCAAAGGCTGTACTGATCACAGAAGAGACACATAGTCATTGTAGGAACATAAGAGATGTTGAAAATTAAGGTATAAAGGTAGAAGAAAGTAATTTGGGAGCCTCATGTGCGGATAGTTAGTCCCTTACACGCACGTAGTCAGTCCCTTACGCTCACACTAACCATTGGTCCAGCTGTGGTATTAACATGTATCTCAGGAACATACTGTCCGAGACGAGAGTAGGACTCAGATCACCATGCCGTCCCCAAACTGCCTTCCTGCTGCCTTCAGCTCAATGACTGCCGTTCTAGATTCAGTGTTTGTTGTGGCCTTGCTTTTCTTTGTGTGCTTTTCTTGTCCTCACACATGTGACAATATATGCACATATATGTGTTCATTTGTATCCTTATACCTTGTGATAGTTAATTTCATGCACCAAATCGTCTGGGATGCAGGGTGCCCAGATGCGTGTCAAATATTCAAGATGCTCCTATGGGCAGCATGTTTTGGGTTAACTTTTAGACTTGTAGACTTGACTTGGTAGACTTGAACTGTCCCCGATGGTGTAAGTGGGTCTCCTCCATCAATACAAACTCTAAAGAGAGCCCAAGGCTGTGAAGAGAGCATATTTTCTATAGATTTTTCTCTCTTTTTTGTTATTTTCTTTATTTGCATTTCAAATGTTGTCCCTCTTCCCGGTCTCCCCTCTGCAAACCACCATCCCATAGTTCCTTTCCCCCCTGCCTCACCCCTCATCCCCCACACTTGAGCATCAAATCTCCACAGGACCAAGGGCCTCCCTTCCCACTGATGCTAGATAAGGCCATCTTCTGCTATATATGTGTCTGGAGCCATGGATTCTTCTGAGGTTGGTGGTTTAGTCCCTGGGAGCTCTGGGGGTTCTGGTTAGTTGATATTGTTGTTCTTCCTATGGGGTTTCAATCTCCTTCAGCTCCTTTAGTCCCTCCCATAACTCTTCCATTGGGGTCTGCGGGCTCAGTCAGATGGTTGGCCGTGAGTATCTGCATCTGTATTAATCAGGTGCTGGCAGAGCCTCTCCTGGGACAGCTATACCAAGCTCCTGTCAGCAAGCACTTCTTGGCATCAGCAAGAGTGTCATAGTGTCAGAGTTTGTTTCCTTTAGACAGAAAAGATTCTGGGTTAAAAATTTTGAGAGGGGTGGGTGGGGCCTCATCCATTAGCCAGGGGCCATGCCTAACCTCTGGATATGGTCTCTACAGGTTCTGTCTCCTCATCTCCCCACTGTTGAGTAGTTCACCTAATTCATCCCCATGTGTCCTGGGAACCTCTCGTTGCCCTGGCATCTGGGACTTTCTAGTGGCTGTGCCCATTCCCCACTCCCCCATTGCTACTTACTTCTATTCATTTTCCTGGACCTCCGGACTTCCTTCCTGTCTCTTCCCATATCTGATCCCGTCCCCCTTTATTCCCCTCCCCCACCTCTCTCCCTCCCTCTACCTCCAGTGATCACTTTGTTGTCCCTTCTAAGTAGGACTGAAGCACCCACCCCTTGGTCTTCCTCCTTCTCATTAAGCTTCGTATGGTTTGTGGATTGCATCTTGGTTATTCCAAGCTTTTGAGCTAATATCCACTTATCAGTGACTGCACAGCATGTGTGTTCTTTGGTGACTGGGTCCCCTCACTCAGGATGATATCTTCTAGTTCCATCCATTTGCCTGTGAACTTCATGGAGTCATCAATTTCAATAGCTGAGAAGTATTCCATTGTGTAAATGAACCACATTTTCTGTATCGACTGTTGAGGGACATCTGGGTTGTTTCTAGCTTCTGGCTATGAACATGCTGCTATGAACAGGCTGCTATGAACATGGGTTTTTCAAAGGTCCAGTCAAACACTAACTGCCTAACAGTGTAGTTTACCTCACTGTGCACTAGAGATAAGCTACAAGTGTAACTTCCAGGCTTGTCTGGCCCTACTGAGTCCGGGAAGCATAGTAAACTTAGCCAGTCCGTCCATTGCTCCTAATCGCCTGGCTTTTGTTGTAATATCCACCACTGTGATGAACACCTTGAACCTGCTTGAGTCTTGTATGTCAACGAACTCCTAGAAACGAGTGAGCGAACAAGGTTTCTTTGAAGCCTTGACACCTGTTGTGAATTCCCCATAGCCTTTCATGTCAAAAAAAGCAACAGATTTCTAACATTATACTAATGCCTTCATAGTATACTATACTATAAGAATAGAATTTTATTATATATCTAAATATTGTCCTTTTTTGTTGTAAACAGTATTGCAAGAACCACCCAGGACTTAACTACCTATTTTCCCAGGGAAATTTCCTGGAGCTATTGTGCCAAGAGTAAATGATTAAAGAATACATTCGAATGTATCATTATTTTTCTCATTGATTAGAGCCTGACCCCAGAGCCTTGTGCATGGTAGGCAGTACTCTGCCACTGAGCCCCATGCCCAGCCCTTTGTACGCTTTGTGTTTGGGATGGTGTCTCTTAGAGCCTCAGTTGGCAAACCTTTTATGGAGCTGAGGATGCTTTTGAACTCCTGCTGCTTCTTTTCTCCACCTCCAAGTGCTAGGTGTGTCAGGGATGAGCTATCATGCACCCTTTTAAAACTGCTGTTTATTTCAGACTCTCTTGGAAGGTACTTGACACTGTTCCAAGAGCAGTATCTCGGGTCTCATAGTGTATCCTCTGTGATAGGAGACCACATCCTGCTAGCCTTTGAATCACCAGGGCGGGACGATGCTATCTTTTATTTATAAGTTCTAAGTATCTTCCCCTCACCCCATGTTTCCTTTGCTCTCTCCCAGAATCAAGCCAAGGTAAGAAAAAATTATTGAGTTCTCTAAATTTTCTATAGTCAACTTATATTTCCTTTATATTCAATGACAATGTAACGTGGTGCTTTAAAAAAAAATTATAGGCTGAGCCTTTAACCCCAGCATTCAGGAGGCAGAGGCAGGTAGATTTTTGTGAGTTCGAGGCCAACCTGGTCTATTTAGTGGCTAATTTTCTAAAATTTGGAATTTAAAATTATAATTTACTTTTGGAGTTCACAAAGGTACGGTTGGCATCTGGGGCCCAGGAGATCCCACCGAAGGCCATGCCTCGGGGGCCTGCTGAGGAGTAGGTCCTATTCATCCTCTTGTTCTATCTTATGAAGCAGATCGCGCTGAGTATTGACAAAGAGGTTGTAGCCAAGTCCCCATTGCTGTTATGTACTCACTAACATGGGACCTTCAGACCCTTACAAGGGCCGTTGGCAGGGCAGACGCCATTGAACTCTGGGAGGGTTTAATTTTAGGTGTTGACTTGACTGGATGAGGAAGAACCCTCATGGAGAGTGTGTTCCAAAGAGACGACCATGGCTGTGATCATACTAACTGAGGCATGTCCACCGTCAGCCTAGGGACACGCCTTAGCATTGCCGTGATCACAAGAGAGTGCTGACAGAGACAGACATAAGGAAAGAAAGGTTTGTTTTGGCTCAAGGTTCAGTTCATCACAGCAGGAAAGGCATGGTGGTGAGGGACAGTGGAGGGGGCTGTGAGCCTCATGGTGGACCAGGAATCAGAAAGAAAGGCCAAGCCAAGTGCTAGTCTGTAGCCTCCACACAGCCCAATTTCATCAGTCTCCCCTTGCCCTCCAGGTTCCGGAGTCGTATAAAAGAGCATGTCCAGCCTGGGTAGAGGAAGGAGATCTGTCCCATTCACACCATAACGCTATTCAGTGGAATGGTGCAGAATGCATGCAGAGAGAACAAAATGCAGATGTGGCTTGAGTGTGGCCTTCGGAAACCACAGCCGACACTGGTCCCCCAGACCCTGGATTTGTATGTCGTGGCTTACTCTGGTACCCACTGGGCATTTAGGCTTTTGGTCTGCAGCTGAGAGTTTTTAACTCTTGCTTCCCTTCAAGCCTTGGGACTTGGAGAGAGCCATGCCCCCATCATCCCAGGGTCTCCAGACAGCCTGCCACAGGGATCAGCAGCAGCCATAATTGATACTAGCTATCTCTCATACACACACACACACACACACACACACACACACACACACACACACATACACACACTCTCTCTCTCTATATATATATATATATGTGTGTGTGTGTGTGTGTGTGTGCATGTGTGTGTGTGTGTGTGTGTGTGCGTGTGTGTGTGTGTTCTTTATACCTGGAGAAGCTAGGATAGCTCAAGTTCTAAGTCACATGTCCCTGCTCATGTGACTTCATATAGGACACAGCTACTCCCCAAGAGATAAATGAAAAACAAACAGAAAAATTTAAAATTACTCATGTAAGAAAATAAAATTGCAACCACATATAAAATATGGTTTATTTCCTAGGGATTCATACTAATTCTCTCTGTCTCTGTCTCTATCTCTGTCTCTCTGTCTCTGTCTCTGTCTCTGTCTCTGTCTCTCTCTCTCTCTCTCTCTCTCTCTCTGTGTGTGCGTGTGCGTGTGTGTAATTTAAAATGCACAGTCATGGAGCTCGGGTTGTACCTCAGTGGTGGAGTGCTTACCCAGCTTTTGTGAATCCCTCATTCCAATTGGCAGCACCCCAGAACAACAAAAGAAAACAAAACAGACAAAAATAAAAAGTGACAACAAACCCAGACACATTCATATCATAACTTCAAGACAGGCTGTGGTGGCAATGGCCTGTAACTACTAGAAAGGCTGTAGTTGATGGATCCCTCAAGCCTGTGACTTTGAGATTAGCCTTGGCAACAATGAAATTCATTACAAAAGCAAAGCAAAACAAACAAACAAACAAACAAACAACCTCCCAAATCAAACCAAACCGAACCAAACCACCACACCACCAACAACCATAGTCCATGATCTAATCTCACTTTAAAAGTGCAGGGTATGAACATAACTGTGTGTGGATATAAACACATCTTAGCATTGCTCCTTTTCCAATCAAGAGATAGCTACTTATGTGCAAAATTATAGTTGCCCTTTCCAAGTGTAAAAATTAATGATTGAATTCTCCCAGCCTAGGTCTGGTTACCTCCAGATGCTATGCTTTTCCAGGAGGTCAAGTGGTCTGCCATGGTTCAGGCCACCATTGAAACCCTAGCCTCTTCTGGGGAGTTGAAAAATAAAATCTCATCTTAGGGTCTTCAGGATATGGAGAGGGACGGAGGGTTCTGAACCCATGAGAAGAACTACTGTTGGTGGTATCTTTGGAGAGTGTGTTAGTTATGGTTTCTATTCCTGCACAAACATCATGACCAAGAAGCAAGTTGGGGAGGAAAGGGTTTATTCAGCTCACACTTCCACATTGCTGCTCACCACCAAAGGAAGTCAGGACTGGAACTCAAGCAGGGCAGGAAACAGGAGCTGATGCAGAGGCCATAGAGGGATGTTACATACTAGCTTGCTTCCCTTGGCTTGTTCAACTTGTTTTCTTATAGAACCCAAGACTATAAGCCCAAGGATGGCACCATGCACAATGGGCTGGGTCCTCCTCCCTTGATCACTAATTGAGAAAATGCCTTCAACTGGGTCTCATGGAGGCATTTCCTCGAGGGAGGCTCCTTTTTCTGCGATAACTCCCTCTTGTGTCAAGTTGACACGCAAAACCATCCAGTACAGAGAATAAAATTCCTGGCTTGTGGTTTGCCATGCTACCAATAGATTGAATTTACTCATAGGTCAGTTTCCTTTGGACACAAGAGCAGCCATTCATCCTCTCCATTACCCTAACTGTGAAGTTTCTTTGTCCTTGTTCATTCTAGGAGATAGCCTCTCTCCCTGAGCTTCCTGGGAAGCTGCAGGCTGCCATGGACTGGAGCAGGTGGCTTGGAGGGTTGAGATTGGATACCTTGGCTTGGTCTTGTCTGTCTGTGTATCTAAGAGCAATAGGTGGTTTCAGTGCCCATCCGAAGAAGACTCATGTTTCCAGTTTCAGATGAGTTATCCCATTTATTTATTTATTTTTTTTTGGTTCTTTTTTTCGGAGCTGGGGATTGAACCCAGGGCCTTGCGCTTCCTAGGCAAGCGCTCTACCACTGAGCTAAATCCCCAACCCCCCCCATTTATTTTTATATTTGCACCTTCATGATATAATTTGATTAAAACTCTTTTTATATTAATGTCTTGGTTTTACTGCTGTGAACAGACACCATGACCAAGGCAACTCTTAGAAGGACAACATTTAATTGGGGTTGGCTTACAGGTTCTGAGGTTCAGTCCATTATCATCAAGGCGGGAACATGGCAGCATCAGGCAGGTATGGTGCAGGAGGAACTGAGAGTTCTGCATCTTCATCTGAAGGCTGCTAGCAGAATACTAGCTTCCAGGCAACTATGATGATGGTCTTAAAGCCCACACCCATAGTGACACACCCACTCCAACAAGGCCACACCTACTCCAACAAGGCCACACCTACTACAACAAGGCCACACCTACTCCAACAAGGCCACACCTTCTCACAGTGCCACTCTCTGTGCTGAGAATATACAGACCATCACAATTAAATACTTACATTTTTTGTGTATATGTGTGTATATTGTGCCAGGGTACACATGCTGAGGCCAGAGGGCAAGTTTTGGAAGCTGATTTGTTCCTTCTATGTGGGTCCTTAGGATTGATCCTGGGTTGTCAGGCTCAGTCACCTGCCCCATTTTACCAGCTCTGTAACTTGATTTTTAAAATGCCTTTATTTGTGTGAAAGGGTGAATTCATACTTAACCTAAGTATTTTCAGCATGAAAGCTTCAAGCTGTCCTGCCTATGCTGTATTTCCAGAAACCTAAGTGCTATCATTTGGATTGAAATGTGATTTTGATGTTTGCATGATGATGATGATGATGATGATGATGATGATGATGATGACTACAACGGTGGTGGTGGTATGTGTGTGTGCGTGCATGCACACACCTATAGCTCAGGTAACAGTGTTGGTATCTGCAGCTGGAGAATGGATGGCAGAAGTCAAGGCATGTTCTGTCTACTTGAACCCAAGACAGTGGCAAGAGCTTCTTCTCATCCCCAAACCATCTAGAAGTAGATGTGTGTTTGGCAGGAACCAGCAGCCAGCTTGGCACCATGAGGTCAAGGAGTACATGGGAAACATACCAATATGGTTATCAAAATATACAAACCTGTGCCTGGGCTGTGACACCAGGAAGCTCTTTGGCAAGCTGCCTTATCTCTTAGGATCACAGTTTCCTCGAGTGTCAAATGAAGGTTAATCAAAGTAGTGGTGGGTTGTTCCTCAGTCTTATAGATGATTCTGTGATTATGGGGAGTACAAAGAAAAGACGGTTGCAGCTGCCTTTAACCTTGCAAGTCAATATCATTTTTAAAATGTTATGGAATTTATACATGTAAGTTTTTGGAACAGATGTAGGAAATGACCTCATGCACAGCAAAACATGGTCTTTGTTTTCCAATTCTAAAAATACCCTTCTTGGAATGTTTTACTTTCAAAGGATATTAACTTGAATTTTAATCAACTGATTCCTTATTATTACTATTTACTTAATGGTGTTTGGAGTCTTTCCTATCTGGCCTTGTTCTCCTTGTTGGTCATAAGCCATTAGTATGACCAATTCTTAGTAGGGGAGCGATGTCAAACTATACATATGATATCATTGGTCTTTGGCCTCCTTAGCTAGACTGAAACATGCTAAAGTTAGGAGCTGTTGTGTATCTCTGATGAGCATGTTGCCTGCACGTCTATTGTCTGTCCTTGGTGTACCAAGCTGTCCGTGTATGCCAATTTATGTCTGGGTTTTGCTTCTCGTTGCTTGAATGTTTTGTGTTTCATGTTTAAAAGAAAAAAAATGGTTAAAACTCGAAATGCTGGTTGATTCACCCCTTGATGTAGTTTTAACTCCTTTCAAGAAAGGAACAAATAAAAAGCAGTTTCAAGTGGCTTTTGGAGCCCTGCATCTGTAGCTAGGAGCCTAGGTCCTCTGGGGAAGCTCCCCAGGGGGCTGGCTAAATGTTTACACTAGCGGATCCTAAAGGCACCAGGAGCTTCACAGCTTCTATGGTAATGGAACTGATGGCTGTTTCTCTTAGATAAATCTTTGACTGTGATTATTGGACTCAACGGGTGACAAGGTGCTTCTCTTAAAATTACAGTTAGAAAAGGTAAAAATGGTGTTTGATCTAAATATTAAAGATCTGTGTACTCACTTCATTTTTTGTTTCTGATTAGTTTTAAATGTATAATATGCTCTACATGTCTTGGTTATAGTTTACTGGCTTTTAAGTTATTGGATATGGTTAAAAATTTGTGGGGTTGGGGATTTAGCTCAGAGGTAGAGCGCTTGCCTAGCAAGCGCAAGGCCCTGGGTTTGGTCCCCAGCTCTGAAAAAAAGAAAAAAGAAAAAAAAATTGTAACATTGGTAACAGAAAGTTGGCTTAAAACTTGGAGTCATTCTAGAAAACTCGTGGCGTGAACCCAGGGAAACAGGTCTAATTTGGAATAATATTTTAATATAATTTTTAATCCTAGAAACCAGACTTATAAAAGAATTTATGGCAATGTCTCTTTGTTGAGGAATTAGAGCCTGCACCATTGTACGTTCATATGCAAGAATTGGCAGTCAAACTTTAAAGCATGAGGAGTGGACTTGGTGTTTTGGAGAGACTGGAATTTGGAGAATAGATGGAGAATAGTTGGAGGTTGAGTTTTGCTTTCCAAAGTTATGGTTGTGCTCTGGTGTTACAAGGGAAACTTAAAGATTATGGTTAAAGATTGCCAGTGTTACATTGGCTACAGTTTACAGTTTGATCACAGACGGGTTCAAGATTCTAACTCACACATATTTGTAATTAAGAAAAAATCAAACCAGGTGGAGATTGTTACAGGATTTACGAAAGGTTAATGAGGCTATGGAACTTATAAGAGCATTATAGCCTGTTTGCTCACTCCCAACTGCTATTTCAAGAAATACATGTAGAATTATTATAGATTTAAAATATTATTTTTATGCTCTTTCTTTACATCCTGGCAATTGTGAAAGATTTTCATTTAGTGAGCTTGCTTATAATTTTGGAGAGCCCGTGAAATGATACTATTGGAAAGTTTTGCCTGGAGGAATCACTCTTGGCCCTACACTATGTAAAAATGTTTTTGTCACTGTTTCAATACGAGAAGCTAAGACTTTGAATCTTTCAGTGTATATTATTCACTATATAGACATTTTAATTTTACTACAAGCCTTTACTCTTACAACATACTTTAAATTTTGGGGAGTAGCTGCTGCTCTAGAAAAAGATTCAATATTTCTTTTCAATATTTGAGACATTGGTCAATTAAGAGAAAAAATTTTCTAAAAGTCTGTGCCATGTGTGTTGGCACCCCCTTTCTTTTGGTTCAGAATGGGACTAAGGCAGTGTCAAGGAAGGAGATTCTCCATTGTTCTTACAGGTCCTATCCTACCAACCAGTTGCTGGGAACAGGAAGATTCTGAATGGATTGTTTGAGTTCCTGGTGTGATCTCCATACCTCTGGATGAAGGCTGATGCCCATTGGTACTCTACAGGCATAAAAGAGCCTTTGGCATTACTGCGACAGTCATTGCTGCCATTGCCATTTCAGTCACTACTGCTGCAGTGGCCAGTGTGGCCATATCTCAGTCAGCAGCTGTCATTGGGACTGTGTATACGTTCTGGAGAAGTTGCCACGGCATTGACTGTGCAGAATAGCGTTAATATTCAGATTCAGTTGGTCATTATTAATCTCAACCAACAAACTGCTCTCAATTGGACTTTCTCTGGGAAACCCATGTTATATCTTGCTCTACCTTTGATCATTCTATGTGTGTAACCCCTGTTAAGGTCCTTAATAGCAACAATGCTGTTGGGGACTTGATTGCTTATCTTGATTGCTCACTTTTAGCAGCTGCCCTTGGGCTGTTTTGAGGTACCAACAGATCCTGTCTCAGGCTGAAACCAAACAGGTTTGGTTTTCATTGGCCTGGATTAATCCATTGGCCCAAATTAGGCTCAGTTTGTATGACAAGTAGTTAGCCAAAGATGAGCAACCTTCTGGGACCATACTCGCCTAAGGCAGAAACCCTGAGGCTGGCAGGGTTTTCAGAGACGGGAAAGAGTTTTGGAACCCAAGATTGATCCTAAAACAGGTGCTACTTAAAAAAAATAAAAGGGGGAATTGTTGGGCCCTAATTTGGGGTGTTTTCCCTTCCCCCTCGCTGAGCCTTTTAGCCTGCTATAGCAAGAAGTTGTTTACACCCTTGGCTGCTGCTCTTGGCCCCGGATTTGGGGCCAGGACTTTTCATGGCACCCTTCCTCCCCACCGAGCCTTCTACCTTGTTGTTGTTAAGAAGTTGTTTATGCCCCTGATTGGGCCCAGGACTTTCCACCACACAGACTTTTCCTGTTTTCCTGGTTGGGTATTTTCACCTGCCTTGTTTTTCCATGGCTTTTTGCCTCGGGTATATAAGGAGATCTCAGTAAAGCCTTGGTGGCACTCTCTGAAAATGGGTGACCCATGTACGTGTTTTCTTTCAGTCCTGCAGACCTACACTGGATATTCACACACTGGGGACGCAGGCGCTGTCAATCCCTAACATCTCAGACAAACCAATAGAAAGCATTTGCTGTCAGACCCCATCCCACCTCAAAATGTATCCAAGATCCTATCCAGTAGGAGTAAAGGTGTGGGAATTGCTCCATCAAGGATTGTCTGAGAGCTTCTGTTATGTAAGGGCTGTAACACTTCCTGGGGAAGAGAGCTCTCCCAGGAAGCTTTCACAGCAGAAGCTGCCTGGACCCACCATGGTCACTTCCTGCCCAGTGGCCCGATCCAACTCCCTTCCCTTGACTGCTGCGCTCCTGAAGATCTCTGCTGACAGTGTCTGGTATACAGTCAGTCAAATAAATACATTTTGACTGCTTCCTCATTAAGTCCTCGTAGATGAGTAACAAAATATTTTCTTCCTCCTTCTCCTGGACCTCTTGCTCTCCCCATTCTCCCTCTCCTTTTCCTCCTCCCCTTCCTGTTTCTGAGACAATGTCTTGCCATGTATCCCAGGCTAGCTTCAAACTCACTGTCCTCCCACCTAAGCCTTCAGAAAGCTAGTATTACAGTCGTGCATTGCCATGCCCAGTGGAGATGTCCGTGCTCTTGAGGAGCCTGAGGGCTTACAGTGTGGATCGGAGTTTGCTGGTACATGCTTTCGCGCCCTGGGTGCACAGGCAAAGTTAAGATATAATTACATCATTTCCCTTCCTCTTTGCTCCCTCAACCCTACCCATGCACACCCATTCCTCCCTCTCTAAATCCTGGTTTGATGCACGCACACATGCACGAGCTCCTCCCCCACACACATGGAGGTTGTATTTTCCAGATGCGCAGTCCTGATTTTTGTATTATCCCAAATTGTCCCTGGTATGGCTTCAACTACTTTAACTGATCTGCAATGGTTAAGTATTATTTGTCTATTGGCTAAGTTTCTTGCTAGATTTACCCTGTATGGTCTCATGGGATATTTGGAAGATGCTTCTTGACCTTGGGTCTTCATAAATAATCATTGAGATAAGATCTATTTTCTGAGACGGAAGTTACTGTTTGGGCCATCTGCTGGAATTGGCTGGAGGGTTCAGCAGCTGCTCAAGTTTTTGCCGATTTCCCTTGAGTGTGTGCCTTTGTTTTTGTGGATCTGCCCATGTAAGCCATCTTTATTTTAACTGGAAAGTTTATTATAAGCAAAGCTACTTGTTAATGTCAGAGTAGCTTCTAACACCGGTTGGCAAGGAGCTATCTGCTGGTCCTCTTTGCTTTTTGGCACCTAGAAAGAACACAGGGTCTGCCATGGGTTCTGGGCCTCATTTCTGAAGAATGACTGAACACTTATCACTTCCAGCTATGCAGGAGAACTCAGCATGTTCCCCAGAGCTCTATCTACGGTCCAGGGAGTTCCTGTTGTTTCTGAAATAAAACACCAGGATTTCTAGGTAGTCTAAGGATTTACTGACAATTCGCCCAGCCTTTGGAATAAGGGCTAGATCAGAAAAAGGTTCTTAGTTCACATTTTGTCCATCTGAATGCCCATTGTTCATGCCGATGGAGTACAGATTATTAAGTTTGATTATCTCGGCAGGGAAATTCGGACCCATCCTTTGTCCACTCTCTTGAGGCAGCTGTGAGCCTGGAGGAGGGAACTGGTGGATAACAGCACCTCCCCTTTCTCTGGGTAAGCTCCCTGCAGAGTGTTGCTCTCTGCCGTGGGTCAGTGTGTGTGATCTGCCTTCTTTCTACCCGCCTTCTTTTACCCAATGATGTCATCATTTCCCTCTTTCCTCACTATTATGATTCCATCAGAGTCATCCTGTTACCAAGAGAACAAGGTCGTCTGTCCTGCAGAATGGGCAAAAATCTTGCTGGGAGCTTGTATCAACCCCAAGGCTTCCACAGGACAGAAGCTTGCTTGCAATCTGGATTAGTATCTTCCTCAAGCCCAGCCTAACCAGGAATTACATGATTAGTTTGATCTCCATTGCTCTGGTTCTCATCCCCCACCCCCACCCCCGAACTCCTCTCAGGAACAAATATTTGACCAACAACTACCTTTAACATTAGTATAATTTCAGAGGTAGCAAAATGTTTGTTTCTGTTTTAAGAGGACACCAGACTCGGGACCTCTTCTACTCAGGCAAATACAATAGAAGCGGTACAGTAAAAACTAAGTTAGATCCAAAGAGAAAGTTCTTTTTTGAAGATGCTGATGGAAGGTAAATGTGGAAGACGAGTCTTCCAAAGAACCGACCGTGATGTTGATCCTGGAATGAGAACTCCCAAACAGGACTAAGACTTCACTAAAGTTAAATTTAGAGCACGTCACTAACGATCTCAAAAGCAGCCATTTGGAAGAAAAAAGGCAACTCAAGAGTAATATGTCTGTAACACAATGACCGGCCAGTGGCTTAATTATGAAATACGTAAGCAACAATAATTTATAAAATAAAGAGGAGTAGATTTAAATGGCCACTAAAAATTCCAACGTGCTTATTATTCATCAGGTAAGATGAAGTTAGAATTACAATGAGGCACAATTGCATAGATGGCAGAAAGGCCAAGAGTAAATGGGGCAAGGGAAGTAGTGCAGTTGGTTGGGGCCTTGCCGAACATGCCTGGAGACATGAGTTTGATGCCCAGCACTGCATACATGGTGTATACATCCTGGACATGTGTATGCATACCTGTAGCCTTGGGGATTAAGGGGCGGAGCTAGGAGGAGGATCGGAAGTTCATGGTGAGGCTACATAGAGCGTTCAGAGCTAGCCTGGGATACATGAAACCCTGCTCAAAGGAACACACAAAACTTTTGAAAAAGAAGGAAGAATACTGTCATGCACCATTCGCTAACACACACACACACAAATAATAAAGATAAACAAATCTATAAGGATAACACAAGGAGGGACAACAAGAACAAGAAAAGACAAATATGTGTGGACAAGTGTAACTGCTGTCTTGTGTGCTGCTGAGGGGGATGGTGGTGGTCCCTTCGGTGTGGGACAGTAGCCACTGCAGCTCAGCAAGGGCTTTCCTGTCACCAGGTGGTCTCGCCATGGTTTTCTTGGGACAGTTATGGCTAACACATTCTTTTTTAGGAGTGTTTTATTCGGCATTTGTCTTGAGCATCCTCATTTTTTTTTAGAACAAAATTTTGTCATTTGTACTCACCCTGAAGTAATCCATAACACATTTTTATAACGTCAACTGTCTACCTCTGGTTCCTGTCTCCATTATATTGAGCGGTGTGGGACCTGCACGCAGTTTCAATAGATTTACTCCACTATAAACTGTTCAGTTCGATCTGAGAGGATGTACTTTGAGTTTCTTCTGAGGGTTTTCCCTCGGTATGTAGTGCGAAGAACATTATTACGTTATTTAAATGTAGGATACAAAGGTCAGGACAGCAGCTGCTTCGAGTGTGGAATTGTGGTGACAGACATTCTGCACACCCACTGCCCCCCGTGAGCCGTCGAGTCCAATAGCAGCTAATCATCTCCCAATTATGGGCTTATTAACCAGTTGGTCAATGAGAAAGCTGAGAAGCTGGAGACTGGGTGTAGTGAAATATGAGCAGGAAAGTAAGGGATGTGTTGTCCTGCTAAAGGGTAAATCTAGGGACTGGGAGGTAACTCAAGTCAGTAAAGCTTGCTGGGCAAAGCTTGAGTTCAGATGTGGGGCGCACATCTGTGATTCCAGCACTGGGAAGGCAGAGACAGGCGATCCCTGGAGATTGCTCATCAGTCCGTCTAAGCCGAATGAGTGAGCTCAAGGTTCAGTGAGGGGTTCAGTGAGGGGCCATAACAGAAGTAAGTTGGAGAGCCACTGAGGAAGATGCACGGCCTTGACCTCCAGACCCATGCATACACCACATTCACATTCACCCCCACACATGTGCCTCCCCCATACAAAGCGTGAAGAAAGCATAGCTCAATGCTCTTGGAATTTCCTGTTAATGTACCCAGTGGTGTCTATCTGCAAGTGTTCATTTGCGCAATAGCTTTTGATATTTCTTTATTTCAAAGTAAACAATGTGGAAAGCATACGCTAGAAAGAAAGTAAGTGTGTATTTAGTGAAAATTAAGTGCTGTGCTTTGCTATTTTTTTTAAAAGGGAGAGGCGATGATAAATGCATTTTCTTCATAAACTATTTCTTGGAATTAAGTATCCGTCATAAGGCACAGTGAAAACCTGGAGACATAAAGGGGCAGAAGAGGAACCCGAAAGTCATCGTGACTCTTCCAGGAAGTCTCTGGTCGGCCAAGAGAAGCCAACTGATCACTCTATGAGGTGTGCCCTCTCATTATGACCGAATGAATGGAGGGAATCAATTTTAATTTTGAATGTTCTCACACAAACAAATGAAGCAGTAGCCGCCAGAGGGCGGGTGCCTGGCAGACGGACAAGTGGTGCCTGCTCCTGCTGTATGGTCACATTGGCAAGTTTCAAATATAAAATAATTCGGGCAGTGGCTGAATTGTCACCAATTCTGGGAATCAAAGTAAAACCTTTAAAATGTATTTTTCCTAAAAGAAGATGTGGGATAGGGTAGTAAATGGTTCTATAAATTCACTTCAGACACCAACACTGAAGAGCATGCAGTCTCTCCTCAGCGTCAGCAGTGGGCTGGTTCCAGAACCTTCTCTGGATGTCAGCATTGGTAGGTGATCAAGTCCATTGTATAAGATGGCTTGTAACCCATGCAGCTGCTTCTTTGTAGTTAAAGACTCTTTATGCTATATTGTACTTATTATACTGTATAAATGCCACGCAAGCAAGCAATGGTAAGCTGGAATGTTTAGGGAGCAATGACAAAAATCAAAATCTATTACATGTCCAAAGTTGTTTCAAATCATTTCCTATCCACAGTTGGTTGAATCTGACATGGCTAGGTAACCCAGGAATACCAATTGCATTTTAAATACCAACTGCATTTTTAGTGTGCGTACAATGTGTGCATGTTTGTGTGCATCGTGTGCGCTTACACGAAGGAGTGTGCCACAGCAGCATGTGGAGGTCGGAGGTCAAGCGCCATTGTTAGTCCTCACCATCACTGTGTTTGAGGCAAGGTTTCTTGCTGTCCACCGACGTGCACACCATGCCTGTTAGCTTGGAAGCATCCAAGGATTCGCCTGTCTTCACAACCCATCTCACTGACCGAGCCTGCAGAGCTTCAGATCTGTGCTACTCTGTCCCGCTGCGTTTTGGGGATCTGAACGGCAGCCCTCACGCTTACTGAGGAAAGCACTTTATCCACTGAGCGCTGCTGCAGCCCCCAACTGTGTCTTTAATTAATTGGCTATATTTACTTATTTTTCTTTTCCCAACTATATTTTAATCAATGAGAACGCTCACACAAGCTCTGGTGGGACATCCCACTAGATCCAATGCAATATCAAGAAAGTGAAGGATGATCTATGGAGGGGCAGAAAATATTTGCAAGTCTCTTAAAGGATTGCGATGGGTCATATAAAAAGAACAACTCAATAGCGGGAACATCTGGCTAATAAGTGGGCAAAGTGTTTATGCTGATATTTCCCACAAAATGTATTCAAATAGCTGCTGAACACATAGGAAGATGCCTAGCGTCATTAGTCATTCAGGGATATGAAGAAAAGCCATGATGAAATACCACCAATACTCACCAGGGGGGCTTTTATTAGGGGGGGTTGAGGAAGAGGAGGAAGAAGAGGAGGAGGAGAGGGAGGAGGAGGAGGGGGAGGAGGAGGAAATATTAGCAAAGATGTGGAGAAATTGGAGCCCTCGTGTATTTCATGTGGAGGTGCAAAATGGTGCGACTATACTGGTACGTGCTGTGACTACATTGGAAATTGGTGTGACTACGTTGGAAGATGGTGGCTTCTCATAATCCAGATACTCTCATCCAGATTTATATCCAAAAGAATAAATAGCTTCTTCTGTTCAGGTGTTAACAGCAGGATTACTAACAACGGTTAAGATTCAGAAAAACAAAACAAAACAAAAAAACAAATGCCCGGCAGCCACATGGACAAGTAAAATATGATGTACACACACAGTAGAGTATTATTTAGTCTTGAGTGAAGTTTGGGCATGTATGGATGAGTCGCTAAAACACGATGCTAAGTGAAAATGCCAGATCCAAAAGCGTAAATATACAGGAAACACCTATAGTGGGCAAGTTTGTAGAGACAGAAAATAGAGGTTAATTAATTAATTAATTAATATTTTACATCCCAATCAGAGATTCCTCTCCATCCTCTCTTCCCAGTCCCCCCTTTCTTCTCAGAGAAGGGGAGAGCTCCCATGGTTATCAGCCCATCTTGACATATCAAGCTGCAGTGGACTATGTTCATCTTCTACTGAGGCTAGACAAGGCCGTCCAGCTAGGGGAAAGGAATCCAAGGGCAGTCATCAGAGTCAGAGCTAGCCCGTGCTCCTGCGGTTAGAGGTCCCACATGAGGACCAGGCTGTACGACTGTTACATGTGTGTAGGGAGACCAGGTCCATTCCATGCATTCCTTCTGGTTGGTGGTTCACTTGATGAGTGTTTTTTAAGTGAGTGCACATTTTCTGTCTGAGGTCATCAAAAGTTCTGCAGATGGATTGATGGTGGTGATGGCTTGGAGACAGATACTGCAACAGGCAGCGTCTTTCAGACCACTGAACTGTATGGTGAAAGTTGCAAATTTTATACTTAATACATTTTAATACTCAAAATGTGCTATTTTACCAATATTCAATGGGAGCTATACTTGACAAAAGTCTTGTGAATGCACACGCACACAGGCACACACACACACATGCACACACACACATGCACACACATACATATACACACACGCACACAGCCTTCTGAAGACCTGTCCATCATCAACCGTGCTTTAGAAATGTTTGAGCAATTGTTCTGCACTGGTATTAAGAAGGTTGGGGGCCTGGAACTAACCAGGGTTTTCTCAGAGGATGAAACACAAATGGCTGAGAAACGTTTTAAAAGTGTTCAACATTCTTAGTCAGCAGGGAAATGCAAATTAAAACGCATTTGAGAGTTCCTTTTACCCCAGTCAAAATGATTTCTTAAATAAAAGACAACTAATGTTGGCACAGACATTAGGTAAAGTTAACACTTACTCATTGCCATGTAAGCTAGTGAAGCCACCGTGGGAGTCAGTGCAGGGGTTCTTTAACAAACTAAAAATACATCGGTAGCGTATCCAAATACACCGCTCCTGGGCATATACCCAAAGGACTATGTATCCTGCTATAGAGATATTTGCTTATCCATGATCACCATTGCTCAGTTCCAATAACCTAGACATCCAGAAAGTAATAACCGGATAACAAGAGTGTGGTATATTTCCAAGTGGTATATTTCAGCAGTGGAACGAAGTTCTAAGGTTCCCAGGTAAATGGATGGATCTGGAAACAACTGTATTAAGTGAGGTGGGTTAGGGTTAGTTAGGGTTACTGTGATGAAACATCATGTCCAAAAGCGAGTAGAGGAAAGGATTTATTTGATCTTATAGTTCTACGTCATTGATCGTCGTTGAGGAAAGTCAGGGCAGGAACTCAAGCAGGGCAGGAACCTAAAGGCAGGAGCTGATGCAGGGGTGGGTCATGGAGGAGTGATGCCTTCTGGCTTGCTCAGTCTGTTTTGCTGTAGAACCAAGAACCGCCAGCCCAGGTGAGCCCACCTACAATGAACTGGGCCATCCTCCCTCATCTAGCACTAATTAAAAAAAAAAAAGCCCTAATGGTTTGCTGGCAGCCTGATCTTAGGAAACATTTTTTTTCAATTGAGGTTCTCCTCTTTCAGATGAGTATACCTTGTATCAAGTTGACAAAAACTGGCCAGCACTTGAGATAACCCAGGTCCAGAAAGACGAACATTATGTTTTCTGTTACTTGAAGAGGCAAGCTTTGGATCTTCAGATACATGTGTTTCCATTTGGAATACCCATACATCAGACAGTAAAGGGCCATCTGGGGCTTTCAAGGCCCAGGGAAACAGAACGCAGAAGATATGAACCTTCTAAATATTGGTTGACTTTTGTTCAGAATCAGCTGGAAATTATTAATCAATATGTTCACAACTTGACTAGCTTTAGAAATTCGGCAGACTGAAATTATTGAAGATTATGCTTATAATCAGAGAGGCATTGAGTTTTATTTTTTCCGACATAATGTTTCTATTAATCAACATGGCTTCCAGCGGCAACACGGGCTGTAGTCCCAGAAGGAGGCTAAATCCTGAAAATTAACTACTCTTTCTCTCAGACATCCTGCTGTGGCTCAGAGTCAGGTGCCTGGGGTCAGGACCCGAATGAGCTCTGAACTGCTGTGCACCACCCTGCTCTTGGCAATGGTTGTCCTGTTGGTATCCCGGCATCACCATTATGTTTGCATCCCGAGTTTTGGCACCTCCCCTGCAGGTGTCAACAGAGCTAGGCAGTCTGGTGATGGCCCAAGCCTCCTGGCAGTCAGAGAAACCCCCATTTCCTCTGTTAGAGATCCCACAGAAATATCAAGCTAACGACCATAACATATATGCAGGGGGCATAACACAAACACACGCAGGCTCCGTGATTGCTGCTTCAGTCTCTGTGAGCTCCTGGGAGTCCTGCTTAGTTGGAAGACTGTGTTCTCCTGATATCCTCTTCCTCGCTGGCTCCTACATCCCTTCCTCCCCTCTTCTACAGGGTTCCCCAAGCTTCAAGGGGGGAGGGACCCGGTGGAGATCTCTCTGCCAAATGTTTGGCTGTAAGCTTCTGTTCTCATAAGATGTTGGCGGTAACCTCTTTGATGACGATTGGGCTTGACAGTGATCTGTGATTATAAAAGGATATCGTTAGAAATCGTTTTACTAATTTTGTTTTCCTTTATAGGTCTCTGGGCTCTCCAGCTTCCAATTTCTGGTTATCTCAGCAGGGTTGGGTATGGGCTCCCTCTTGTGGTGTGGGCCTCAAGTTAAACCAGTCATTGGTTGGCCACACCCACAAGGTCTGAGCCTAGATTATAGGTTGAAGATGTCATGGCTGGGTTGGTCTCCCAGTCCCATCTCTGGAAGTCTTGCTTGGTTACGGAGGATGCTGGCTCAGGCTCTGAATCCTCCGTTACTAGGAGTCTTTGCTAGGATTATCCTCATAGAATCCTGAGAGTTTCTCCTGGACTAGGATTCCACATCACCCTCTCCCCACAAATGCCCTTCAATTCCCGTCTTCTGCCCCTTCATCCCTCCCCACCTATCGGTCCTGCTGCCGTCCATGTCTGACCCCAGCCCACTATTTCTTCTTCCCAGGAGATCCATGCATTCCCCCTTAGAGCCCTCTTGTCACGTAGCCCTTCTGGGTCTGTGGATTAACAGCCAATGCCAGCTTATAAGTGAGTACATACCATGTTTGTATTTTTGAATCTGGGTTCCCTCACTCATTTTTTTTTAGTTCCATCCATTTGCTTGCAAATTTCATGATGCAATTATTTTTAAACAGCTGAGTGATACCCCCATTATGTAAATATACCACATCGTCCTTATCCATTCGTCTGTTGAGGTTGTTTCTAGTTTCTGGATATTATGATTGCAGAGCAAGTGTCTTTGTGGAAGGAGTATCCATGCTCAGGAGTGGTATGGCTTGGTCTTGAGGTAGCTCAATTCCAACTTTTCTGAGAATCCGCCGTATTGATTTCACACCGGTGGCATGAGTTTGCACTCCCACCAGCAAGGAAGGAGTGTTCTCCTCGCTCCACATTCTTGTTAGCATGAGCTGTCAATTGTGTTACCAACCTTAGCCATTCTGGCGGGTCTAAGGTGAAGTCTCAAAGCTGTTTTGCTTTGCATTTCCCTGATGGCTAAGGATGTTGAACATTTCTTTAAGTATTTCTCAGTTCAGCCATTTTGTTTTCCTCTATTGAGAATTCTCTGTTTAGGTCTGAAGACCTTTTTAGAACAGGGTTATTTGGTTTGTTGATGTACAGTTTCTCGAGTTCTTTATACATTTTGGAAATTAGCCCTCTGTTGGATGTGGACTTGGTGACCAATCTTTTCCCGTTCTGTAGGCTGCCATCTTGCCCTATTGATGATGTCCTTTGCCTTACAGAAGCTTTTCAGCTTCATGAGGTCTCATTTATTGTTGTCCTTATTGCCTTTTGGTATTCTGTTTAGGAAGCGGTCTACTGTGCCAAGACCGTTCCTCACTTTTTCTTCTATTGGGTTCAGAGTATCTATTTATGTCGAGGTTCACTTGGAATCGAGTTTTGTGCTGCAGGGTGATCGATATGGACCTGTTTAGTATTCTTCCCCCACACCCAGAATTATTCATTTAAAATGCTTTCTTTTTTCCCCATTGTGTATATCTGGCTTCTTTATCAAAAATCAGTTGTCCCTAGGTGTGTAGATTTATGTCTGAGTTTTTGGGTTGATTCTGTTGGCCAACATGTCTGTTTTTATGCCAACCCGATGTGGTTTTTGTTACCATAGCTCTGCGGTACACTTTGAAATCAGGGATGGTGACACCTTTGGAAGTTCTGTTATTGTTCAAGATTGTTTTAGTTATCCTGTTTTTTCCATATGAAGCTGAATATTGTCCTTTCAAGGTCTGTAAGGAATTGTGCTTGAGTTTTGATGTGGATTGTGTTGAATCTTCAGATTGCTTTTGATAGGATGGCCATTTTTACTATATTAATCTACTGATCCATGAGCATGGTGGATCTTGCCATCCTTTGATGCCTTCCATTTCTTTCTTCAAAAGCTTGACATTTTTATCATATAAGTCTTTCACTTTGATGGTTAGGGTTACCCCAATATTTGTGGCTATTGTGAAGGGTGTTGTTCCCCTGATTTCTTCTCAGTTTGTTTGTCATTTGTATATAGGAGGGCTATAGTTATTTTTAAAATTAAAGTTAAGCTTGTATCAGGTGTGTATCAGCTGTAGGAGTTTCCTACTAAATATTATCTTACATCATACAGACTGTGGCATATTTTATACACATATATTCTGTATATCATCTGTGAATAGCAACACTTAGGCTTCTTCATTTCTAACTTGTATCCTCTTGATCTCCTTCACTCTCTTATTGCTCTATCTAGAACATCATTCTATACTGTATATATTGTATACTATTCATGCTATGCTGAATAGATATGGAGAAAGTGGACAGCCTTGTCTTGTTCCTGATTTTATTGTGAGTTTCTCTCCAATAAAATTAATGTTGGCCTTCAGCTTGCTATAATTTTCCTCTATTATGTTGAGGTATGTTCCTTGTATTCCTGATCTCTCCACGACTTTTACCATGAAGGAGTGTTGGATTTTGTCAAAGGCCTTTTCAGCATCTAATGCGATAATCATTTGTTTTTTCTGTCTTTCTTCAGTTTGTTTATATGGTGGATTACATTGACATATTTTGAAGTGTTAAACCATCCCTGTATCTCTGGGATGAACCTACTTGGTCATGGTGGATGGTGTTGTTGATGTTCCTGAATTCAGTTTGCAAGTATTTTATTGAGTTTTTTTTTTTTTTTTATCAATGTTCCTGAGGAAAACTGGTCTGTAATTTTTTTTTCTTTGTTGAATCTTTGTGTAGCTTGGATATTGAGGTGACTGTAGATTCATAAAATATGTTTGGCTTCTGTTTCTAACTTGTGGAATAATTTGAGGATTATGGGTCTTAGATCGTTGAAAGTCTGCTAGAACTCGGTGCTAAAACCATTGACCCTGGGCATTTATTTATTTATTTGGGAGACTTTTAGTGACTGCTTCCATTTCCTTGGGGGTTATAGGCCTATTTGAGTTGTTTATCTGGTTTTAATTTAATGTTGGTAAGTGCTATCTACTGAGAAAATTATACATATCTTTTAGATTTCCCCAACTTTGTGGAGCACAGGTTTTCAAAGTAAAATATAATGATTCGTTGGATTTCCTTGGTGTCTGATGTTTTCATGTATGATTTTATTTGGATATTCTCTCTGCATTTTAGTTAGTTTGGATAAGGGTGCGTCTACCTTGTTAATTTTCTTTTTTAATTAATTATATATATATATATATATATATATATATATATATATATATATATATATACTGTAGCTGTCTTCAGACACACCAGAAGAAGGTGTCAGATCTCATTACAGATGGTTGTGAGCCACCATGTGGTTGCTAGGATTTGAACTCAGGACCTCTGGAAGAGCAGTCTGTGCTCTTAACCGCTGAGCCATCTCTCCAGCCCCCTGTTAATCTTTTTTTAAAAGAACAAGCTCATTGTTTCATTGATTCTTTATGTTGTTCTTTGTTTCTATTTTATTGACTTTAGCCCCAAGTTTGATTATTTCCTGTCCTCTACTCCACTTAGTTGTTACCATGGTTTGAATTTGCTCAGCCCAGGGAGTGGCACTATTTGGAGGTGTGGCCTTGTTGGAGTAGGGTGCCAGTGTGGGCGTGGACTTTAAGACCCTGATCTTAGCTGCCTGGAAGCCAGTCTTCCCCTGTCTACCTTTGGATGAAGATGAAGAACTCTTAGCTCCTCCCACCCCACATCTTCCTGGATGCTGCCCTGCTCCTGCTGGATGATAACAGACAGAACCGCTGAACCTGTGAGCCAGCCCCAATTAAATGTTGTCCTTATAAGAGTTACCTTGGTCGTGGTGTCTCTTCACAGCAGTAAAACCCTAAGATAGGTGTGCTTACTTCTTTTGGTTCTAGAGCTCTCAGGTGTGCTGTTAAGATGCTAATACGCACGGTCTCCAGTTTGTTTATGTAAACATCTAGTGCTATGAACTTTCCACTTATTGCTGCCTTCCTTGTGTCTCATAAATTTGCGTATGTTGCATATTCATTTTCTTTGAATTCTAGGAAGTTTTTAATTTCTTTACTTCTGTCTTGACCCAGTGTCCTTCAGTGGAGAGCTGTTCAGTTTCCATAAGTTTGTAGGCTTTCTGTTTCTATTGTTGAAATATGACTTTGTTCCATGGTGGGTATGATTAGATAGGAGTTTATTTAAATTTTCTTGTATCTGTTGAAACTTGTTTTGTGACCCAGTATATGATCATTTTTACAGAGAGATCCATGAGGTTCTAAGAAGAATGTATACTCTTCTATGTTTGGGTGAAGTGTTTTGTTGGTTATCTGTTAGGTCTGTTTGTTTTTTTTTTTTTAAATAACATCTCTTAGTTCCAGTACTTATCTGTTTCTTTTTGTCTGGATGACATGTCAGTTAGTAAGAGTGGTATATTGAACTCTCCCACTATCAATGTGTGAGGGGCCAATGTGTGATTTTAAACCTTAGTAATGTTTCTTTTACAAACGTAGATGCCCTTGCATTTGGGGCACAGATTAAGAATTGAAATAACACCTTGGTGGATTTTTCCTTTGATGAGTATGAAGTATCTTTCCCTTCATGATTAATTTTGGTTTTGAAGTCTATTATGTTATATATTAGATTGGCTACCCAAGCTTGTGTCGTAGGTCGATATGCTTGAAATCTATTTCCCACCCCTTTATTCTGAGGTAATGTCTATCTTTAATGCTGAGGTGTGTTTCTTTTATGTAGCAGAGTGATGGATCCTGTTTTCACATCCATTCTGTTGGTCTGTGTCATTCTATTAGGGAATTTTGTCCATTGATATTGAGAGATATCTGTCGCTGTAAAATTAAAATAAATAGGTTTCTGTTACCCAGCACCAGATCCGGCACTGTAGTGCCCCAAGATATCTGGTAGAGATCTTCATCTCAGTTGTCAAAGCCTCTCGCCGACTTCGCTCTATCCCATATCACACTGCCAATGGCTTCTCTCTGAGCCTGGCAACAATCTCTCTGCCCATCTAGTTCCCAAGGCAGGGTGCCATTATGTCAGACGTACATGTGTCTCCAGCCACCACATACTCTCTTAAACTTAAATGGCCACATGATAGAACACAACACAATAACCTCTGATACAATTGATAAGATGTAAATGCCCACCTAGACACACAAAGCCCTGTACACATCCATCCCTTAAGAATATTCATAACAACATATAACTGTGCAGAGAGGAATCTTAACATCCACTTTCATGTTCTCTCCGCTGCTTCTCTCCTCTCTCCCTCCAGTCTCCTCCCCTCTCTAAAACTTTTCTCCCACTCATCCTTCTCATCCAATGACAGGCCTTGTTCTATCTTGTACCTGCCTTCACCTGTGTAATGACATCATCCTACAGATATCAATTACCAATTCTTGTTTTCTTGCTGTTGTTATTGATGGTGATGCTGGTGGTGGTGGCGATAGTGGTGTGTGTGTGTGTGTGTGTGTGTGTGTGTGTGTGTGTTTATTTCTTGTGTCGCCATGGGTCTACTTAACGTCCTTATTTTGGAGTTTTCCTTCTAGTAACTTCTTTGGGGATGCATTTGTGGATAGATATTGTTTAAATTTGATTTTGTCACAAAATATCTTGTTTTCTCCTTCTATAGTGATTGTACATTTTGCTGGGTATAGTAGTCTGGGTTGGCATTTGTTATTTCTTAGAGTCTGCAAGACATCTGTCTATGTAGGCTTGGATTTTTTTTAAACCTACTCTTAATAAGGGTTCTGGGGAGAAAAGATGGTATGCAGGACAAGGAGATACAGGCCTGTTTAGAAGTAGTTCTTGGCAGCAGCTCTCTGCTCCCAGACCCGGTGAGAGAGAGACCCAACCGCCTGGTCAGGTGGGCACTCCTGAGGCTGCAGAGCAGAAGAGACCACCAACACTGCTCACCCCTGCCCACATCCCTGGCCCAAGAGGAAACTGTATAAGGCCTCTGGGCTCCCGTGGGGGAGGGCCCAGGAGCGGCAGGACCCCTGCCTGAGACACCGCCGGAACCTGAAGGAAATAGACCGGATAAACAGTTCTCTGCACCCAAATCCCGTGGGAGGGAGAGCTAAACCTTCAGAGAGGCAGACAAGCCTGGGAAACCAGAAGAGACTGCTCCCTCCACACACATCTTGGACGCCAGAGGAAAAAGCCAAAGACCATCTGGAACCCTGGTGCACTGAAGCTCCCAGAAGGGGCGGCACAGGTCTTCCTGGTTGCTGCCGCTGCAGAGAGCCCGTGGGCAGCACCCCACGAGCGATCTTGAGCCTCGGGACCACAGGTAAGACCAACTTTTCTGCTGCAAGAAAGCTGCCTGGTGAGCTTGGGACACACGGAAGCAGAATTCCTCTAGGACCGGGCACGTTCTGTGTTTACCAGAAGTCCCACACCCGCGGATCCCGGCCCCCAGCAGCTCTCTGCTCCCAGACCCGGTGAGAGAGAGACCCAACCGCCTGGTCAGGTGGGCACTCCTGAGGCTGCAGAGCGGAAGAGACCACCAACACTGCTCACCCCTGCCCACATCCCTGGCCCAAGAGGAAACTGTATAAGGCCTCTGGGCTCCCGTGGGGGAGGGCCCAGGAGCGGCAGGACCCCTGCCTGAGACACCGCCGGAACCTGAAGGAAACAGACCGGATAAACAGTTCTCTGCACCCAAATCCCGTGGGAGGGAGAGCTAAACCTTCAGAGAGGCAGACAAGCCTGGGAAACCAGAAGAGACTGCTCCCTGCACACACATCTCGGACGCCAGAGGAAAAAGCCAAAGACCATCTGGAACCCTGGTGCACTGAAGCTCCCGGAAGGGGCGGCACAGGTCTTCCTGGTTGCTGCCGCTGCAGAGAGCCCATGGGCAGCACCCCACGAGCGAACTTGAGCCTCGGGACCACAGGTAAGACCAAATTTTCTGCTGCAAGAAAGCTGCCTGGTGAACTCAAGACACAGGCCCACAGGAACAGCTGAAGACCTGTAGAGAGGAAAAACTACACGCCCGAAAGCAGAACACTCTGTCCCCATAACTGACTGAAAGAGAGGAAAACAGGTCTACAGCACTCCTGACACACAGGCTTATAGGACAGTCTAGCCACTGTCAGAAATAGCAGAACAAAGTAACACTAGAGATAATCTGATGGCGAGAGGCAAGCGCAGGAACCCAAGCAACAGAAACCAAGACTACATGGCACCATCGGAGCCCAATTCCCATCAAAACAAACATGGAATATCCAAACACACCAGAAAAGCAAGATCTAGTTTCAAAATCATTTTTGATCATGATGCTGGAGGACTTCAAGAAAGACGTGAAGAAATCCCTTAGAGAACAAGTAGAAGCCTACAGAGAGGAATCGCAAAAATGCCTGAAAGAGTTCCAGGAAAACATAAATAAACAAGCAGAAGCCCATAGAGAGGAGACACAAAAATCCCTGAAAGAATTCCAGGAAAACACAATCAAACAGTTGAAGGAATTGAGGATGGAAATAGAAGCAATCAAGAAAGAACACAGGGAAACAGCCCTGGATATAGAAAACCAAAAGAAGAGACAAGGAGCTGTAGATACAAGCTTCACCAACAGAATACAAGAGATGGAAGAGAGAATCTCAGGAGCAGAAGATTCCATAGAGATCATTGACTCAACTGTCAAGGATAATGTAAAGCGGAAAAAGCTACTGGTCCAAAACATACAGGAAATCCAGGACTCAATGAGAAGATCAAACCTAAGGATAATAGGTATAGAAGAGAGTGAAGACTCCCAGCTCAAAGGACCAGTAAATATCTTCAACAAAATCATAGAAGAAAACTTCCCTAACCTAAAAAAAGAGATACCCATAGACATACAAGAAGCCTACAGAACTCCAAATAGATTGGACCAGAAGAGAAACACCTCCCGTCACATAATTGTCAAAACACCAAACGCACAAAATAAAGAAAGAATATTAAAAGCAGTAAGGGAAAAAGGTCAAGTAACATATAAAGGCAGACCTATCAGAATCACACCAGACTTCTCGCCAGAAACTATGAAGGCCAGAAGATCCTGGACTGATGTCATACAGACCCTAAGAGAACACAAATGCCAGCCCAGGTTACTGTATCCAGCAAAACTCTCAATTAACATTGATGGAGAAACAAAGATATTCCATGACAAAACCAAATTTACACAATATCTTTCTACAAATCCAGCACTACAAAGGATAATAAATGGTAAAGCCCAACATAAGGAGGCAAGCTATACCCTAGAAGAAGCAAGAAACTAATCGTCTTGGCAACAAAACAAAGAGAATGAAAGCACACAAACATAACCTTACATCCAAATATGAATATAACGGGAAGCAATAATCACTATTCCTTAATATCTCTCAATATCAATGGCCTCAACTCCCCAATAAAAAGACATAGATTAACAAACTGGATACGCAACGAGGACCCTGCATTCTGCTGCCTACAGGAAACACACCTCAGAGACAAAGACAGACACTACCTCAGAGTGAAAGGCTGGAAAACAACTTTCCAAGCAAATGGTCAGAAGAAGCAAGCTGGAGTAGCCATTCTAATATCAAATAAAATCAATTTCCAACTAAAAGTCATCAAAAAAGATAAGGAAGGACACTTCATATTCATCAAAGGAAAAATCCACCAAGATGAACTCTCAATCCTAAATATCTATGCCCCAAATACAAGGGCACCTACATACGTAAAAGAAACCTTACTAAAGCTCAAAACACACATTGCACCTCACACAATAATAGTGGGAGATTTCAACACCCCACTCTCATCAATGGACAGATCATGGAAACAGAAATTAAACAGTGATGTCGACAGACTAAGAGAAGTCATGAGCCAAATGGACTTAACGGATATTTATAGAACATTCTATCCTAAAGCAAAAGGATATACCTTCTTCTCAGCTCCTCATGGCACTTTCTCGAAAATTGACCATATAATTGGTCAAAAAACGGGCCTCAACAGGTACAGAAAGATAGAAATAATCCCATGCGTGCTATCGGACCACCACGGCCTAAAACTGGTCTTCAATAACAATAAGGGAAGAATGCCCACATATACGTGGAAATTGAACAATGCTCTACTCAATGATAACCTGGTCAAGGAAGAAATAAAGAAAGAAATTAAAAACTTTTTAGAATTTAATGAAAATGAAGGTACAACATACCCAAACTTATGGGACACAATGAAAGCTGTGCTAAGAGGAAAACTCACAGCGCTGAGTGCCTGCAGAAAGAAACAGGAAAGAGCATATGTCAGCAGCTTGACAGCACACCCAAAAGCTCTAGAACAAAAAGAAGCAAATACACCGAGGAGGAGTAGAAGGCAGGAAATAATCAAACTCAGAGCTGAAATCAACCAAGTAGAAACAAAAAGGACCATAGAAAGAATCAACAGAACCAAAAGCTGGTTCTTTGAGAAAATCAACAAGATAGATAAACCCTTAGCCAGACTAACGAGAGGACACAGAGAGTGCGTCCAAATTAACAAAATCAGAAATGAAAAGGGAGACATAACTACAGATTCAGAGGAAATTCAAAAAATCATCAGATCTTACTATAAAAACCTATATTCAACAAAACGTGAAAATCTTCAGGAAATGGACAATTTCCTAGACAGATACCAGGTATCGAAGTTAAATCAGGAACAGATAAACCAGTTAAACAACCCCATAACTCCTGAGGAAATAGAAGCAGTCATTAAAGGTCTCCCAACCAAAAAGAGCCCAGGTCCAGACGGGTTTAGTGCAGAATTCTATCAAACCTTCATAGAAGACCTCATACCAATATTATCCAAACTATTCCACAAAATTGAAACAGATGGAGCCCTACCGAATTCCTTCTACGAAGCCACAATTACTCTTATACCTAAACCACACAAAGACACAACAAAGAAAGAGAACTTCAGACCAATTTCCCTTATGAATATCGACGCAAAAATACTCAATAAAATTCTGGCAAACCGAATTCAAGAGCACATCAAAACAATCATCCACCATGATCAAGTAGGCTTCATCCCAGGCATGCAGGGATGGTTTAATAT
The DNA here is from genome assembly GCF_021556685.1 of Rattus norvegicus. NCBI lineage: Eukaryota > Metazoa > Chordata > Mammalia > Rodentia > Muridae > Rattus > Rattus norvegicus. Next base: position 81,988,756 of record NC_141550.1, read on the forward strand.
ACAGAAAACCATCAACGTGATCCATTATATAAACAAACTGAAAGAACAAAACCACATGATCATTTCATTAGATGCTGAGAAAGCATTTGACAAAATTCAACACCCCTTCATGATAAAAGTCCTGGAAAGAATAGGAATTCAAGGCCTATACCTAAACATAGTAAAAGCCATATACAGCAAACCAGTTGCTAACATTAAACTAAATGGAGAGAAACTTGAAGCAATCCCACTAAAATCAGGGACTAGACAAGGCTGCCCACTCTCTCCCTACTTATTCAATATAGTTCTTGAAGTTCTAGCCAGAGCAATCAGACAACAAAAGGAGATCAAGGGGATACAGATCGGAAAAGAAGAGGTCAAAATATCACTATTTGCAGATGACATGATAGTATATTTAAGTGATCCCAAAAGTTCCACCAGAGAACTACTAAAGCTGATAAACAACTTCAGCAAAGTGGCTGGGTATAAAATTAACTCAAATAAATCAGTTGCCTTCCTCTATACAAAAGAGAAACAAGCCGAGAAAGAAATTAGGGAAACGACACCCTTCATAATAGACCCAAATAATATAAAGTACCTCGGTGTGACTTTAACCAAGCAAGTAAAAGATCTGTACAATAAGAACTTCAAGACACTGAGGAAAGAAATTGAAGAAGACCTCAGAAGATGGAAAGATCTCCCATGCTCATGGATTGGCAGGATTAATATAGTAAAAATGGCCATTTTACCAAAAGCAATCTACAGATTCAATGCAATCCCCATCAAAATACCAATCCAATTCTTCAAAGAGTTAGACAGAACAATTTGCAAATTCATCTGGAATAACAAAAAACCCAGGATAGCTAAAGCTATCCTCAACAATAAAAGGACGTCAGGAGGAATCACTATCCCTGAACTCAAGCAGTATTACAGAGCAATAGTGATAAAAACTGCATGGTATTGGTACAGAGACAGACAGATAGACCAATGGAATAGAATTGAAGACCCAGAAATGAACGCACACACCTATGGTCACTTGATTTTTGACAAAGGAGCCAAAACCATCCAATGGAAAAAAGATAGCATTTTCAGCAAATGGTGCTGGTTCAACTGGAGGGCAACATGTAGAAGAATGCAGATCGATCCATCCTTATCACCCTGTACAAAGCTTAAGTCCAAGTGGATCAATGACCTCTACATCAAACCAGACACACTCAAACTAATAGAAGAAAAACTAGGGAAGCATCTGGAACACATGGGCACTGGAAAAAATTTCCTGAACAAAACACCAATGGCTTACGCTCTAAGATCAAGAATCGACAAATGGGATCTCATAAAACTGCAAAGCTTCTGTAAGGCAAAGGACACTGTGGTTAGGACAAAACGGCAACCAACAGATTGGGAAAAGATCTTTACCAATCCTACAACAGATAGAGGCCTTATATCCAAAATATACAAAGAACTCAAGAAGTTAGACCGCAGGGAAACAAATAACCCTATTAAAAAATGGGGTTCAGAGCTAAACAAAGAATTCACAGCTGAGGAATGCCGAATGGCTGAGAAACACCTAATGAAATGTTCAACATCTTTAGTCATAAGGGAAATGCAAATCAAAACAACCCTGAGATTTCACCTCACACCAGTGAGAATGGCTAAGATCAAAAACTCAGGTGACAGCAGATGCTGGCGAGGATGTGGAGAAAGAGGAACACTCCTCCATTGTTGGTGGGATTGCAAACTGGTACAACTATTCTGGAAATCAGTCTGGAGGTTCCTCAGAAAATTGGACATTGAACTGCCTGAGGATCCAGCTATACCTCTCTTGGGCATATACCCAAAAGATGCCCCAACATATAAAAAAGACACGTGCTCCACTATGTTCATCGCAGCCTTATTTATAATAGCCAGAAACTGGAAAGAACCCAGATGCCCTTCAACAGAGGAATGGATTCAGAAAATGTGGTACATCTACACAATGGAATATTACTCAGCTATCAAAAACAACGAGTTTATGAAATTCATAGGCAAATGGTTGGAACTGGAAAATATCATCCTGAGTGAGCTAACCCATTCACAGAAAGACATACATGGTATGCACTCATTGATAAGTGGCTATTAGCCCAAATGCTTGAATTACCCTAGATCCCTAGAACAAACGAAACTCAAGACGGATGATCAAAATGTGAATGCTTCACTCCTTCTTTAAATGAGGAAAAAGAATACCCTTGGCAGGGAAGGGAGAGGCAAAGATTAAAACAGAGACTGAAGGAACACCCATTCAGAGCCTGCCCCACATATGACCCATACATATACAGCCACCCAATTAGAGAAACTGGACGAAGCAAAGAAGTGCAGGCCTACAAGAACCGGATGTAGATCGCTCCTGAGAGACACAGCCAGAATACAGCAAATACAGAGGCGAATGCCAGCAGCAAACCACTGAACTGAGAATAGGCCCCCGTTGAAGGAATCAGAGAAAGAACTGGAAGAGCGTGAAGGGGCTCGAGACCCCATATGTACAACAATGTCAAGCAACCAGAGCTTCCAGGGACTAAGCCACTACCTAAAGACTATACATGGACTGACCCTGGACTCTGACCCCATAGGTAGCAATGAATATCCTAGTAAGAGCACCAGTGGAAGGGGAAGCCCTGGGTCCTGCTAAGACTGAACCCCCAGTGAACTAGACTATGGGGGGAGGGCGGCAATGGGGGGAGGGTTGGGAGGGGAACACCCATAAGGAAAGGGAGGGGGGAGGGGGATGTTTGCCCGGAAACCGGGAAAGGGAATAACACTTGAAATGTATATAAGAAATACTCAAGTTAATAAAAAAAGAAAAGAATGAAAAAAAAAAGAAATATTTGATTGAATTGAACAAGAACGATAAATATTAACAGGAGAAGACCAGCAACTGCCAGACCCCAACAATATCTGGTAGGAATAAGCAGCTGTGTGAGCTTAACAATATCTGATACCATTTTCCAATTTCATACTTCTTTGCTTTCCCCTATAATCTTTCTAATTTACACTCCCAACCATCCAACCATGTCCTGTAATGGAATTGTTCATTGCTCTGCCTATGCACAAATATTCTGGGAAGTTAACCACTTTTCAGAAACTGAACTATTGGCAAGTATATTTTGCTTCTGTTTTTGAAGCTGCAGTCCACATGGCATGTCTGTGCGATATGCTATGTAGAGTTTTGAACAAGTTCTTGGTCCTGTGACAAATGACATTTTGTGGTCATGTGACCTCCTAGGTAGGAAGCACCTTTGTGGGATAAGAACCAATTGCAAATGGCAAATTCATCCTTGTCATTGACTTTTATCTTGGTGACATATGGACATCTCCTTTCTTCCTGCAACCCAATGAGGTCTCTTCCCATTGCCTTGTTCTTGCTTTGGTATAAGTCTGAGCCCAGATTGGCAGCCCACATTACTGTGAGGCTTGCTGGAGATTTTGCCCTGCCCACACAGTTAGCAACAATGATAGCAGTTAAAAGGTCCATGTACTGTCCAATAGAACTGAGGTGATAGAAGGCAGCATTCTGACAGCTGACTTGCATTTCCCCATCAAATCAGTGTCTGAATAACTGCCTTCCTCTCCCAGGTCTCAGAAAGTGCAAGAGAGCTGGAATTGGACACACACCAGTAAGAGAGCTTCCTGAAGAATAAGTTGCTTTCTCAGGAGTCCCCGGTTGACTGCCATCCTGACTATTAACATTTTTTGGATGAGTATTCTTCCTCATAGTTAATTTGTCATTGCTTAGAGACACTAAATTTATATATCACAAAGCCAGCCTGACTGATTGAGGTCTTACTCACTTTCTTCTTTAGAAAACACCACTTGAGAGACAACTTGTGGGACTGCCTTTCATTATGTGTGCTAGAGGAGAAACAGCAATGCATCTGTGCTTCTAAATGTTCATTAAGAATATGCTGTTTAGAAATATTTTGTTATGATTTTCATTGAAGTTTTCTGTTTGTTGTTTCATATTTATATGTTCTTGTTACTATTTTCATTTTTAAAATACTTTTAAATAATTATATTACTTCATTTTAATCCTTTTTTGTTGTAAATTGTATTTCTTATCAATAAAAATTGATTTTAATCTCTTAAAAAAAAGAAGTAGTTCTTTAGGGGTAATCTCCGTTTGTCAGGATATCAGCAGTCCAGTTCCCTAATACCAGGACAGCAAACATGAATCAGTAGTGGCGGCATGATCCAGCAGAAACTGCCAGGCCTCCACTGAATTGGCATGAGTCAGTGGGAGCAACCAGGACCAGTCAGAACTCCAAGAGAAGTTCTGTGCAGTGCCTCTCTCAACGAAGTGAAGATCAGTGGAGATGAGGATGACGATGTAAGACCAATGAAGTGTTGTAAAGCTAACTATGCAAGCAAGCCCGTCTCTGTCCATTGAGTCCTATTTGTTCTCTCTCCAAACATCATGCGTCCTCCCACAGGTCTTGCCTCAGCAAAACACCACATGAGTCTGCCTTATCAAAAACATCATGTGAGTTTTTCTGGTTTTTAGAGTCTCCATTGAGAAGTTGCATGTAATTCGAATACGTCTGCCTTTATATGTTACTTGGTCTTTTTCCCTTGCAGCTTTTAGTAATTTTCATTGTTCTATACATTTAGTGTTTTGATGATGAGTGAGGGACTTTCTTTTCTGATCCAATCTATTTGGCCTTCTGTAAGCTTCCTGTATCTCTATAGGCATCTTATTTAGGTTAGAAAAAAAATTGCTTTTATGATTTTGCTTAAAATATTTTCTGAGCCTTTGAGCCGGGAATCTTCTCCTTCTATTTCTATTACTCTTGGTTTTGATCTTTTCATAGTGTCCCAGCTTTCCTGGGTACTTTTGTCTTAACATTTTAGACTTAACGTTTTCTTTGACATATGTATCAGCTTCTTCTATTGTATCTTCTATGCCTGAGATTCTCTCTTCCGTCTCTTGGACTCTGTTGGTGATGCTGTTTCCTTACATAGTGTTCTTTCATTTTTAGCATTTCCTCAGTTTGTGTTTTCTTGATTGCTTCTATTTCCATATTTGTTTCTTGAACAGTTTTGTTTATTTCCTTCAACTGATTTGGTTGTTTGTTTTTTGGTGTTTTTTTTGTTGTTGTTGGGTTTTGTTTTTGTTTTTGTTTTTTTTTGTTTTGTTTTGTTTTTTTGGTTTTGGCTTTTAAAAGGATTCATTCATTTCATTTCCTCTAATTGTTTTCATTTTCCTGAATTTCTTTGAGGGTTTTATTCATTTCCTCTTTAAGGACCTTAACCACCTTCATGAAGTTGGCTTTAAGGTCTTTTTCTTGTGCTTCTGTTGTGTTCTAATATTCAGAGATTGCTGTAGTGCGATAGCTGGTCTTGGGTGGAGACATACTGCCTTGGCTATTGTTGACTGTGTTCTTACACTGGTGTCTAGGCATCTGGGTTTGGGGTAGTTATGGTCTTGGGTGCTGATCTCCGAGTTTGTCTTTGATGAAAGGGTGTTTTGTTACTCAGTTTCTGTTTCCTCTCTGGTCTTCTGGTCCTTATGGCCTGTGCTTGATCAAGGAGTCTCTACTCAAGTTGGGGTCTGGACTTCTGACTGCTGGTGTGGTCTCTGGTAGAGTGGGGTCTCCACAGCACTTGGAGGATGGGATTGTGATTAGGAGGGCTCTGGATTGGACTTCTTCCAGTCTATGTGGTCTCTGGATTATTTCCTGAAATTTTTTTTCTTTTTTCAGAGCTGGGGACCGAACCCAGGGCCTTGCGCTTGCTAGGCAAGTGCTCTACCGCTGAGCTAAATCCCCAACCCCTATTTCCTGAATTTTATACTCACAGAAGCATGGGTGGGAACAGGGGTATGTGCTACGATTCAGCAAAGCGTAATTACATTTCAGTACGAGGCTTAATTTGAGGAGTTTGAGGTTGTACTTTGAACTACATTGACACCTGCTAGAGTGCTTACTTTTAATTTTTATTGTGTATGTGTAAGTGCATGTTTGTAGATGTAATGTGTGTCAGTGTGGTCCTATCCTGTCCCTCTCCACTTTGTTATTAGAGACAGTATCTCTAATTGAACGCAGAGCTCATTGATTGAGGCAGAGTCTCTAACTGAACCCAGAGCTCATTGATACAGTGTCTCTAATTGAACCCAGAGCTCATTGATTGAGCTAGACTGGATCTGGCCAGTGGCCTCCAGGGATCTACCTGTCTGACTCCACAGATAGTGCGAGGTTTAACACATGTGCAGTAAAGCTCGGCTTTAGCGTGGGTGCCGGGTATAGGAACTAAGGTTCGCATCTTGCCAGGCAGATAATTCTCTGCCCCGCCCCCCTCCCCCAAGTGCTCATTTGAAACTGGTGACGCCGTCTGTATATCAGAACTGAGGCAGCCTATAATTTTACTACAGTGACATGTATCAAAACACTCAAAGAGTTATAGGGACAACTTGCAAGCTTTGCTCATAAAAGTATTTATTGAAGGAAAGCATTGTGGATGGAGACGAAATTGGTGTTTGCGGACCATGTTAGACATAAGTGTTTACGTTCTTTCATACCACAGAAACTTAAATTGACACTGTCAACCATTAAGCAAGCTTTGGTCTGAAATTTCAAGGTCCTCGAACTTGCACAGAATATTTTTTGAAAACAAAACAAAACAAAACAAAAACCCCAAACAACGACATTCTAAGGAGACTCTTTTGAGAAAAAGCCTCCAGGAGATGGGGCTGTATGTAACCTGATAGGGCATCATTTTCTCAATTAGTGATTGATGAGGAACGGCCCAGACCATTGTGGGGTGGGGCCATCCCTGAACTGGTGGTTCTGCGTCCCATAAGAAACCAGGCTTTGGGGGTGGAGGAGGGGCGGAGAAAGCAGGCTCTCTGGTTGGTAATCCAGTGTCTGTAGGAACTGGGCTTAGACCCTTGATACAAATGTGTACCAAATGTGGAGCTTGGTCTTCATGCGGCTTCCCTAACGAGTGGAACAGGGACTGTCTAGGTCTCTGTTCCCTGCCATTGGATCCCCTTCCCCCTACCTAAACTGCCTCGTTAGGCCTCCGTGGGAGAGGATATGCCTAGTCTTTCTGGGATAGATGTCCCAGGGTGGGGTGGTACCCAAAGGGAGCTCCCCTTTCTCTGAGGAGGAGAGGAGAGAGAAATGGGGGAGGGACTTGTAGGACTGGGAGGAGAGGAGGGAGGGGGTTGCGATCAGAATGGAAAGTGAATAAAAAATAAATCAATTATAAAAGAAAATTCTAATAAGAAAGAGTGCGGGAGGGGGAGGGGAGGGAGGGAGGGAGGGAGGGAAGGAGAGAGAGAGAGAGAGAGAGAGAGAGAGAGAGAGAGCGAGAGAGAGAGAGAGAGAGAGAGCACACAATAGGCTGAAGAGGCTAAGAGAAGCAAGCCAGTAAGCAGCACTCCTCCATGGCCTTGCTTTGGTCATGGTATTTCATCCCAGCAACAGTATCCCTAACTAAGACGGATACCCAACAACTCTAATTCTCTTTTTATCTTTGAAGAAAATGAAATTCATAAATTTTGTAACGTTTATGAGTTATAAAATTCTCAACACTCGATTCTGATTCTATTGATATCTGGAGATTTTTTCCCAAACTTGACTCGGCACAGCAGAGGCTTTTGGGAAATGATCGTTGCCCGCCTCCAGCCTGGATTCTTCAAGACTCATGAAGCCACTCTGTCTTCGCTTACGGATTATGGGGTTTCTTTCTTTGGAATTATATAAGTTCGGCCAATGGATGTCTTTGTGATTTACCATCCTTCAGAGACAAAAGGCAACGTACTACGTGTCGTCTTTCTTCCCCTCGTGGAAAGTACTATGTGTTTGACTCTCAGCTCTCTGGAGACCGCATCTTGGTTCTGGTTCCGTGGTCAGCAGCTCCATGTTCACATTGGCAACCACAGTGGTGTTTGCCCCACAGAAATGGGCAAGGCTACAAGCCAGCGTGGGTTCTCTGGGAAAATTGATTTAGCTTTTTTTGTTTTTCTTTTACTCTTGCCCTGATTCTCACTTCGTGCCAAGGAGTGAGGTAGGAAAATGCTTTTTTTTTTTTTTTTTTGTTCTTTTCTTTCGGAGCTGGGGACCGAACCCAGGGCCTTGCACTTCCTAGGTAAGCGCTCTACCACTGAGCTAAATCCCCAGCCCCAGGAAAATGCTTTAAAAGTGGTTTTTCCCCCCTCTGTAATACTGTGACAGTGGTGTGTGGTGGTTAATAAGTTTGTGACCCCACCCCCATCTTAGGGGTTGAAACACCTTATAAGATGTCTAATATTCATATTTAACTTGTTTTTTTTTTTTTTTTGAGAATTTCATGATTGAATGTTGTAGTAGGCTTCCAGACCTTAGCACAGCTGACGCCATGATGGAAATAGCATTCAGGTCACAAAACACAGCATGCCTACCCACTCCACCAAGGTTCAAACTTCTGGGGAGGTCTCTAAATGTACTAACATTGCTTTTTTTTTTGGCTTCTGTAGTTCCACTTCTGGTTAGCTGCTCTTGCTAGTTGGAGTACATCAGCCCAGAACAAGGTTTTTCTGCCTTAGAGGCTCACCCTGAGAAAGACTTGGGTTATTCTGGAGTAGTGGAGTAGTTGGCCTGCTAATGAGGTCTTTCTATTGGCTTAACGCAGTGCTGTGGTCCTCTCTGGTGGATACCCCATAACAATTTAACCTTCATTTTCCTTCTTTGGATCCTTCCACATCCTCCCAATGTGTCCCCTCCTAATTCCATGTCTTTTTATTTATTCTTTAATTACCCACTAAATCCGGTTATTTCTGTGTGTATATGTGTGTGGGTGTTGGCTGACAGAGCATGGGAATCTACCCATGGATACATCGTCAGAACAGAGGGAGACCCCTCCCCAGGAGCTACCCAGAGTTTTTTGATAAGGGTTGGGGTGTAGGGACCATCCTCCATCTATGCCAGAACTTTGGTGGGCTTGACCTTGTGCAGGTACCTTTGGCGTCTGTGATTTTGTGATTGTGATTGCTATGTCATATTCAGGAGGCAGTGCACAATACACGATCTTCTTTAATAATGCTGAAGATTACAGTGAATTAGAGTATTTGATTCCTGCATGAAAGCTCTCCCGGCCTCCATCTCTAGTACCAGAAACGATAACAGTAAAACAACAAAAAACCCACAACACAACAGCCGCGGCAGCAGCAACAACAACAACAAAAACAACCGAAATTAACAATTTAAGTTTTTATTTCACCTTGCATTTTAGGACCTTCTGGAGCGTCTGTGTATTACTAGGGAGTGTCCAGTAGGTGGCGCAGGTAAACCATCTTTCAGGTCGAACTTCAGCCTTGGCGCTGGAATAGCGCGGAGGGGAAAACTTTTTTAGTCCTAAGCAGTTTACAATTCAAATCGTGCTTTTTATTTTTTTCTTATAGTCCGAAATTTTGTACCTGAGCAAAACGCAGGTTTTTAAAAACAGAGCACAGAGCTAAAGTTCATTGGAAATTTATCTTCAGTATTTCTCCTTTGGGAATCTGAAGGCTTCTGTCAAGACAGTCCCTCCAGGTTTTACCGTTTGGAGGAGGAACATGTGCATCCTGCCACAAATCATTCACATCCTAGAGCGCCGTGTTACTCTGAAAACAGAACTGAGACTTTTTATCTTCCTTTAAATAAAAGCATTAAAAAAAAAACCCAAACAAACCCCAAAACAAAACAACAAAAACAAACAAATAAACAAAAACCCTCCAAAATGTAGTCTCCAAGACTATAAAATTGATTGGGCAAAGTAATTAACAAGTAACTCTGGTGTCTTTCTCGCCACCTGTAGGCCCACAATTGGAGCTATCAAGCAAACATCACTAATTTATTTTCTTTCATTACTATTTCAGAGTACAAATAAGAGAAAAAAAGAATACCCCCCCCCCACACGCCATGCTCCTTATGTAAAATACTCAGACTTTCATACAACCCATACAGATCCCTTGCAAACTTCCAGTTTTCTCTACAGAACCCAGGACACGGATAAACTAGAAATGCTATGTAATTGGTTGCTACTTTGTATTCTTCAGTGAACAAGGACTCAAACACAGCGCAGTCACATCTTTTGTAGATTCCCTTTTAAATTAGTTTTATTGTTTCTAAATATGAGCCTGCATGTGGATATGAGCATCTTACGAGTGAAGGGGCCTCCTGGAGCGGGAGGTGAGAGGCTCATGGAGCTGGGGTTACAGAAGGTTGCGAGTCACTGGTGTGGGTGCTGGCAGCTGAACTCAGGACCTCTGGAAGAGCAGTAAGTGCTCTTAACCACTGAGCCATCTTCCCAGTCCCATGTATCTGTTGCTGGTTGAACCTCAGAAATATCGGGGCTGGAAGACTGACCGTGCCGAGGTTTAATAAAAGCATCCTTTCAGCGATACTCACCTCTACCACGTCAGCTTGTCTACTCGCGCCATCAAGCACACACCGGAGAGGCATTCCCGCTCCGGTGTGAGGCATCCTTAAATATTTCATAACAAGCCGCATTGAACGTACCGTCGTGCCAGACAGTGTCTCTTCATATTCCCTCATCAATGGAGCAAGTTATTCTTCACAGGCGTCAATGCCCTAAGTGTTAGGAAGCAGTACACCAGGAGCTTAAAGAGCCATTTAAAGGGTAATTAACCTCCAGTTCTCTGGAAGCCCACAAACACCTAAGAAGGCACCTATTCCATTTTAGTTCCAGCATTCAAAATAGCCCTTCGAACAGTGGTAACGCCCAATCAGTCCTGCTTGCTGCACATGGGAGTACCGACAGTCACCCCCTTCCTTCTAAAACATTATAAACGTCAAATGTATACACAAAATGGGGGGGGGGAGAATGGCAACTATCATGTCAGTTATAACGAGACTCTCCAAAGATCCATGTCTTTGCAGGAAAAGGGGTTAACCAGGAAGCGATGTGGCCCTGTCAACCAAGGGCAGATTTACTGAGGTCACCTGAGGCAAAGGGGTGTTTGCCAAGTCAAAACGGAAAGGATTGCATTGTGACACAGGAACCAGGAACCAGGATGTCATAAGTGCAGAGTGAAAGGCAGCTGCTGGCAGATGTGTGCACAGTGGCAGGTTTTGCGTGAGGTTCTAGTGGCCTTTGCGTGAGGCTGTGGTTCTGTCCTGTCCTCTGAACTCCTTCTTGCCGTCAGGCAAATATACACAAGGACACCTTCTTCACAACTTTTTAACTTCCCTCCCTTCTCCCTGCCCCAGTTGATTCCAGTATTCCCCGGTTCTATTGTTGTAGTTTAACAATTACCAATTCACGACTGGTCAGAATCTTATATATTTCTCTTCTTATACACTTCTGTTTTTTTCTGATTAGTTGAAGCAAATCTCATCAGTCCAGGACATTACTCCTGGGCTTTCCACCACAACTCCACCATGCTCGCACCATTAGCGATTCCATATGACATAAGGTAACTTTTCGGGCTCAAATGTCTACAACTGTGTGCTAACATCTTAGTGATTCATTTGACACCCACTTCGGAATAAAATCTACACATTGCAATTGCTCAAGTGCCTCTTGATTATTGTTAGAGTCATTTTATGGGCGCGAGTGTTTGGCCTGCAAGAGCTCATGCACACACCGGTGTTTGCCTGTTCTCCTCACAGCTCGGAAGAGGGTTCGGAGCTTCTGGAACTGGAGTTAGGGATGGTTGTAAGCCACAGCGTGAGTCTGGGTCCTCTGGAGGAGCAGCCAGCGCTATAAACCACTGAATAGTTAGTTTCTTTTCTTCACTCTTGGTATTTTTTGGTGAAATAGAATTGGATTGCTTTTCTCATAGATTTTTCTGAGTCTGAATTTTGCTGATTTTGCTTTTTGTTAACATACTCCTGTACTGATGTATGTTCTGAAAACTGGGATCAGATCTTGGTCATATTTATATTCATAGATACACAATATACATATTAACACACACATATGGCAAAGAACGAACTCTGGTACATCATCTTAGGACCATTTCTAGCCAAGTTCTTGGGCCACTATGCTATGACAAAGTTCATGCTTCAGTCATTAAGTCTGAACCATTCTATAGCTTGTATGTGTTCTATATGACTTCTATAGCCTGTAGGTGTTCTACATGACTTCTCCTGCCTGTAGGTGTTCTACATGACTTCTACAGCCTGTATACATGCATTCTACATGACTTCTACAGTCTGTATACATGCATTCTACATGACTTCTACAGCATGTACATGTTCTATATGACTTCTACAACCTGTATACATGCATTCTACATGACTTCTACAGTCTGTACATATTCTACATGACTTCTACAGCTTGTACATGTTCTACATGACTTCTACAGCCTGTATACATGCATTCTACATGACTTCTATACCCTGTACATATATGTTCTACATGACTTCTACAGCTTATACATGTTCTACATGACTTCTACAGCCTGTACATGTTCTACATGACTTCTACAGCCTGTACATGTTCTACATGACTTCTATAGTCTGTACATGTTCTACATGACTTCTATAGTCTGTACACGCTCTACATGACTTCTACAGCTTGTATACATGAATTCTACATGACTTCTACAGCCTGTACATGTTCTACATGACTTTTACAGCCTGTAAACATGCATTCTACATGACTTTTATAGCCCGTACATATATGTTCTCCATGACTTCTGTAGCCTGTATGTGCACGTTCTATATGGCTTTTCATTTCACTTTGCATGTACTTTTGATGTGCATCTTGAAGGAGAATTTTCAGATTATTTGCTGCATAGAAGTCATCCTTTCTAAGCTCAAACCACCTTCTTGTGTGTGTTGGGCCTGGTGGTCCCCATTCTTTCTCCGCTTAGTAACCACTTACTTTTGGTTCCGTGCAGAATCCTGGAGTCCAGGAGGTTTAAACATCTTTTTTATTGCTATCTCTAATTAATACAAAATAAACAAGGCATTCTTCCACACTTCCAAGCTATTTGGCTAAATAAGGAGAAGACAGACCAAAGCAAAAGCTAATTGCTCCAAAGAAGACTCCAGAGAGAAGCAAATGACAAGTGATTTTCTCACACCGTGCTGGGTTTGTAAAACTCCATCTCAGTGAACAATTTGTTACAAAAACAACAAGACAAAACAAAACAAACAAGAGACCAGAGTTCCATAATTCTCTTGAAATCTAGCTTCTTATTTGCTCTCATTTAAAATTCACAATGGAGAATTGAAAGCTGCTCTAACGAACAGAATAAACAAAGGGGCAAAGGGCCTTCCAGCTTGATTTACCACAGACCTCTCGGGGCCAGAATGCGAGCTGGTAATCTCGTCCTCCATCTAAGTACCAGAGAAACATCAAAACAGCACCAGAAAAATCAGTGACGGTTTCCTGTTGTGTGTCTAAGCCCTGGGGTTGGTGTTTAGTGATCAATAATGTCGCTGAGCTATAAAGGTGGGTGTGGTTAAGTAGGGGAGGGTGGCGGTTATAGCATCTTTCCTGCTCCTGTACCGTGGTATAGCAAATTTTCCCGAGTGTAAATACATTGGGTGAAGGGGGAGAATTGTCATTTTTTTGTAATAGTTCAAAAGGTATTATCTCCCTAGTTTCATTGTTCTTATTTAAGTTCAGCAGCATATCTTTTAAAAAAATAAAGTCTAAAAATTAAAACAAAAGGACTGGATGACTCCTTGTAATAGCCTTTAAGAAGACACAGCTTAAGCCGGTGAAACTAGGTCCGGCCACACAATTGAGTTTTCTAGGGTTTGGTTGTATCAGCTGTCTCTTCTTGGTCACTTTGGACACAGGTTCTCTGTCTTAAGCAAGACAGGATGATTCTTAGTTCATTTAACCAGTAAGCCCGCGTGCATGGTCAAAGGGATCCAAAGAGTAAAACAGGAGAAGCCGGGGGGTTGTGTTAATGGCATGCAAAATATCTTGTACTGTCCAATCTACTTGGCTTACTTCTCCTTTGTCCTTATTTAAACCCCTCCCAGTCAACCTTGAGATGATTCTATATCAAAAGATAGCTTTACAACCATCACATTTAAAAAAAAAACTTTTCTCATAAAAAATATTTTTTTGAGATAGGGTTTCTCTTTGAAGCCCCAAAGAATTCGCACCTAAAACGTAGGCTATGCAGTCATACATATAGATGCACACCATCTCAAGCCTGGGCAAGCAGGCTCATTACTACATCCAACAAGGTCAGCATTGGGCAGTCGGTGTAGAGCATGGGGTGGAAATGGCTATGGCAGATGACTCTGTTGGCTTCTGTTGGTATCAGATGGTTGCAAAATCAAGGACAGATGGAGACCCTCAGGCTGGTGTGCTTGGACTCAAAAGCTTTTCAGGTTTCACATCTTGCTGGCAATTGGTACTGTGGCAGAAAAACCTCAGGCCTAAGGAAGAGTGGCTGCCATCTTGTCTGGACCGGCAAAGAATGTACAGACTTCCTTGAGGTTAGAGGAGAAGGTAGTAAAAGTTGTTACTGTGTGTCCAAGTCTCAGTTGAAAAAGATCTCTTGGCTAAATCATCCAGGGAAAGTTGCCATTTCGACAACATACAATACCGTTGTAGCCTATTTGCTCCATTTTGAAGACATACATTTGAAAGTGTGTTGACAATTTGAGTATTTCTTAATGTGGTCTTTATTGCATAATTTTGAAAAGCTGTTGAAATGAGAAAAGAAGTTTAGCCTAGAAACAGCAGCTTGGGGAAGGGGAGAATCCAGTGTTTGAAAAGCCTGTGATAAAACAAATTGAAAGAAAATATTTGGAGACACAAACCAAAAAGAACCTAAGGTCTAAGGGGATTTTTTTTTTTATGATAATCTGAAGCTTCCGAGCATGTTGACCCGAGCAACCATGGTCCAGGATGAAAATTCAGTCAATATTGTTGTTGGGAATGAAAAGTTTGTGATGGAGAAAAGGAGGAATTCTTTGGACAAAGAAACCCAAAACCGTAAGGCAAGATCTTTACTTCACTGAAGTGATTTCAGGACAGGTTTTGAAATGTGTGTAATGAAATGATTCTCTAGATAGATTACAAAAGCCCACGACTGCTGATGTAAGCAAATAACTTAATTCTTGCCTACAACATTCCAAAAAAAAAGAAAAGAAAAAAAAGAGAAGTGACCATCTTAATTAAAATCTTATTTACATAAAATAGCCAGTGAGTCTCACAAGAGCATGTGCTATAAATTAGGTGCTAAATATTTATTTTTGCAGTGCTGGGACCTATAACCTCATGCATGCTGGACAGGCAGTCTACCACTGGGCTACACCTCCAGGTCATGTCCTATATTGTATGAATGTTCACACGTCCTGCGTGGTGTGTATGCAGATGCATGTTAGTGCACCGGGAGGCCCGAGGATAAATGTGGCTATTCTTCTTCAGGCTCTATCAATTTTTTTTACATTACAAAATTTCATTTTTATTTATTCTGCAGTGTGTGTGTGTGTGTGTGTGTGTGTGTGTGTGTGTGTGTACTTACTACAGCACATAATTGTGTTGAGAATAGAAGACATTATGTGGGAATTGGCTCTCTCCTTCCACCGTGTGGGTCAGGGGATCAAACTCAGTTTGACAGGCTCAGGAACAAGGTGCCTTTCATCTCTCCTGATTTACACTCCTTTTTGAAAGTGTTCTTTCTCACTTATCTGGAACTCACCAAGTACAATAGGCACCTGGCCAACAGGTTCCGGGGCTCTGTCTGTCCTGCCATCCCAGCATTGCAAATACACATGTGCTACTGTGCCCAGGTTGTGCAAGGACTCTGCAGACTGAAATTACCACCTCTGTTCCATGTGCTTTCAAAGATGGGTTCTTACTTTGTAGCTCAGGCTGGCTAGGAACTTCCTATGTAGTCCAAGCTGGTGTCAAACCCAGAATGGTCTTGCCCCAGGCTCAAAAGTGTAAGGACTAGATGCCAGCTGTATTATACTCAAGCTGGATTCTCTTGAAACGTCTCCAAGTTGATTTCTTCCATTGTTGTTTTCTTCCTAACGAAGAGAACACCTTTCTGTGTTTCTATTTCAAATGAGCACAATTTGTTGTAGGAAAGTTGCAAATGAGAAAAACAAGGACACTTTGAAGAACATTCCTTTCTTCTTTTAGGACCCTCTTTGTAACATTTTTCCTCCTTTTGGGCCAACATCCAGCTGGCCCACCTCTCCCTCCCTCTTCAGCATTCTGTGATTTTTGTTTGCCTGAACAAACCCAGAGCCAGCGGAGGGAAAGCAGGGTCTGAAGTCAGAAGTAGGACTATGGCGTCCCCCTTCTTGTTCACAGACTGATCCCACATGGGTTTGTTTTAGTTTTCAGTGATGGCAGAATTCCTTTCCCTGGGGGTTGACAATCATCTGTATCCTCTCTGATTTTCCCTGCTTATCTGGAGACAAACTCCCAACAATCCGCGGGCCAGAACACCAAATGAAAGGATTTGCCAACCCATGCTGTGCTGCAGAAACAAGAAACTATCTGCTGTGAGGGGAGGGAGGGCGATGGACGATGGACGGGAGTATTCCATCAGTTGAATGTGACGTGCAGGCTATCACCAAGACCACAGAGAGACAGGCAGAGCTCCTCTGAGGCGGAGAAGCACATTCTCTCTAAGTGAGGAGAAGGGGTGGGGGTGGGGGCAGCAGTGGAAGGAGTCCTAGCACAGGCCTCAGCTCTTTTTTTTTTTCCCATGAGAGAACTTGAGGAAGGGCTAGAGAAATGGAGGTGAGAATGGAGGAACGCTAACTTCCACAGCTAAAAGCAGTCTCAGGCAGACTGAGAAGGTAGTCAACAAAAACTTCATTTGTCCTTTCATTAAATGAAAAGATGGTGTAGCGTTTCCTTTAGTTATATATGTAGTATGTGCAGGGCTGGTGTGATGGTTCAGTGAGGAAAATGGTTGTTTTGCCAGCAGAAGGATCTGATCTCTCAGAGCCCTTGTAGAAACAGTGGGATATGCTGGCATGGACTTGCAATCCTAGGTTTGGGAGTTAGTGATGAGTGGACGTGGGGATCACTGGCCAGCCAGCCTCACTTACTAGGGGAACTTCAGACCAGCAGGAAACCCTGTCTCAAAAAGCACATTGGAGACCAGAAAGGTATTCAGCATCAACTGCCTCTGCGGAGGACCTCCCACATAGGAATAAGAAAGAACAATGACAATAAATCTTTAAACAAGATGGATGGCACCTGTAACAGCTGAGGTTGTCCTCTGACTTCCCCACACCTGCACATGTGCACCTCTGCATGCCTATAAACACGTGTGCACACATACACACATGAGACACATATATTAAGTCAGTGTAAGCAAATTGAAAGTAAGATGCTTGAAAGAGAGAGGGGACTCTAATCCGGGGCCCCTAAGACTTATTGTTATACAGATGGTCTCACATTAGCTTTTCTGTTTTCACTTTCTGAAGGATCTAATTTTATTGTTTCTTTTTAATACATATACCTTACATGTAGGGATGTGCAGGCTTAGATGTTTAAAACCTACTTTAATCAGGGCACGTAAATGCTTTAACACTCTTTCTAGCCCACCACCCACCAGAGGTAGTGGGAAGGAAAGGTTAGCAGGGCAAAGAAGGAAATGGACCTGTTTAGAAATAGTTCTTTGGGGGGACACCAGTCTTCACTGTCAGCTCACTCGAATCAACTGATTCACTCACAAACACCATTCACAAATCAGAAGAAACCTCGAGGCTCTGCCAATTGACCTGAGTCACAGAAGCAAGAAGCTCCCAGAACATCACTGAAATTTCTTTGGTGCCGTTCTCTCTATGAAGTCATGACAAATGATGACCAGCAAAGAGTCGCAAGGAGAACCAATGCCAGAGCACCGTCCGCTGTCTGCATCGTCTGCTGTCTGTCTGTTGGGTTATACTTATATCCTTTCCAAACATCACATGTTCTCTCAAGCATCTGCTCTAGCAAAACACCACATCCCCCTTTTTCCCCCTCAGGAAGTTTCCAGAAAAACACCACATGTCTGTTCTCAGCAAAACACCCTCCCACGTGTCTGCTCTAGTAAAAACATCATCTCAGAAAACAGTTTCCAGAAACACATCACATGACACAACTGAGTAGCCAAAAAACCCCCAGAAATTTCCACTTTAGGGATACATAATTGTAGTAATATATAATGGTTAAATGAGTTTTTTCAGTAAACACTAAAAATGCATCTGCAAGGCTATCAGTGGATTATTTTTATCAGTTGCAGCTGACCGTTTTCTATCTGTCTTGATCACTCTCAAGTTGAGCATAGGCACAATGAATAGCTATTTTGGGAAGACCCCCTTATATTCTGAGAAGCTAAATGCACAGCAGCAAAAGACCAAGACCCTGGATACCATGGGATGTGGGTTATAATTTCCATGTGTGTGACTTGTGCCTACATTCCCAGCACTCCAGAGGTTAACACGCGTGGTGACTGTGTGTATTCCAGGGTAGCATGGAACTCACAGTAAGACTTTCTCAAAAATACATTAAAAATTTAAAAATTATGTTGAGGATATGACGCAGTGAGTTCTTGTCTAATATGCACAAGACCCTACTTTAAGTCCTGACGCTGGGGGGAAAAACATAAAAAAATCATGTTTTGTCCCAAGGAGGTGGCTTAGCAGGTAAGGCCATTTTGGAAAAGGGAATCTCAGTTGAGAAAACATCCCTACCAGACTGATCTGCGGAGAACCACCTGTGGGCTGCTGTAAGAAGCAGGCTGTGACAGGTAGCCATGAGGAGCAAAGAGCAGTAAGCAGATCTCCTCTATGGCCTCTGCTTCAGTTCCTACCTCTAAGCTTCTGCCTTCAGTTCCCCCTCTGACTTCCTTCCATGATTGGTTGAGGAGGAGCTAGAAGCTGAATCCCTTTCCTCTCCAAGTGGTTTTTGGTTACGATGTCTTATCTTGACAACAGAAACTTTAGACACCCAATGATCTGAGTTTGATCCTAGCACCTGACTTCAACATGCACATCGTGGCAGGTACATGTGTGCAACACACACACAATAAATAAGTAAAATAAAAATTGAGATATTTTAACATATTACATATCATGGTAGTGGAGTCAGACAATAATTAAATTGGTAAAGAAAATGTGTAATTTTAACTATTGACAAGGGGTGTGAAAGAGGGAGTTGGGGTGATGTGTGCTCATGTGTGTGTGTGTGTAGGCATGTGTGTATGTAAGTGCGCATGTGAGTGTGTGTGCATGTGTGTATGTGCAGGTGTGTGCATATATGTGCATGTGTATACACATGTTTGTGTGCATGTAAGGGTATGTGTGCACATGCATGTGCATGCTTACACATACTTGTATGTGCATGTGTGTATATGAGTGCACATGTGTGTGTGCATGTGCATGTGTGCATGTATGTGTGTGCTTGTGCATGTGTGCATGTGTGTGTGGTATGTGTGTGCATGTGTGCATGTGTGCATGTGTGCAGGTGTGCAGGTATGTGTGTGTTTTCCTCATCCTCTATCTCTTAGGCCCTTGGGCCAGTATTTGGCACATAAAGTCTCTCTCTGTTGGATGTCATTAAGATACTACCTTCTGTGGAGACCTTGAGCTGTGTCCACACTGTCCAAATCCCTAAACTTACTCCTAGAAAGATGGCTTAAGCACCTTCTTAAGGGAACTGTTCTACTGTTGGGAAACCGGTCTTAGGGCCTGCCTTGGGCCCAGCACCTTCCTTAATGAACTTAAAAATAAAGCATGGTTTGTTTCCATCTCTAGGGAAGTAGTGCGTCCTTAGGGCAAGTGGCATGGTCTGATCCTTACCAGGCATTTATTTCTTATATGGGATGCAGGCAGTTTTCTGGCCTCTTTCTAATGACTGCTGAGGAAATAGAGGCGCAGCCATCCTTGGTGAGTCTAGGTATGTTAAATATCGCTGTCTTTAAATCCTCCTGTGGAAAACAGTATTCGATGCTGTGTAGGAAGTACAGTGGAAATGGAGACGGCTGAAAAATACCAACATGCATATGTTGCTTGCCTGAGTAAGGCACTTGTCTATTTTCTTTTTCTTTTCCCTTTCCTTTCCTTACCTTTCCTTTCCTTTCCTTTCCTTTCCTTTCCTTTCCTTCCTTCCTTCCTTTCTTTCTTTCTCTCTTCCCCTCTTTCTTTCTTTATTTCTCTCTCTTTTCTTTCTTTCTTTCTTTCTTTCTTTCTTTCTTTCATTCTTTCTTTCTTTCATTCTTTCATTCTTTCATTCTTTCTTTCTTTCGAGACAGGCTCTCCCCATGTAGCCTATGTTGGACTAGAATTAGCTATGTAGCTTAGGCTAACCTCAAAGCACATAATCCTCCTGTCTCAGCTTCCCAAATGTTAGAATTACAGGCACGTGGCAGTATTACTGGCTGTGTATAATAGTATTTTGATATTACAAACAGCCCTGAGTCTGAGTGAAGCACAAACTCCAGCCAGAGAACTTTCCTTCCCCGTTCCTTTCTCTTCTCAGCTTTGTCGCTCACACCCCACCAGCTCAGCCTCTCTGAAGTTACCGTGCTGTCACCTCCCAAGCTCCTGCCAGCGTCAGTTTTTGCTGAGTCTTCAGCTTGGAGCATGTGCACGTCCACCCGATTGACTATTCTCCTAATCTGATTGGGCCAAGGAGGTTCATGGATCTCCCAAGGCTGTGATGCTTTTCCTAGGCTGTGCTGTAGCAACATTGTGTCCTTCACAGGAGAGAGTTTTACAGTGTCGCTCAGGGAAGCATGGGCACTTCCCGGAGAGCACCTCCTCTTGCTGTGCCCTCAGAGGCAATGGATGTCTTAACCGATGAGGTCACTGGGGAAAGGCTTGTTCTGTCCTCTTAGTTCATGTCTGTCTGAGGAAATGGCTGAAAATTCTGATGAACATGTACGACAGGAAGCTCACGAATGACTTCCGTGAAGACTTTGCTCAGATTTAGGTCTAGCGGAGGAGGCGGGGGCAAGACTGTGGGGAGGCAGGATGGAGAAGTAAACATGGCGGAGTGGGAGTGAGGTGGGCCCTTGTCAACTACATGAAAGGGCTCTGATGCCGTTGGGAGATAATGAGGAGACAGGGAGAGACCTGAGCAAGGGGGATTGGCCTTCCTTTAAAAAGTTGAAAGTAACCGTGACCAAACAATGACAGGCATTGCTGCAGCTCTGTCCTTTGTCAGTTGTATAGCTATGCAAGTTTGTTAAGATTTCCCAATAGCAAGATGGCCGACAAGAATGAGAGCAGGGCTGGTTTATAGGGGGATCCGTGAGAAAGAAGACCATATACACACAGTGCTTGCACTGGGGCAGGGACAGAATGTAAAGGAGCATGAAGTGGGCGTTGCTAGAGGCAGAGGAATGAACAGTGACACAGACAGTAGCAATAGTCGCAGTGTGACACAATTGTGCATGTGTGTGTGTGTGTGTGTGTGTGTGTGTGTGCGCATGCGTGCGCACACGCAGTTGCACATTTATGTCTTGGTCCATCTTTTTGTTGGAAGACAGGGTCTCCCATTGGCCTGGAGTTTTGCCAAGTAGTCACAGCTAGTCCAGCTTTTCCATTGAGCTTCCAGAGTCGTTCTGTTTCTGCCTCTCATCTTGCCATCACTGGGATCACAAGTACACATGTGCCTTTTGTTTTTTCAATGTGGGCTCAGGTGTCCTGAAGGACTTTATGCTTGCAAGGTAAGCACCTTGCTGACTAAGCTATCTCTCAGCCCCACAGAAACTTTAAAAGCAACATCACAAAGGACCTCCCAGAGGATCGCTACTCTGGGATTTATGAGAGAGGCTCTTGCTCTTACCCAAAGTTTCCTTCTCTTCCTCCCCACTTCCTGTGTGCTGACACTTATTCAGCAGGTCGAGCTCTCTCTGGGCATAGGATCTACAGGATGTGGGGTATAGGGAAGGATACAGGGGCCCTGGGAGGAAGGAAAGAGATAAATCCCAGGGCAGAAAGGATCTTTCTCTTACAGTTGATAACCAGGCCTGCACATAATAATGCATACGTGTACAAGTGTGGACATGCTCCACACACACGGGAGGGAAAGCTTTTGAAGCAAAGTGAAGAGGAATGAGTCCTTTCTCCTACAGGGACTGTGCTGTTGGTTAAAATGTACTTCAAACCCGGGCTAAAGGAACCTCTTGTATATTTTTCTCTGTGTTCTGTTTGACCAGGCTAGTGCAAGTTTTCCCAGCTCCATAGGTGTGGCATTGGGTGTGTTATTATTCCTGCTGCCGTCTGATGCAAACATGGGGTTCCTCCATTGAAGTTATGAGATCTCTGGATTTCCTTGGGTGATCAAAGTACAGGTAAAAGGTGTGAAAAACAGGGGTCAGCCTGGGGTTAATCCTCCCCGGAAATTCATTTCTATATCCGAAGTGACCTTAACTAAAGAATCGTAAGGAAAGAGGTCTCTCCTACACATTGGGCTGCCCACCCCTCCAAGGCTCTCCTTCCGTACCAGCAAACACTCCTTCCCCAAACTTCCACCTCTTAGAAACCTAGACTCCCAGCTCTGCCACTTAGATTTGTATTCCTTTGCAAAGAGGTTGTCATGGAGAAAGGTGATTGAAACACTTCCAGCTTTCCACCCCCATGGGAAGGTTAGATCATGTGCCTCAGCCCCTGTCTCTGTTCAGCTAGCTGGAACTGTGCAGACTCTCAGCCTGACACCCTTCAAAATCTGTTGCACACATGGCAGCCGGCGGGCCCCTCCCAGACACCAGAGTGGCAGTGTGCTTAATAGAGCTCAATGTGTAGAACCACACACTCAAAACCAGGGCAGAGGATTTCCAAGCTCTGGAGATGAAATGTGGACGGGGCATTGGATTAAATAGAAAACCATGCATGGTCTAGCTATGACACCTTGTTTAGAAGGAGGGATGTGTGAACAGGAATGTATGCTTCTCACGAGGACTTCTCTAGGTACCTGGAGTTGCATATACACTAGTTTAGAGGAATGGTGTCAGGTTATAAAAGACAAAGGGGTTGTAATGAAGGACCAGGGTTCACCCTCCCTTTTAGTTAGAATGTATTGCTAAAAGTCCTCTGACTTAGCACAGCATTCTGTCCTTGTTAGCCTGTTTCTATGTAGGCCTAAACAGTATGTCACTTGGAACAGTAACTGAGGCATTATTAAGAGCTGGTCAATCTCCAACCAACACAAACTAGACAAATGTGCCCAAATATGGCTGGCATTTCTACCTGTCCACTAAGGTATTTTCTCTCTTGTACATTCTAATGTGGTTGTTGACCGAGCACAAGATTTCACATTTATAACTAGTGACCAATCCAGGCCACCGGTTTTCAAATAGAAGTGAGATGTGCATGACTTACTGGCCCATTCTTTTGCTATTTCTCTTAAATGACAAGGACATGCTGCTGTTTTTCCTATTTTCTTTTCTTCAAACTGGAATCCATACACCTTAAATTAATTATGCAATGGAAACTAGTTTTAAGTTAATTAATTAATTAAGAGTGTGTGTGTGTATGTATGTATGTATGTATGTATGTATGTATGTATGTATGTATGCATGCATATATGTGTACCAATGTATGCACTGCTCCTGGAGACCAGAAGAGAGTATTAGATCCCCTGGAAATGGAGTTACATGAGTTTCTCAATGTAGGTATTGGGAATCGAACCTGGGTCCTCTAGAAGAACAGCCAGTGTTCTTAACCACTGAACCATCTCTTCAGCCCCATTGGAAACTGTTTTGATGGCAAAATATAAGAAAGAAGCATCTGGATCCTCAGTCATTATGTAGCTCCCAGACCAGACCTGGGTTGCCTTTCCAGACTTAAAAATCCCTCTCTCTCTCTCTCTCTCTCTCTCTCTCTCTCTCTCTCCCACTCTCTCTCTTTTCTCCCTCCCTCTCCTCTCCCTCTCTGTATGGTATATGTACATGTTCATTCATATGTACATGTATACAGGTATTCATGCAGGTGTGACTGTACATGCATGCATGTGTGGAGGTCAGGGACCAACATCAGGTATCTTCCTAAATCCCTCTCCACTGTGTTTTTTGAGTCAGAGTCTCTCACTGAACTTGGGAACTCACTTGTTCATGGATGCTGGCTGGACGGTGAGCTCCAGAGATCCCTCTGTCCGTCTCCACCACTCTTCTGCATGGTGGGGTTACTGGTGTACCCCGATTTTACATAGGTGCTGAAGATGCCAGTTCAGGTCCTCATTCTAGCACATCATCTATGGTTTTCGTTTTTGACCAGATCATCTCTTTAGCCCACTTTTCTAGATTTTTATGTCACAGAGAAGTCACCTGCTGACTTGCCATTTTTAGTTTGGATTTCTTCTGCAGCAAACTCTGATCTACCCAAAGTCACTCCCGTGTCTTAGGTTTAATGTAGTTGGAAAGTGTTGTTTTTCTTTTGATCAAGAAAATCTGTTCTTTAAAAAAATTATAGATATAGGTGTTTGCCTATAGGTATGTCTGTCTACCAGGTGCCTGCCTTGTACCCATGGGGCACAGAAGGCAGTGTTGGATCCCTTGGAACTCGAGTTACAGAAGTTAGACAGTTGTGAATCCCTATGTAGGTGCTGAGATCAAACTCATGTCCTCTGGAAGAACATTCTTAGCCACCGAGCTATTTTTCCAGCCCCTTTATGGATCATTTTTAATTCTTTTGCCATCCATACTGTACTTTTAGCACCATGGTAATTTTAACGGTTATAGTAGATTTATTTAACTTATTAAATGATCTATATTAATTATACAAATTAATGTGTTTCATTACATTTTCAAACATGTGTCTCATGTTTTTTGATCAGATTTCACCCCATAATTCTTTCACATTCCCTCTCCTTCTTTCCTCCTTTCATAATTCTTGAGTTTCCTTTTTCTTTCACATCATTCGCCCACCACTAAATTCCACATGTGAGAGAAGACACACAGCAGTCGTCATTGCGGAAGTGCCAACCTGATCATTGCCACTTCTGTCCATTTTCCTGCAAATGACGCACTTTTGTGGTGACTCACGGCTGACTCAAACTCACATGTATGCATACTTCACGGTTTTTATCCATTCATCTATTGATAGGCACATAGGCTGTGATAAACATCAATGTGCAAGAGTCTCTGAGACGAGCTGTCTTAGAGCCCTTCGGGATTGTAGACCCAGCTCACATAATGATTACAGTTGGAGAGTTTTGAGGAATCTCCATGCTGACTTCCAGCGTGGACATCAATTCACATTCCCACATATATAAAATCTCTTCCTTACTTTCCTTCATCTCCCTATCCTCAACAGCATTTTTTTTTTTAATGAATGATATCTATTCCCCTCGGAGGAAGACTCAAAATCAAGCGGTAGAGACGTGACATGTGTCGAGAGTCCAGGTTTCAAAGGGCGTTCTCTAAGAGATCTTGATAATTCTCATTTTAGGTGTGTGGACAAATGTGCAAGGCCCACGTGATAATCCAAGAACAACAGGGGACCGGGGAGGAAGCTCAGTCAGCAACCCTGCGCATCTTACGCACGAGGTGCTGGGTTCAGTCTCTAGCACTGTGTCTCTGAATAATATCCCAGATAAACAGGACAGCGGAGGAGAACAGTCTCTGATAAGAAAGCGGCTCTTTGGCTGCAGCCGTCCACAAACCAACATTTGCTGATAAGCACTGCCAAACTTGCCGTGTGGGCGTCCTATCCTTCTGTAGTATGGGGGAAGCCAGCTCGCACCAAATGCAGATGCTAAGCTTATAAACACGGAAGACATGGTCCTAAACACACTCTCTTCTTTCTTCCTGCCTCTCTGCTGCGCAAAGGCAATGATGTTGGTCACCAAAGCCCTTTCAAGGTCTGAAGAATCATTGCCCTAAGCTTGAAAATCAATCACACAATCCCTTTCCAAGCCACACAGCAGTGTCACGCTCTGGACATTAATCACTGTCCCCTTCCTGGAGGGCCCTTGGGTTGATAGTGCTGCTTCCTGAGCCGGCTGCTCACTATCTGCAGGATTTGAGCCTCATTATTCTCTTGACTAAAGGATGCCCCCAATTTCACAAGGCTAAGGATTGAGGAAGGGACAACTCCTGTTCTGGGCCATGCTTTGTTTATTCCTTTGAGTTGGGTGTCCTCCCCCTCCTCAGCTGTCACCATAATAGATGGGCTTCTGGATTTATTGGCTCAATTAAGACTCTGCCTATATGATAGCAACTGGTGGTTTTCAGGCTGGTCATCGAAAAAAACAAGACAATTTCCCAGTGGGGGAAATCACTGGTCCAGTGAATAGGAATCGTCAGAGTGGCCCCTGGACTGTAGGGCAAATAACTCCGGGAATACATTACTTCAGGGCTATGGGCAGGGAGGCTGGGTCACTTTAAAACTATCTCATTGACTTAGCACCTTTATCATAGATACCTAAGACATGGTGATTTCTAATCTTATTCAGCTATGTGTGATTTTTCTGATATGGCTGTCCACTATTTTTTATGAACCAGATAGCCGGCTGAGAAAACCTGGGTTCTCGAAGTTCAGACAGAACAACCTTTTTGATAAATGCCTTGGTAATCTGACCTCAGGGAACCAGAAGGCTTGAAAAGCTATTGTTTAAAAATCAGTACAAGGGCTCCATGTGAAGGTATAGCCTGTGGTCTGGTGGGAATGCCTTTAATCTCTGCACTTGGGAGGGAGAGGCAGGAGTATTTGTGAGTTCGAGACCAGCCTGGTTTGCACAGACAGAGCCTATCTGAAAAAATAAAAACAAATTAAAAAGTCAATGCAAGGGGTCGGGGGCCAACTCAGTTGGTAAAGTGCTTGCTATGCACTGAGAATGACCTGAGGGCTCATTTTAAAACAGTGACAACAGAAAGCTGAGCACTGTGGTGCTTGTTTATAATCTTAGGGCTGAGAAGGCAGAGGCAGGTGGGTACTGTGGCCTCACTAGCCAGCTAGCCCAGTCTAGCCTACCTAGAAAGTTCTAGAGAGTCCCTTTGTACATGCACATGTATGCCCAATATAAACCCAATAGCAGACACTGTAGACAGACTATAAAGTTAATTTTTCTAACCTTTCCTCCTTAGAGAAGCCTAGTGTATTATTTGGTATTCCCTTTGCAGTTCCAAGACTGAAACATTGACATGCAAATCCATGGTTCTTGTTCTGCCCAGGTGGGGGTAGTTGTAGAACTGGTGGCCGCAGTCAGTGAGACACAAGAACACCTGTTGGAAGACTGGGGGAGTTTTTGTGTCCTCATAAAGCCAGTACTAGAGGAGCGGAGGTCCTTTTCTGCCTTGGGACAAGTCAGGGAGGAAACGATTTTGGAAACTACTGCAGAATATCTTGTCACCGTTGTTGGGGAAGGAAGAGCGGGAGGGAGTTTTGTGTGAGGGAGCTTTCAAGAAGGACAGAGAAGAAGCAGAGAAAGACGAAAGGAAGGAAGAAAGAAGGTAAGGAAGAAAGGAAGAAGGACCACTCAAACATCTGCCATTGAAGATGCCATTCAAGTGCTGGATGATGCGTAAACACTTTATCTTTAGGTATTGCTTTTTACAAAACTCTACAGGCCAACAAAACCTCTCGTCTAACGCAGTTAGACTGAGCCTTCTGTACCTTGCATGAACAGAGTTCACAGCAGAAACGGGCACAAATCAGTGCTCTGTTACAAGCAGAGGCAGAGTCACTGGCTTCAAAATTTCAAGGGAAAGTCATCTCACGGGCTCAGGAAAGATTTAGATACAAAACTAAGCTCCACATCAAACATGAGCAATCAAGGGGGGAACTGTATTTGTCAAAGGAAGTCTAGTTGGGAACTCTGTGAGGGTAGATCCTGTAGTTGGCTGGTCCATTTCAGGTCTCATCTCAGGTGGATGCACGATGCTAAGTGGACAAGGCCAGCTGCAAAAAATAGCCATCTCTTATGACCGCATCTCTATGCCATGTGCAGAGAAGACATGGCCACAAAGCTAGAAAGTCAACAGGATCTTGTTAGAAGCTGGAGTGGGGTTTAGAAATGGAAGTGCTAATGGGTAGAGGGTTTCCTTCTAGAGGAAATAGTCTAGAACAAGAGGTTCTGCCTATACAACATTGTGAATGAATCAAATGTTGAACTGGATGCTTAAAATGGCTGAGTGGGAATTTACAATAGATTTATTTTGCCAAAATTATTAATACATGCATTTATTTAATTGCGTGTATGTGTATGCACATACGTGTATGTAGGGCAGAGGCCAGCACTGGGATTTGTTGCTTAGGAATCAGCCATCTTGTCTTGGAGACAGGGTTCCTCCCTGGGACCTAGGGCTTGTTACTTATATTAAGGTGGCTAGGGCTAGCTTGTGCCAAGGACCATCTTGTCTTGACCTTCTCAGCACTAGGATTCCAGTCACCTGTCACAAAGTCCGACTTCACATGAGTTCTGGGAATGGAACTCAGGTCCCCGTTCTTGCTCAGTACAGAAACACTGAGCTATTTCTCCATCAATTACATAGCGGCAAGAAACTGCCTTCTCTCATCTACCATTACGTTTTTAGAAGGTTTTTGTATTTCAGTTTTAGAGTTGTTGATTCCTCGTATTTTAAAATAGTTACTACAAAATGCAAATTTATCATTTTTAATTTTCTTTATTGAAATAAAAGTTTAAAAGTCAACAATGATACCGTTTGTTAGAATGAGACATGATCGTGTGTACCTAGAGCCCCAGCTCTTGGGAGGCTGAAGCATGAGGATTGAGAGTTAGTGGCCATCCTGGGGCTACCTCAAGAGGTCAAGACCAACTTGGGATAGAGAGGTCTTATCTCAAAGAAACTAAATAAAGTACCATGTATGTTGAGCAGTGGTCTAGCTATATGGACTATGGATTACTGATCGCTGTGAAAATGTATTCGTTAGGCGAGAGTGGTTGGTTGGAGAGCCCCAGGGGTCAGCTTGTCCGTATCTCACCAGTACTGGGGTTACTATTCCAGGCACATGCCTGGACTTCTTAAATGTGGATTCTTTTAGTAGACATGACATTTTTGAATGGACAGAGATAACTTTTATTGATTTTTTTGTATGTATTTTCTTTAAAAATCCTGTGACATATCTATGCACATATCTATGTATTATACATCCAGGCTATATACAGTGTCCCTCTCTGAAGAAGCCCGAAGGGAAGAGGAGTCTTTGTTTTGCCTCAGACACAGAGCACAGAAAGCTCTTCTGATGCTTGCTTCCCTGTGGTCAGTTTAACTGCCCAACTCATCCAAATAAGGCACTTGCAACTTAGAAGACCTTGGTATGAGGTCCCTTTACAGAGTGTGGGAATCCTGAAGTCAACTAAACGTGACATTGGGAATCTCAGTGGCTCTGCAAAGATCACTTTGGGTGACATTTTGTGCTTTTGTTTGGGTGCCGAGGCATGATAAGAAAATACTGTACAGTTGATGAGATTTGGTTTCTCAAGAAGGAACAGGGATCTTCAAGTTGGAGATTTATGTCCAGTGTTTAGTAATTTTCCAGCAGGCAACACTAGACTCTGGCCATAAATCTCAATGAACATAGCTTCCTTCCTTCTGTTAGCAGCCAGCCTCACTCAATCACTAAGAGGTGGGAAGCCATCCTAAATCTTTACTCTCCCTTTTTCTGTGTCACCCCTTCTTGTGAGTCACATTGTCTGGCAGAACGGGGGACCACGGCTGACAACGTGTGTTTTCCCTTGCTTAGCAGTGACTTCCCTTTGATCTCAACCCTTGACTTGCTGGCAGCCAGCCACATCCTGGAAGGAAGAAGCGGGATGGAGTGAGGGGAGTTCATATTTATTTTAAAGGAAGTTGATGGAGGATCTTCAGCAGATGAGCGGGTAAGGCATGGAGCAGGGAGGGTCAGAAGTCTACAAAGTAAAGACAGCAAGACATGCTTGAAAGGATTGAAAATCCCAAAGCATCATCAAGCCCCAGGGCCCAAAATGATATCAGGCATCATCCACAGCCTGCTGGGAGATTCTGTGACAGCCAGGGCAAGGGTGGCCAAAAATCAAAGGAGTTGGCTTTCTTCCTGGTGCTGTTTCCTAGTCCCCTGTCTTCCCAGTGTTATGATAACTGAATTCTCCCGTGATACCTCCCAGTGCCAAC
Organism: Rattus norvegicus; assembly: GCF_021556685.1. Lineage (NCBI taxonomy): Eukaryota > Metazoa > Chordata > Mammalia > Rodentia > Muridae > Rattus > Rattus norvegicus. The sequence continues at coordinate 82,018,733 of NC_141550.1, forward strand.
ACCAACAGAGTGCAACAGGGATGTGCTGTAGATAGGGCCGTGTCCCAAACAGCTGCCTTGTGTCTTGTTTTGAGAGCATAACCTTATGGAGACCACTGGGAAAGCATCTGCCTGTCCCCTGGAGTGAAGGGTGACTCTGTAAACATTCCCCTCCAGAAAGTGGAACTGAAGTCATCTACATGTGCACGCAAAGTCCCTTCTCTGGCCATCGGTCAGCCATCTATTCGTTAGAGGATGAATCAGGTCAGGCTGCTAAGTTTGTTGCCTCTGTGACACAGTCATCAAACCACAGTCACCAGACTCTGGGGACTTCTTTGGGAGATGCTCGTTGCCATGGTGAGATACTGTATAGGCTTGATGCATCCTAACCTGGACCTCGGACTCAGTGCTGATAGACTTTCTAAGATCCTGACCTGCACACTGCTCCCGTCTCTGTGGTGGATGGTTCATTTGCTGTTAATGACAGTTCACCATCTCTCATATATAATATAGATGAATGATCCCATGGTGATAGTTCTGTTTGGAATGGGCCTAGAGTGACCTAGGTTAAGCTGGGTTTGATGGGACCATTATTTTAAGGATTTATTTATTATGTGTACAGTGTTCTCCTTGCATGTATGCATGCTTGCAGGCCAGAAGAGGGCGCTAGATCTCATAATGGACGGTCATGTGCCATCATGTGGTTGCTGGGAATTGAACTCAGGACCTCTGGAAGAGCAGTCAGTCCTCTTAACCTCTGAGCCACCTCTCCAGCCCAAAGACCATTCATTGATTGAGCAAGAAATGTCTACAAGTAAAACTCCCTCAGGAGATTTTAGAAAGATGAAAATAAAGTGTTCACCATTGTGTTAGATAATTAAAAATATCCTTCTATTTATATTCCTCTAACACTGTAATATGAATAGTATGTGCACACACTCATAAATATATTTAATGTGTAGCTAATGAGCAAATGAATGGCGTTTGGGGTAACTTTGGTTCCCTGCAAATCTTCCCCAGTCTCTGGAAACTGTAGAGGAGGGATGTTATCCCCTGACACTCATGGCCTTCATAGTATATCAGTTCTCTGCTTTAGGTAGCAATTGTTAGATATGATAAACATGCAAAAACTGTAGGATAGTTCATGTACCTCACATAAAAATACGAAACATTATAGTATTTCATGAGTTTCCTGTAAAAATATTGTTTGCTCTCAAGTGTGGGATCAAATTAAGAAGCAAAGTCTACAACACAGTTTTCTTCTTAATAGTGTTAATTACATTTTTAAAATTCGCATATATTCACTACTAACCGTAGACTACTAGATATATAAAGAATAAATACCTCCACTCTCCAACTATCCAGACAGAAGATCCTAAAATATTTTTACAAAATCATAGATATTTCTGTGTGGTGTCTTTCTTAAGAACCTCATAATACTTTCAAATTCTTATTTAATTTTAGTTTAAATATTGCATCAAGTCTGAAAGAATGCGTGCAGCATTCTAGCAGGCAGGCTAGTGTTCTCTACACTGGTGTATGGCATGGTAATTATTTAAAGTCAGTTGTGATTTGCAGATGTTGTACCATATTTGCCCATACGTATGCATTTCTCCTACATTCCCGTCTGTCTTCCCTGTCCCTTCTCTCTCTTCTGGTTCATGGTTATTTAGGAAACAGGACCCTAGAGCTAGTTGCAGTAGCTCCATTCCCCGGTTCTCTCCCGAAGACTGGGGAAGACTTTAAAAAATTAACAACTGCTCGCCTTTTCCCGTACTCATGGACACCATAGCACTTAGTTTCGCTCAGCCTAAGCACAGTAACCATGTTTCCGTTCTTTCTGTTATCAGCTTGTCACCCTACTGAAGTGTCGTCCAGCTGGGAAATATCATACTTGCCTCCTTTCCTCTAATGACAAAGGAGAGAATAAACATTTGGCTAATCTGCTTTTCCGTTATGCTATTACCCTTTACATAATTAAAATACATGCACGGGTGTGCATGCACACACACAATATATATATATATATACATATATATGTATATATATAGTGTCTGTATATATATAGTGTCTCTCTCTATATATATATGTATACACATTCATGTGTGTCTTTAAATATGTGTGTAACCCTAGTGTATGTGGATACTTTTAAATCAGTGTGCACACCTTTGCACATATAAGGAAACACATATATGTATGCAATAAATATTCATACATACATTGCATAGGGTTGATTTAAGAGACTTCCCTTTTTGTGTTGATACATTTTACAAGAACTTAGTAATCTAGCCACAAAGTAAGAATTCGCCCTGATATCTTGGAAGGTTAAAAATGGACTTTCCAGGATTCTCAAGGTATTTGTGGGAGTTCCTCTGAGCAAGTGATTTAAAATGACTGTGTTTCCCACACCTTTCCAGAGGTCCCTATGCTTTGTTGGTGTTTTTCCCTTGCTTACCTACTCTCCTTGGCAGAATCAATAAGAGCTTCTCCAGTTCAGGCAAAGATGTATATGGGCCAGCCTAAGACAATTAGACCCCAATGGATTGAAATGGTGATTCTGCCATCAAACATCTGGGTAACGCGGGCTGTGTAGTATCTGTCATGGAGGTCTCTTAGTTAACTAGAGATTGATTATCCAGGGACACATGAACTTAGATGGTTCACCAGAGGAAACAACCCAACCTGAAGGTGGAGCCTACCAAATGAATCTATTTAGGAGCTAGAACTCTTCTTTTAAAATTATTATTAATTTATTTTCTCATACATTACATCCAGACTGCAGTTTCCCCTCCCTCCTCTCCTCCCAGCCCCCACCTAGCTTTCATCCATTCCTCCTGACTTTCTCTTCAGAGAAGGGCAGACATCCCAGGGATATTATCCAAACATGGCACATTGAATTATGATAAGACTAGGCACCTCCCCTTTTATTAAGCCTGGACAACACAACCCAGTAGGAGGACAAGAGTCCCCAATGCCAAAGCAGGCAAGAGTCAGAGCCAACCCCCGGTCCCTCTGTCAGGAGTCCCACAAAAAGCTAAGCTACCCAATTACATCATGTACGCAGAGGCCTAGGCCCTAGGCTACCTGCTTGTTGGTTCAAGCTCAGTGAGACCCCATGAGTCCAGGTTCGTTGACTCTCTAGGTTTTCTGGTGGTATCCTTGACCCCTCTGACTCCTACAGTCCTCCTTCCTCCTCTTCGGGGGGACTTCCTGAGCTCTGTCTAAGGTTTGGCTGCGGGTCTATGCATCTGTTTCCATCAGTTGGTGGATGAAACCTCTCCGATGACTAGGCACCAATCTATGAGTATAACAGAATGTCACTAGGCATCATTTATTGACATACTACATATATACATATCATATATGATATATATACATTTACATATAGGAATATATACCTATATATATATACACATATATACATATATATATATATACATACACACAGACACACACATTTATATATATATATATATATATATATATATATATGAAATCATGTTTGATTCTATCCTAAGTCTCTGGGCTATCTGGCCTCTGGTTTCAGGGTCTTTGGGCAACCCAGCCTCTGGTTTAAGTCCTTCAAGATAGTGTCAAAGGTGGGCTACCTTTTGTAGCATGGGTCTCAGCATGGATCAGTCATTGGTTAGCTATTCCTACAATTTCTGTGCCACCTTTACCCAGCACATCATGCTGGCAGGAAAAATTATATATTGAAGTTTTTTTTTTTTAAGCTGAGCTGGTATCTCAGTCCCTCTACTGGAAGTCTTGCCTGGTTACAGGAGATGGGCAGTTCAGACTTTGTATCCACCATTCCTCGGAGTCTTAGCTAGGTTCTCTAGTAGATTCCTGGGAATTTCCATTGCACTAGGTTTCTACCTTGTCCCTGAATGTCACCCAATTCCAGTGGTTTCTCCCAGTACACACACACACTCTCTCTCTCTCTCTCTCTCTCTCTCTCTCTCTCTCTCTCTCTCTCTCTCTCCATCCTCTCCCTACCTGATCCTATCCCTACCTGCCCCCTGCCCACCTATTATGTGGAATCTGTTTTTCCCTCCCCAGGGAGAGCCACTTTGTTCTACCATTTAGTTGTGTGATTTAGGACAATAGTTTTTATCTTCCCCCTAAGATGCAGTATTTTTCTATTAAACTTTTATATATTTGTGTGTATGTGAGAGAGAGATAGGGTGTGGGGAGAAGGAGGGAGGAAGGTGGAGAGAAAGGAAAAGAGGGGGAGAGAGAGAGAGAAAGAGAGAGAGAGAGAGAGAGAGAGAGAGAGAGAGAGAGAGAGAGAGAGAGAGAGGGGGGAGGGAGGGATAAGGAGGGAGAAGGGGACAGGAAGAGGGAGAGGAAGAGAGAGAGGGAGAGAGAGAGGGTGAGGGAGAGAGGGAGAGAGGGAGAGGGAGAGACGAGAGAGAATGTGTTCATGATTGTGTGCAGGTACCTGGAGAGAGGCCAGTAGAAGGACTTAGATGCCTTCCTCTATTACTTTTCTCCCATTCCTTTGAGGCAGGATGTCTCTGTGAATCTTGAGCCTTTGCCTTCTCAGCTATGTGGGAAGTCAGTAATCCACAGCAATGACCAATAACATAAGTCCTCTCAGAATAGGTTTATAGGCACCTGTGGGAACACTTAGCTTCTTACGTGGGTGCTAAGATGTGAACTCCAGTCCTGTTGATGGAGGAATAGATGCTCTTAGCCATCAAACCAGCTCTCCAACCCCAGATGAAGTATTTTTCTCAGGTTTAAAATAGGATGTTGACCAGTTCTGCGTATCTCCTGGTGTGTGCTGTGGATTCAGTGTGATGGGTATAAAGTAGAACACCCTGTACTAGGTTAAAGCATAAACTGGAGTCATCTACAGGGAGATGGACTCAGACTGGCCATGAGAAAACACAGCACATACACAGGGTGGACATTGTCCTGTATGACATGCAGTTTTAACTGCTGTAAGCTATATTTCTATTATGAATGCATATACTTAAATGCCTATATGACAATTGTTTATGTGAATGTAGTGAGATATATTGATGTATACGTCAAGAGGAATTCACTTGCAAAGGATCTTTGGAACAGGAAAACAGGAACAAGCTGAAAGCCCAGACTTGAACATTGTACTCCTACCTAATTATTACTAAAATGTATTTGGCTTCCTTTCTTCTTTACTTGTACTTCTGGCTTATAAATATCCAGAGTTTGTTTTTGTTTGCTCCACTTAATTTCTGTCTTCCTACCTCTTGTTCTTTCTAGCATTAAAATTGTTGAATTTTCAAATTAAGTTGCAATCCAGATATTTGGGGCTCATTCTTTAAAGGCCCACAACTTAGTGACATTAAATACAGTCATGAGGTTATATAGTATTCATCATTATCTATCCCCAAATCACTTCACCATCTACATATTAGTCTCATACATATTAACAGCCCCTGTTGCACCCGCTCCTATCCCTGGCCATTGCATACCTCCTGTCTGGCCCAGTTGGCCTAAGTCTATTCTGGCTGTTTCATACAAATGCAATGAAAGAAAATGTGTGTGTGTCTAATTTACTTCATGTAGCACAATGCTTTCAAAGTTAGCCTGTATTATAACCAGTATCAATTTTTTATGAACTGGTTTCACTACAGGGACACATATTTTTGTTATCTATCCATTCATCAGTTAATTGACATTTGGTTTGTTTTACTTTTTGGCTATAATAAGTCATGTTGGGGTGAACACCTGCATATAAAACTTTGTGTGGATGTGTGTTTCCAGTTCTCTCAGGTATATATTTAGGAGTGGCGTTACTGGACCACTTGGTAACTCTGTTTATGCTTGTGAGGAGCTGCCAACATATTTTCTAGAGTGGCTGTACCTTTTGGCATCTCCATAGTGATATATAAATGTTAGAAATGTTTCATCCCATTCTGTTGCCCTTTTTATTTTAAAGCTTTGGTAGTACTCCAAATGAGAAAATGTTTTGTGAAATCCAGTTTATTCATTTTGACCTTTGGTTGCTTATAGGTTTTATTTTATATATGAGAAACCATTGTGTGAAGAAAAGGTTCTTGGAACTAAATGTATGTAGCACTGAGCAGGTACCAACTGCTGTGCCTCTTTACCCCTTGATTCAGTTAAGTTGGTAAGTTTTAAGCTTTTTCTATTTTGCTACAATGAATAAAAATAATGGCAAATCAAGTTATGTAGCATTATGAAGATTTGCGAAGATTTTCTTCTAGGAGTTTTATAGTAAAAGTTTCTATGCTCTTTTGAGTTACTTTTCCCTATGGTATAACATAAAGCTGAGTGTTGTTGCTTGATACGGAGATACCCAGCTCCCCTATGAGCACCCCATGAACTGCCATGGCATCTTAACTGTCATTTTACATTTACGATACCATTCGTGGTGCATGGGAGTCAATTGTGATGTGTCTATCAGCTTCCTCAACCCACCACGATGGGCTCCATGGTTACCTGTTAAGCTTTTCCACTCATGACATAGCTCTCAGATGAACTCATGATATAGCCCATTGTCAATTAATTGTAGATCTGGATTGATGCTAAAAATAAAAGGTATCTTTAATGAGCCCTATTGCACTGGAAATCTTATTTTTATAGGAACTATTTTCCTTTTAAGTAGTTATCAATAAGTTTTTAATAAATAATTTTTCTACTGGTATATGTAGACTTTTCAGAGTCAATAGGTAGTAAATATTTCTTCCCTGAACTTAGAAGCAATTGGAGGGTAGACAGAGGAGTCACCTGAGTGTTATAAAATAATACTTTTTTATTGCTGAGAAAACATGGCTTATCTCTGTGGCTAGATGACTTCTTAAAGCCACACCTGAAACTAAAGGTACTGTTTTGTAGAGTGACTGACATATATAGCATGCCTTCCATAGTACTACCATTGCAGATAGACTGTATCTTATCTTTTAAATTTAAAAATTTTGCTGAGTCCGGAATGGCCATGTAAGTGATGGGATGGCATGTTTCCTGTCCGTGAAACAGAGCTATCAGGGCATGGGCCTCCAACGGTGCAGATGGTTGCTAAGGGCATAAGGCTTGTTTGTATAATAGCATACATATTTTCACATTCCTCCTTTAAGGTACGTCCTCTTGGCTAAGGTTAATGACTCCATAATAATCAGAGGCAGCATGAGTATGGGACAAGAGGGTTTGTCTACATCTCAGCAGAAGGGTAGAACATCAGGATAGCCCTTAAGGTATATCTCAACTATGTAAAATATAAGGATGCAATATGCATTGTATAAGAAGCTTCATAGAGCTAAAGGAAAAGAGGCAGCTGCACTATGAGCCAGCTTGTCAGAAAGATACTAAGAAAGGAGATAAAGAGATTTAGGGAGGGGTTGGGGATTTAGCTCAGTGGTAGAGCGCTTGCCTAGGAAGTGTAATGCCCTGGGTTCGGTCCCCAGCTCCGAAAAAAAGAACCAAAAAAAAAAAAAAAGAGAGAGATTTAGGGAGTGGTGATTGCAGGGGAAGATCCCACCCAACCAAGTTTTTCATTTGTTTGTTTGTTTGTTTATGCTTACAATGGTGGACAGATTCCTGAGTTCAAAGTCAGCCTGAGAGAGAGGGAATTTAGATCTAGGGCCAGACATGGTAGGAATGGTAATTTCAGGGCAGGATCCCACCTAGCAGTCTTATTGTTTGTGCTTGTGGTTGCTGTCTTTAAGAATCAAGGAGCTGGGGCTCATAGGATGCTAATTCATAGGATAATCAAAAGGAAACCTGGCATAATGACTGGATTGATATGAAAATAAAAAAATTGGGCCCTTGTTTTGGTCTGCAAGAGATGATGAGCTATCCAGAGAGTTTTTAGGATGGCAAGAAAAAGCTGTCTATAGCAGAGTATAATGCAGAGAACAGTCTGAAAAGCTGTACACACACACACACACACACACACACACACACACACACACACACAGAGAGAGAGAGAGAGAGAGAGAGAGACAGAGACAGAGACAGAGACAGAGACAGAGAAGACTGGAAAACCATCTCGAGCAGAACACATGCTGTCAGCTCGTACCCCACATTTTGACATCCTATTGGTTTCACAGCTCCTAGAGACCCCTTCTCTCAGAATCCTTTTTGCAGACTTTTATAATTTTTAGTTAAAATACTCTCTCTCCTCCCTTACATCCCTCCCAGGTCAGATCACAAGTTTCTAGAGAGGAAAGAAAAGAGTCTAATGGAATGCTGAGTTTCTTCCGATAAATTTTCTGATCATGGGCATAGTGAAGGAGACAGAGGGAAGCAAAAAGGGAAGAATCCTGGGTTGGCCAATTGCTATGTTGGTGGAGTGCCTGCTGCACAGGCTTGAGAGTCCAGGCTCAGATTCTGAACATCCATGTAAAAAGCCGGGTATGACATCAAGCACCAGGAATCCCAGTGCTAGGGGGTGGAGTGAGCAGAGACAGGTGATGCTTAGAGCTCCCTCTCCAGCAAACTTTGCTGAATTGCTGAGCTCCTGGTTTCTAGGACGGTGAGAAATCCTGTCTCAAAAAAAAAAAAATAAGGAGAGATTGAGGAAGACACCCAGTCTTTACTTCTGGCTTTCACACACACGTACACACAAGTGCTTGTGCATATGAGCATATACAATACATATATACATACATATATACAGACATACAAGATAGACTCTACAGTACAGTTGTTTAGTAGGTAAATTTTGTCCGTTTGAGAAATGAGGGACCAGTGTATCCCTCAATGAGTCACAGCTCGGGATTCTGTGCTGTTTCACTCTTTCTACTGTGGAATGAGAATTGGGTGGTGTTGGTGCTGGGGAGATGGCTTGCAGTGAAAGAGGGCTTATTCTGCAGGCATGAGGGCCAGAGGCAAACCTCTGGCATGAGTGTAAAAAGCAGGGTCTAGCTGTGCACCTGCCTACAGTGCCAAGGCTGTGGGGATGGAGAAGGTCAGTGGGATCACTGGGCATAGCTGGTTGCCAGGGGCAGTTGTTGTGGTTTGCCCTGGAGTTATCTGTATTTTGATGCTAATTCCACTGCCCAAGGACAGCTGCTTAGTCATGTACTCAGGTACTCAGAACTCAGGTGACTTCACCAGAACCACCTCATTGAATTTGTAAAGTACAGGTGAGGGGCAGGTACAGGATAGGAGGAGGCCTGTCATTGGAGGAGAAGGAAGGATGGGCGGGAGAGAAGTTTGAAGGAAAAGGAGGAGACTGAAACAGAGAAAGGAAGAGACAGGACGGAGGAGAGGGTGAGAAGCCATGGCAGGTGATGTTAAGATTCTGCTCTGTGTATTTACAGGTTGTTATCAATGTTCCTAAGGGATGGATGGTACCGGGCTTTGTATGTTTAAGTGGGCAATTATATCTTACCAATTGGGTCAAAGATTATTGTATTGTGTGTTCTTTTATGTGAGGGTTTGAGTGTAGGAAAGTGTGCAGCTGGGATGTGTTTCCACCAGATATGTAGCAGATATCTTGGGGCACCGCGGTGTGGACCTAGCGGGGTAAAAGACACCGTTACTTTTTTGTTTTTATATATATATATATATATATATATATTTTTTTTGGTTCTTTTTTTCGGAGCTGGGGACCGAACCCAGGGCCTTGCCCTTCCTAGGTAAGCGCTCTACCACTGAGCTAAATCCCCAGCCCCTTGTTTTTATATTTTTACAACAACAGGCAGTAGGTGATCCTGTTATAAAAGGAACAAGGCATAGTGGTAGAACAGGACATCTGCTATTCTCTTCTTGCCTCTGCACTTTTGCACAGCATAATCACCCCCCACCGCACATATGCAAAGATAGCACACACATACACATATTCCCAAAGAACCTGGAAGAAGGATTCCATTGCCAGTGAACTTAATTACTGCTTCAAGGCAAGCGTTTGAATCTTCTTGGGTTATGTTCCCAGGTCACCACCCACTGTCCAGCTAAAGAATCACACAGGACTCCTTGAGATCGACTGTGAATCTTTCCTTATGACTTCCCCCTCGTTTGTATTATATGTTTTGGGTTGACTTTCTAATATAAAACATTGCATTCATATAGCTAAGAAAAAGAATCATCTATACCATTTGCTAACACATATCTTTTAAGACTTAGCCCTTTACATGCCTTAAATTGGTGAGGGAGTCTAACATAGGCTGAAATTAGCTGTTGAGCCCAGGTAATGGATTGATTATATCTGGGGTCTTGATTATAATATCTGGAATATTACATATATTTTGTTAATGTTGAGAATGTTGATAATTTTGTGTTTTATGGAAGAAACCCCTTTCATTTTAATTTCCTTCTTCAAACAATAGTTATTTGGAGACCCAATGCCTTTTTTTTTTCCTTTTCTTTTTTTCGGAGCTGGGGACCGAACCCAGGGCCTTGTGCTTGCTAGGCAAGCGCTCTACCACTGAGCTAAATCCCCAACCCCAAACACAAAATTCTTAAGAGACACTCATTGCAGTCATGCAATCTCACAGTTCTCATTTTTATTTTTTTAACCTTTATTTTTTTCCAAATAAAGTTCATAACTAGTTGATGTCTGAAGATGACTCATAACGGCCCAAACTGTACTGACAGAAGTGCCTGTTGGCTGAGGGGAGGCCTCCCCAGGACAGCAAGCTCCCATGCAAGCCATTTGAGGGAAGATTCCTGGGTAATGCCTGGCCCATCACAGAGGCTCAAAGAATGTGTGTGGAGTTACTAAATAGCACATCTGGCTTTTACCCTGCAAGGGACTCTGCCACAGAACAAAGAAAGAGAGAAGGAATGAATAGAGCAGTGGAAGAGAAGAGGACGAGAAGAAAAACTAAACAGTAAGGAGCTAGAAGAGCTTTCAAGCATCTTCAAATGCTTTGGTGTTCAAGGGATGTGGTGCTGTGTTCTATGTGCTGTGATTTGAATAGGATTTAATGATCGTTTGTAATAAACACAGCACAATAGGGGGGTCACACACTTATGATGCAGCTATGCCATATACCACCTTAATATGGCTTCCCCTCCTTCCAGGTGGCCTCCAGTGTCTCATCTTTATTGCTTCTTCTGTAGAGGCTACCTACCAGACTAATTTTTATAAAGCATAACTCTGGGGTTGAGGGCAGAGCATGTGTTTAGCATGTGCAAGGCCCTGAGTTCCATCCCTAGCAATAGAGCAGAACAAAACGCAGCTGAGGTCACACTGCCCTCCTCCCCTCCCCCTGGCTCAAACCTCCCACTCCCCGCATCGTTTCCTGGATCAAATGTCAGTTACCTTATTGGACACGCAGCACGTGGTACCTGGATGGACTGGGTCTTTTCATCCCAACCTTTGTGGCACACAGTGCCTGATCCAATGCCACTGTCATTTCCCACATGGTCCCTACCTTCCTTTGCACACACTGTACCTTCAGATCACAGTTTCTCTAGCCCACCCACTTCCTGACAAACGCTTGCTGCTCCCCTTCCCTGCACCCTCTTTCCTTTTTCTATAGGTTGTAAAAATGAATCGTTTATTATCGCTAATATATATGCAATTCTAAGTCACGGAAATGCTAAAACTTGACTTTAAAAATAACTTAAAATCTGATGTGAGAAGCAGTCAAGTAGAAGCTGGGAGATAGTGGCACATGCCTTTAATCCAAATGGGAGGCTGAGATGGACAGATCATGCAACAAAGTGGATTCCAGGACAGGACAGCCAGGCTTACACAGAGAAACCCTGTCTTGAAATAAAGAAAACTCACACGCAAAAATGTAGTCAACTAGAAAGATATGACAAAGTAAAAAGAAACTAATTATATTAACCACCAATATTTCTACTTTCAACAGTATGATTCTTTTAAACAAAATTGAGGTTCCTGGGGTTTGGTGGCCAGTCTAGTTGAATTAGTCAGTTCTGGGCTGATGAGAGAGCAGGTTTTAAAAAGCAAAATAGGTAGTTAGCATGTGAGGAATGACACTTAAGGCTGACTTCTGGCTGCATCCAAACAGACACTCACCCTGCGCCCCGCCCCCCCCCCAAACACAATAAAGTAAAAGAAAAACCCGCTGTTTCATGGACGGTAAGACCTTACTGCCAAAGATGCAGGTACTTCAGTCTGAGGCACTTCAGAGCTGGAACTGACGTGGATTTTGCCTCTTCCGCTCTCATGGTACCAGAATGCACCATGCAAGCTTCCAAAGGAGAGAACCAAGCAGCACTCCTACCCTGTGATGATGCCTGTGGACCACAGCAATGACTCAGGGAGCAGCAGTGTCAGCCATGAATCTCCATCTCTCTGATTGGACAAGGGTGAAGGAAATCATGTCTATGCCTGGGACTGGAAACCCAGCTACCCAGCGTTAGTGGAGTCACATCTTGGAGGAGAACCTACAACCACCATTTTACTAAACCAGCACAATCCCTAACTACATTCTAAATATTTGTCCTTATGCACACGGGTCAGTGTGGTGCTCACCCCTCATAGACGGAGACCGTTATAGAAAACCATGACCAATGAGCCCAGTCTCGGGGTTCACCTGTGAAACAACTCTGTACCTAAGGCTCAGGGAACACTGTGGAAGAGGGGGCAGAGAGGCTGGGAGAGCTACAGGATCAGAAGTTTGCTGTGGGATTGGGTTTCCTAGTGATGTCAGAAGCAAGACCAATAAAAACTCACCAACATGACTGCCTATGTGTGGATGAACTAACAGGACAACAGTGGGAGACACGTCAACGTTGTCAGGGGTGGGGTGGGAGTAGGGGGACCCCATGAGGCCCTGACCCTATGCAAAGAGTTGCAGGGAACCAAGCGATGTGGAGAGGGGGTGCAATAGTCTTCTGCAGGGAAAAGCACATCAAGTAGCTATTTCGGCTACCTACCACTGCACTGTCTGAGCATGTCGCATTTGGGGATACATATGTACCTACATATAGGCAGGTAATGACAATGAAAAGAGAGGCCACGGATTTGAAAGAGCAAAGTGGGGTGCATGGGAGGATTTGAAGTGAGGAAAGGGAAAAGGGTAATGATGTAATTATCTCAAAAATAAAAGACAATCTAAAAAAAACAAAAAACAAAAACAAAGAGTGAGCCAGGACTGAAGGAAAGGCCATCTGGAGACTGCCCCTCCTGGGGATCCATCCCATATACACACAGTCACCAAACCCAGTCACTATTGCTGATACCAAGAAGTACTTAGTGTCAGGAGCCACATATGGATGTCTCCTTACCAATGCAGATGAAGATGCTTGCAGCCATTGGACTGAGCGAGGGGACCCCAATGGGGGAGTTAGAGAAAGGACTGAAGGAGCTGAAGGGGTTTGCAACCCCATAGGAAGAACAATAATATCAACCAACCAGACATCCTAGAGCTCCCAGGGACTAAACTACCAACCAAAGAGTACACATGTAGGGACCCATGGCTCTAGCCACATATGTAGCAGAGGATGGCATTGTCTGACATCAATAGATGAAGTCCTTGGTCCTGTGAAGGCTTGATTCCCCAGTGTTGGGGAATGCCAGGGCATTGAGGTGGGAGCGGGTGGGTGGGAGTGGGGGCATCCTCATAGAAGCAGGGGGAGGGGGAAGGGGGATGGGAGATACATTTGAAATGTAAATACATAAAATATCCAATAAAAAAAAGAAAAAAAAGCCGAACTGAAAAAACAAAACAAAAACACCAACCCACCTATTTTCATAATCATGTTCCTCTTCTTCCACATAATGAACGTTTAGCGTTGGTGACGTTTCTTGGTCATAAGAAGTATAATCATAAGGCTGGAGAGCTCACAAATACTTGTTACCCTGACTCTAGGGACTGGACACACTCTTCCGCCTCCTGTGGCTACATGTATACATATGTATATACTCACACACAGGTGAGTATATACACATAACTAAAAATAAAATGAATCTTAAGATCCTATTATAAGCATCTCTGTCACTCTACGCAAGCTTTTATTTACAGGATCCTTTCCCGGAGACAGACTGGAGTCACTGAAAGACGCCTCTTGGTGCCTGACCTGAGTAAGGTCAGTACTTAGAACCCTTGCTGTGTAATCACAGGTTGCTCCCAGAGAATGTGTGCCAAGGAGAGGACTGGCGGAAATTAACACTTTGAACAGAACGGTGGCCTTCAGATGGGTATGAGGGTTTAGTCACCACTCTCACATATCCTGAGACTGAAGCCACCACTGTTTCATGTGGAACCTTAGTTATTTTTCTCATTGTTAAAATACTTGTCGGGAGCAGCTTACGGGCAGAGTTTATTTTCCTCACAGCTCATAACGGTAGGGAAGACAAGGTGATAGGAGTTTATATGGAGACTCCTCCTGTCTTGAGGAATCAGCAGGTGGACAATGGAAAATGCCAGGCTCATTGGCCCTTCTCCATTTTGCCTCTTTTATTCTAGGTTCCCAGCCCAGGTGATGGCACCACACACAGTCGGCGTGCAGCAGAATACTTAAGGGTACCTCAGTGGGGTGTGGCTCCCTAGGACAAGCGAGCCATGCAGCACCGAGTGCAAATGTACTTAGGATAGCTCAAGGTGAGCGAGACTCTTTAAGGGGCAGGGGGTTGTAGGTCGCTGGTGCAGGGACTAAGGCTGTCTTTCTGGATTTCCGCAGGCTCTGGTGAGATTCACTCATGACGTAATCACAGGAGAGGTGAAGGAAAGCGGTGACACACAGCTGTAACAACAGGGGCATGTTTTCTACACTCCAGAGCTTGAAGTCCAGGAGTCCTAGGGACACTTAATTCAGCTTAATGTTAGGTCACTTCAGAGCTGGGGCCATGGCTCAGAACTCTCACAATCTATGTTAACAGCAAACAGAAAAGCCGTGAGCCTCATGTGCCTCAAACAGTGCGCGCCTCAATCCCAGCTCCGGGGCGGGGGTGGGGGGTGGGGGGGGAGAGGAGAAGACGGTAAGAACCCTGGAGGTCATGTGTTAGTCAGTCAAGCTGACTCAGTGAGCTATGGGAGAGAGAGCCTGTCTCAAAAAGCAAGTCAGTGATTGATCGAAGAAGACAATGTTGACATCTAGCCACTACAAATACATACATGTACATATAACATATACACACATACATAAGTATATACACATAGCACACACACACACACACACACACACACACGCACACACACACACACACACACACACACACACAGAGAGAGAGAGAGAGAGAGAGAGAGAGAGAGAGAGAGAGAGAGAGAGAGAGAGAGAGAATAGCAACTTGACTTCTTACTATGCTGACAGGGCAATACTCAACTATTTTCCTGGTCGTGGGGCTAGTGAGCACGGTGTGGGGTAGCATGGTTGACAGAGGTTGCAATGTCAAGTTAACATCATGGACGACTCAAGGCCACCTTAATGCAGGCAAGGTCAGCACGATGGACTCAGAGACCAAACGATTCCCATCTAGCTAGTAAATCCAAGACACAGTGACTTAGAGGCCCGCAAGACCCAAGGACTTCCTGTTAAGCCAGGACTGTGAGCCAAAGCTGACCACCCACTGTCATCCGCTGCCTTGCTAGAGAGAACGAGTCCTTTGCCTCCAACCCTAGAAGCAGCTGTGTTGAACCCCTAGCCTCTGAGCTTCTGTCTGGTGTCCTCCTGATGCTTGGGGAGGAAGCAGGGCCCTGAACTTTGAATGTGGTTAGTAGCGTTCTCATGGCTTTTGCAAGACTTGAGGTCTGCCCCATCACCTCTTCTGATTAGGGCTGGACATTTGGAGTCTGCATGGCTGGCTTCCGGCACACCAGGCAGGGAGGCTGAGCTACCGCCAGCGATTCCAGGAGGTCACTAGGTCGATGTTCTCCTCATTGTCTTCCTGTCCCCTGAAGCGCATTTTGAATAAACAGCTCTTTCCTCTCAAAAAAAAAAAAAAAACAAAAATACAAAAAAACAAAACAAAACAAAACAAAAAACCAAAAACAAAACAAAACAAAAAAAAAAAAAACCCAAGGCATAAAAAGCCTCCTGGTATCCCCCTTGCTGCTCTAGTAGTTTCATTTCCTGTTCTCCGGTGATGCAGACCCTCTGAGTCCTTTTGGGGTGCACCATCATGACTAGCAGGAATGGGTCAAACATACCACAACTTTAATCCTTTTCCATTTCAGGAATGGTCTTAGTTACAGGAATCTGTTCTGTTCTTGGAAAGATATTTTTTTTTTAAAGGGCCTTTTCCTTGTAGTAATCAAGATTTAAAAAAAAAATTCCACCAAGAAATATTTCCATTCTTGGTCATGCTTGATATCACGCGTCACTTGGAATTGGATGGAGATAATTAAAACAAGCAGCAGACTCAAATCCATGCAGAAATATCAAGACTGCTCAGTGCCGGTGCCGGCCGAGAAAGCTGGCGTCTCTCATCAGCTGTGCCTCTGTTCTGTTTCCCCGTTATTATTGGCTCCGTCAACGGCCCCATACATCTGCCCCAGCAGCAGACATGCGCACAGCACTCAAGTACGCGACTGCTAACTATACACAGACCCCGGGATTTTTTGATGATGGCTTCTTTAGGACAAACAAACACAAAATGCTTGGAGTTTTTTTGTTTAAGGTTCTTAAAATGTAAATAACATGTTGAATACCAGTCTGACTGCCACATGATTAAAAATCATTCAATTTTCTTGTTTATCCCAAGTTCATCTCTTGGAAACCACGGAACCTGGCGACTCTGAAGCTATGTGCTTACTTACTTAGCCTCCTCTCTGGGAGGTATCTATTTGACTTTTTTTTTTTTTTCTTTTTTTGCTGTATGACTATATCCAGAGATGGGAAAATTCGGCGCTGTTTATCCTTTGGTCTTCCCATGTTTCATTTATTGAGCTAAATGGTAATTCCATTTTCTTGAGGCTAAATTCACTCTCTCTTCCGAGCTTTCGCTGCTTTCCTGAGTTTCTTGCCTTACTCATGGGAGGGCTTCCCAGCAGTCTCTCCGTTTTCATACTTGTTCTCCTGTTGTTCAGTTTTCACATAACAGCCTGTGAGGTTTTAAAGGAAAGAGCGAGTGTCCTAAGAGGAAGTTTGAGTATTAGACCGCTTAACGTCACCATGGCTCTGTATGTACATGGTTTTCTAGATCCCTGGTTTTCCCTCTGGCCTTACCCTTACAAAAGCTACCTTCTGAAGTCCAAGTTTACTGTCTTTGTAAACCATCACCAAAATCCAGGTTTAGAACAATTTCATGATCTTGGGGATGGAGAGATAGGTGGCTCGTTGGTTAAGAGTGACATATTGCTCACCGGACTGGAAGTCAGGTCTCAACATCCACCATGGGCAGCTCCCAGATGTCTGGAACCTACAGCTCCAAGTGACCCTTCGACCACTTCTAGGCTCCCCAGAACCCCACCCACACATTTCTGCATACCCTCACACAGAGACACGCACAGACACAAGTGCCCGCATGCATAGTAGACCTCGAAAGAAAACATTTTTACAGTCCCCAAACTGTTAGAATACTGTCTTCAGTCAATGCCTATTCTGAACCCACACGCTAAGCAAGCACTAATCTTTGTTTTGTAAATGTTTTCTTCCTTTCCGTACTTCTGATAAATGCAATAGTATTTAACTCCTCTTACCGAACATCAGTTCTGTTTCCATTCATTCGTGTTTCACCGTTTATTAACATTTCATTGCTTTTAATTGACAGAAAGTATCTCTGTAGAGATAAACCAGATACATTTTAATCTGCTCACTAGTTGATGGATATATGGTGTGCACCTGGCTTTTATACGTGGCATAGTGTTTATGAGCATTAGTACCCGAGCTTTCCTGTGGAGAGATGTTTTCATTTCTTCAGTGCATTCCTGAGTAGTCCTATGAAAAGCTGGTGACGTCATTTTGAGGAAACAGCCAAACAGATTTCTAAAGTGGCCGCGCCTTCTTATATCCCATTAACAAGAGATACGTTCTGGTTTCTTCTCATCCACACCAGCGTTTGATGCTGTCTTTCTTATTATGGCCACTGCAGTAGCTAAATTTTTTTATTATCTATTGAAGTGATTATGATTACATAAATTTCAATTCTCTATTGTTTTAATTTTCTAGTGTTAAGTCAACCTTGAATTCACCTTGCTAGTATTTCTCTGTGAAAGATTTCTGGGTTTATTAGGCTTTTCAACGTACTGACTTTTGCCTCTTGTGGTGTGACTTTGTTAGCAGGGTAACACCCACCATATTATAGTCTTTTCTCCTGTATCTTCTGAAAGTTTTTTTTAAGTATTAGTATTATTTTTAGTGAAATACGTGAGAGATCTTACTAGCAAAGTAAATAGTTCTAAGTTAACTTGATCCTGGGTTTATTTTTCTGGACAGACTGTAAGTTGCTAATACAAATTCTTTCCCTATGAATAGATCTATTTTTTCTTGAATGAGGTACGTATATTTTTAATCTCTCTCTCTCTTCCTCCCTCTCTCTCCCTCTCTCTCTTCTCCTCTCTCTCTCTCTTTCTGTCTCTCTCTCTTCCTCCCTCTCTCTCCTTCTCTCTCTCTCTCTCTTCTCCTCTCTCTCTCTGTCTCTCTCTCTTCCTCCCTCTCTCCCCCTCTCTCTGTCTTCTCCTCTCTCTCTCTCTCTCTCTCTCTCTCTCTCTCTCTCTCTCTCTCTCTGTGTGTGTGTGTGTGTGTGTGTGTGTGTGTGAGAGAGAGAGAGAGAGAGAGAGAGAGAGAGAGAGAGAGAGAGAGAGAGAGAGACAGCCTGGGTACAGAGATCAGAACACAACATTATCTGTTGGCTCTTGCTTTCTACCTTGAGACAGGGTCTCCCACTGTTCACCCCTGTGCTGTTCAGCCCTGTGTACGTTGGGCTCACTGGCCCATGAGCTTTAGAGTCTCTTCTACCTCTGTCTTCTTTCTGTAGGGACTCTGGGGATTACAGACTCATGCAGACTTGCACGGGCTGTATGGTTCCAAATCCAGGCCCTCACATTTACATAGCGAGAGCTTTACCCTTTGAGCCAGCCATCTTGACAGCTATTTTCTTAGGGATTAAAAAGTTTCCTCTAAATCGCTAATTCCATTGTATGTTGCTATAACATTCCTTTATCTCCCTCTTAGTTTTTGGGAGGCTGGTCTTGTCTTTCCCTCTTCCCTCCTTGGTTTTGGTAAGTGTGTGGCTTCTTTGTTATCTGTCAGTGTAACCAGTTTTGTAAACTGGCTAATCCTTTTGAAAGCCCAACTTTTGGTTCTGCTGACTTCATTGCTTTTCCGTTCCTGAGTTCCTTCAGCTCCATTCTAGCCATGGTCTCATTCCTTGTTCAGCCCTCTCAGCTGAGTGAAGTGGAATCTTAGGCTACTGATGACCCAGGCGGTGAAGCCATGCATTCTCTTCCCATGCTGCCTTCTGTGTGTCCAATCCATTTTGATCTCGTGTTTTCATTTTTTTCTTTCAGCTCAAAACCTTTAACTTTGTGTGTGTGTGTGTGTGTGTGTGTATGCATGTGTGCGTTTTCACTTTGACCTGTGGTTTTTCAGAAGTGTGTTGCTTTGTGACCAAATACCATTCTCTGAGTTTGTTCCTCTCTTGGTTTGCTCTTTCTGTTGTGGTCAGAACACATCATATGATTTTAATGTGTTTAAGTTTGTTAAGGCTTGTTTTGTGGTACAGCATGAAGTCTCTGAAGAAGGCTCCTTCTGTACTTGATAAAGTTTGTGATTTCCGGCGACCGTGTTCTAGGAGTATTATTTTGTAGATAGCATTGTTCACTCCTGTAGCTTTACTGATGTGTTTTCGTGGGTGCTACTGTCCAGGTTCTATCAATTATTGAGCCTGAAGTATTGAAATCTCTAGTTATCACTGTTATGTTGGTTCATGATCCATGTATTTGGGAAATCTGCTATCATGAGCACATACATAAATAATTATTCCACCCATCGGACAGGCTGACCTTTTAATCACCATGAAGATGTCTCTGTCTCTATAAATATGTTCCTTACGATCTATTTATCTGCTATTCATAGTTTCCATATTGACATATCTTTTACACAAAATATAGTTTTTCCTCCACTTCTACTCTGAACACATTTACTTATCCAGTATCTAGCATATGCACAAATCTTTCTTTTTTTAATCTAACAGGTTAATCTCTGTGTTTGAATCAAACTTTTAGTCCATTTATATTTAATGTAATTATTATAGATGAATTTCCAAAAGCTATTTTGGCATTTCTTTTCTATCTATATTTTTTCCTCTTTAATCATTTGTTGTCTTTGTATGTAAATATTTTTAGCATATTGTTTAAAATCAACATTGATTTCTCACTACAAAAAATGTAAGCTATTACTTCCTTCTTAACGTATCATAATCTCTTTAAAAATAATATTTAATACCCTTACTGACAAGTGTTTATGGTACTGGAAGTTACTCTGCACACTTCCAAAGGAGTAAGATACACCAATCCAGCTGCAAACCCTGCGATCCACAATGGTGACCCAGATACAAGTTTTGCTGGTGCAATAGTGGGACAAAAGTTATGGAAGTAACCAACCGCTATGTGATTGAATTTAAGGTCCATTCCATGAGTTGAACCCATGCCTGATGCTACTTAGGTGGCTAAGAATCTGGCACTACTTAGGCCATAGGTTTAGGGGAAGACCAAATACTACGGTTATGCTAACGGAATATAGGAATAAAATGGCTCCTAGTAGCATTCTGTTAAACTCATAAATCTCTGTCTTGCTCAGCCATGGACAGAGAAGCTTCCTCTCGTGGTAACTGGGAACAAATACAGAGACCCACACTTGGACAAAGAGCAGAGAGTGAGAGACAGACCGTGGAACACTTGGTCTTAACTGGACTGTCTCTAGCAAATCCTTGCCTTGAGTTCTCAGGGAACCCTGTAGATGAGGAGGCAGAGACACTGTAATAGCCAGAAGGAACGGAAGACACCAAGGCCCAGACACAACAGGGCTCATGCACGTCTGAACTCACAGCCTACGGCAGCGTGCACAGGGCCTGCACAGTGCTGAGAGAAGTGGGGACAAGACCCTAACCAGAACCCGAAGCTACCTCCAATTAATAACCACTTGCAAAAGAAGCATTAGTTTTTTCCAATGGAGTCTCACTGCGGTACAAACCACACTTCAGGGCAGGCCCCATGCCCACCAGTAGAGGGGCAACACAAAACAAATTTAGTGATATTCTTGGAGGAAGTTTTGTGTCTCATGCTTTTAGACTTTTTTATTTTTTAGATCATACAGGTCTTTTGTTTCTATAGTATGTTTTCTGGTTTTGTGTTTTTATGGGATTTTTCTGTGTTTGTCTCTGTATCTGAGTATGCTTCTTGTGCTTTTTCTTGGGCTCCTTTCCTTCCTTGTTTTGTTTTATATCATCACCACCATCATCACCATCATCACCATCATCAGCACCATCACCATCACCACCATCATCATCATCACTACTACTTCCGATACCTGCTTGTTTTTTCAGTAACAGGAAGCAAGAAAGGGATGGAGTTGGGTGGGTAGGAAGGTGGGGTTGATCTCGGAGGAATTACGGGAAAGGAACCATAATCACAATATATGGTATGAAAAAAATTATTTCCAAAAACCATTTAGTTAATTACGGTAAAATGAACAAAGCTTACTTCAATACAATTCTAGTCCCCCTATGTGTGATATTATTATAATGTATATTTGTGATCCTCCTGCCTCTGCCTCCTTCAGCAAATCCTACCGGCGTGCGCCACCACAACCGGCTATAATGTATATTTGTTAAAAGAAATCTCAAAAAGCAATATTCCTTAAGTATAGTTTATGTCATTTTATATATTTAAAAAATTAAATACCATCTAAATATTGAAATGTTTCCATAATTACTCCCTTCCTTTTCATATTTTTTTAAAAAAATTATTTATATATTTTTTATTGGATATTTTAAATTTACATTTCAAATGTTATTCCCTTTCCTGGTTTCCCGTCCATAAGGACCTTATACCATCCCACTCCCCCTTCTTCTATAAGGGTGTTTCCCCTCCCAAACCACCTCTACTTCCTGCCTCCCAGCCCTGACATTCCCCTACACTGGGGGATCCAGCCTGGGCAGAACCAAAGGCTCCCATTGGTGCCCAACCAGGCCATCCTCAGCTACATATGCAGCTGGAGCCAAGGGTCTGTCCATGTGTGCTCTTTGGGTAGTGGTTTAGACCCTGGAAGCTCTGGTTGGTTGGCATTGTTGTTCTTATGGGATTGTAAGCCCCTTCAGCTCCTTCAATCCTTTCTCTAAGTCTTCCAATGGGGACCCCATTCTCAGTTCAATGGTTTGCTGCTTGCATTTGTGTCATGCTGTGGCTAAGCCTCTAAGGAGACAGCTATATCAGGCTCCTGTCAGCATGAATTTCTTAGCTTCATCAATATTGTCTAGTTTGGTATATATATATATATATATATATATATATACACACATATGATTGATCCCTAGGTGGGTCAGGCTCTGAATAGCCATTCCTTCAGTCTCTGCTCCAAACTTTGCAAACTTTGTCTCCATATCTCCTCCTATGAACATTTTTGATGCCCTGTTAAGAAAGAGTGAAGCATCTGCACTTTTTGGCCTTCCTTCTTCTTGAGCTTCATGTGGTATCTTGGGTAATCCAAGCTTTTGGGCTAATATCCAGTTATCAGTGAGTACATACCATATGTGTTTTTTTGTGACTGGGTTGCCTCACTCAGGATGATATTTTCTAGTTCCATCCATTTGCCTATGAATTTTATGAAGTCATTGTTTTTAATAGCAGGGTAGTACTCCATTGTGTAGATGTACCACATTTTCTGTATCCATTCCTCTGTTGAAGGGCATCTGGGTTCTTTCTAGCTTCTGGCTATTACAAATAAGGCTGCTATGAACATAGTGGAGCATGTGTCTTTGTTGTATGTTGGAGCATCATTTGGGTACATGCCCAGGAGTGGTATAGCTGGGTCCTCAGGTAGTACAATGTACAATTTTCTGAGGAACTTCCAGACTGATTTCCAGAGTGGTTGTACCAGTTTGCAATCTCACCAACAATGGAGGAGTGCTCCTCTTTCTCCACATCTTCGCCAGCATCTGTTGTCACCTGAGTTTTTGATCTTAGCCATTCTGATTGGTGTGAGGTAGAATCTCAGGGTTGTTTTGATTTGTATTTCCCTGATAACTAAGGATGTTGATCATTTCTTTAGGTATTTCTCAGCAATTCGATATTCCTCAGCTGAGAATTCTTTGTTTAGCTCTGTACCCCATTTTTAATAGGGTTATTTGGCTCTCTGGAGTCGAACTTCTTGAGTTCTTTGTATATATTGGATATTAGCCCTCTATCGAATGTAGGATTGGTAATGATCTTTTCTCAATCTGTTGGTTGCCATTTTCTCCTAATGACAGTGTCCTTTGCCTTACAGAGCTTTGTAGTTTTATGAGGTCCTATTCATCAATTGTTGATCTTAGAGCATAAGCCATTGGCGTTTGGTTCAGGAAATTATCCCCAGTGCCCATATGTTTGAGGCTCTTTCCCACTTTTTCTTCTATTAGTTTCAGTGTATCTGTTTTTTTATCAGATAGTCTTTTATTTAAATATTTTCTTGTTGCTTCTTAACCACCTTTGATGTCATCTATGATATCATGAGGGTGGCAGCCATCCACATTGTGTATCTGGTTTTATGGGGAGGTCCTGATCCACTTGGACTTAAACTTTGTACAGGATGATAAGAACGGGTCCATTTGCATTCATCAACATGTTGACATCCAGTTGAACCAGCACCATTTGCTGAAAATGCTATCTTTTTCCACTGGATGGTTTTAGCTCCTTTGTCAAAGATCAAGTGACCACAGGTATGGGGGTTCATTTCTGGGTCTTCAATTCTATTCCACTGATCTACCTGCATGTTTCTCTACCAATACTGTACAGTTTTTATCACTATTGCCCTGTAATGCAGCTTGAGGTCAGTGATAATGATTCCCCCAGAGGTTCTTTCATTGTTGAGGATAGTTTTAACTGTCTTGGGTTTTTTGTTATTCCAAATGAATTTGCAAATTGCTCTTTCTAACTCTATGAAGAATTGAGTTGGAATTTTGATGGGGATTGCATTGAATGTGTAAACTGCTTTAGGCAAAATTGTCATTTTTCTATATTAATCCTGCCAATTCATGAGCATGGAAGATCTTTCCATCTTATGAGAACTTCACTTTCTTTCTCAGGGACTTGAAGTTCTTGTCATACAGATCTTTCACTTGTTTCGTTAGAGTCACACCAAGGTATTTTATGTAATTTGTGACTATTGTGAAGTATGTCATTTCCCTAATTTCTTTCTCAGTCTGTTTATTTTTTGAGTAGAGGAAGGCTACTGATTTGTTTGAGTTAATTTTATACCCAGCCACATTGGTGAAGTTATTTATCAAGCTTAATAGTTCTCTGGTGGAACTATTGGGGTTACTTAAGTATACTATCATCTGCAAATAGTGATATTTTGACTTCTTCTTTTCTAATTTCTATCTATTTGACCTCTTTTTGTTGTCTGATTGCTCTGGTTAGGACTTCGAGAATTATATTGAATAAGTAGGGAGAGAGTGGGCAGCCTTGTCTAGTCCCTGATTTGAGTGGGATTGCTTCAAGTTTCTCTCCATTTAGATTGATGTTGTCTACTGGTTTGTTGTTTATTGCTTTCACTATGTTTAGGTATGGGTCTTAATTCCTGATCTTTCCAAGACTTTTAACATGAAGGGGTGTTGAGTTTTGTCAGATGCTTTCTTAGCATCTAATGAGATGATCGTGTGGCTTTTTCTTTGAGTTTGTTTACATAGTGGATTATGCTGATGGATTTCCATATATTGAACCATTCCTGCATTCCTGGGATGATGTCTACTTGATCATGAGGGATGATCATTTTGATGTGTTCTTGGATTCAGTTTGCAAGAATTTTATTGAGTATTTTTGCATTGCTATTCATAAGGGAAATTGGTCCAAAGTTCTCTTTGTTGGGTCTTTGTGTGGTTTAGGCATAAACTTAATTGTGGGTTCATAGGAGGAATTGGGCAGTGTTCCTTCTGTTTCTATTTTGTGGAATAGTTTGAAGAGTATTGGTATGAGCTCTTCTTTGAAGGTCTGGTAGAATTCTACATTAAACCCATCTGGTCCTGGGCTTTTTTGGTTGGGAGACTTTTAATAAATGCTTCTATTACTTTAGGAGTTATGGAACTGTTTAGATGATTTATCTTATCCTGATTTATCTTTGGTACCTGGTATCTGTCTAGAAAGTTGTTCATTTCCTCCAGATTTTCCAGTTTTGTTGAATATAGACTTTTGTAGTAGGATCTGATGATTTTTTGAATTTCCTCAGATTCTGTTGTTATGTCTCCCTTTTCATTTCTGATTTTGTTAATTTGGATATACTGTCTGTGCCCTCTGGTTAGTCTAGCTAAGTGTTTATCTATCTTGTAGATTTTTCTCAAAGAACCAGTTCCTGATTTTTTTGTTTGTTTGTTTGTTTTTTTTTTTTTGATTCTTGGTATAGTTCTTTTTGTTTCTACTTGATTGATTTCAGCACTGAGTTTGATTATTTCCTGCCATATACTCCTCTTGGGTGTACTTGCTTCTTTTTTGTTCTAGAGCTTTTAGGTGTGTTATCAAGTTGCTAATGTTTGCTTTCTCCTGTTCCTTTTTGAAGGCACTCAGAGCTCTAAGTTTTCCTCTTAGTACTTCTTTCATTGTGTCCCGAAGTTTGGTTATGTTATGCCTTTATTTTCATTAAATTCTAACACGTCTTTAATTTATTTTTTGTTTCTTCCTTGACCAAGTTATAATTGAGTTGAACATTGTACAGCTTCCATGTATATGTGGCCTTTTTGTCCTTTTTGTTGTTATTGAAGAGCAGCCTTATTCCATGGTTATCTGATAGGATACATGAGATTATTTCAATATTCTTGTCTGTTGAGGCCTGTTTTGTGACAGATTATATGGTCAGTTTTGGAGAAGGTACCATGAGGTTCTGAGAAGAAAGTATATTCTTTTTTTTTTTAGGATGAGATGTTCTATAAAAATCTATTCAAAACTTCTGTTAGTTTTTCTATGTCTCTGTGTAGTTTCTGTTTCCATGATCTGTCCATTGATGAGAGTGGAGTGTTGAAATCTCCCACTATTATTGTGTGAGGTGCAATGTGTGCTTTGAGCTTTAGTAAGGTTTCTTTTATGTATGTAGGTGCCCTTGCATTTGGAGCATAGATATTCTGGAAAAGATTAGCATTTGAGTCAGTAGACAGAACAAAAGATCCTTCCTCCCCAGTTTCATGGCCATCATTCACCTGATTCACTGAGGTGTCCAACAGAAGGCCTTCCTTTGTAGAGGAAGGTAAACTTACTTTAGGTTGGTTCTCAGATGCTCCTCTTTCATACATATTTTTCCGTATATAATGATATTTACCATGGTAAGCGGGATTTTTGTGGATAATTCTATTTATGTTATTCTTTTGGCTCTCACTGCCCAATGTTCTATGAATATATATACCCATCATACACACACACACACACACACACACACACACACACACACACACACACACATATATATATATATGTATATATATATGTGTATGTATGTATGTATATCTTGCCCCCTCTGCCTCCCCCTTTTCCTTCCCTCCTTTAAACTAGGTCATTCATCCTGTTTGGCATTGGGCATCAGATTTTGATTCTTTAGACCCTTGGACTTAGCACAAGCACACCCTGCCCATAGTTTCAGACTAGGCTTATGTTAGTATAATTCTAGTTCTCAGGTCTTCAGACATGGACTAAATTGTTTGATTTTGGTCTCTAGCTTGCGGGTTACACACTGACATTTCTCTGTCTCCATATTCTCATGAATCAATCTCCAGAATAAAATTCCCCTTATCTACAGTTACCTCTGCCTTATTATTGGTGGACGGAATGGCTATTCTTCATTGTCAACTTGACTGTATCTGAAATGAACTAAAACCTAAATAACTGGGCACATCTGTGAGAGGCTTTTTTCTTAATTATTTAAGTTGGAAGACCCATTTCTAGTCTGATCATTGAAGTGAGGAGATAAACATTTAATCTAGATATTTTGACATGGGAAGATCACCTTTATTCTGAACCATGCCCTCTTCTGGCAGCCTATATAAATGATATGGAAGAAGGAAGGAAACTCTTTGCCTGCTGGCTCTAGTCCTCACTAGCAAGTCCATTCCTCCATGGCATTAGAACTCACCCCTTTGGTATTCTATTGTATATTGAAGACTGCTTGAGACATTTGGCCTGGAAGACTAAACAACTACTAGATTTTTGGATCTTATGTTCATAGGCAGTCATTGTTGGATTAGCTGGACCACAACCTGTAAATCATTCTGATAAATTCCTCCATACATGTGTGTGTCTGTGTGTGCATATATATACATATATATGAGACATATATGTGATAGAGATACACACACATGCATATGAGAGAAAGATTTATCCTATAAGTTGTTGGTCTAGAAAACCCTGACTAAAGTGGAGACATATCCTGAGACCCCTAGGTACTGTTTAAAATCAATACTAAATTTTATAATATTATTTATTCTTACCAGGATAAAGTTTACTTTGTAATTTTATCACAGAAAGAAATTAGTAGTAGCTAATAAAATAGGATAGTTCTGACCATACAAGTACAATAAAATTATATGAATATAATTTCAGAGAAACTATATCAATACATTCAGGCTGCATTTGCCCACAGCAAACCACAACTTCAGAGCATGAAGTATTGAGTGGCCCCTCATTCTGTGTCTCTGAAGATCCCTGAGTGATATAATTTTAAAAAATTAGGTTTGTTTGATCTTATATGCATAGGTGTTTTTGCCTACATGTATGTATGTGTTTTACATGCATGCCCTGTGCATATAAAGTGTAGAAGAGAGGCTCAGATCCCTGGGAGCCATCACTCTAGCCCTACAATCTCTATGTTTTAATCTCTGGGTAATGCTCTCTCTAGGTCCTATTTTATTTTTCCTTTTCATTATCCAATCTTCTCTACCCAGACTGTCTTTCATCTTACTTTATTTTCCTCACAGAAATCAATATTACATTATAAATTATGTTTAATTATGCTCTCCTTAACTTCAAAGGGTATGGATTTTGCCACGTGTCCCATCACCTTCTCATAATAACTCAGTGTGTATCACATGTCAGCAAGCATCTGCCGAGAGGAGTTGAGAATGAAATTGAATGTTGTCTCCTCTCTATTCATGCTTGGAACTTAAATGCTTCAGTGTCCACCCCTTAAACTTAAAATATTCCTGGGGACACAGATGCCTTCATAATCAATGGGAGTCTTGTTCTCAAGGAGAAAGCAACACTGTATATCTTGCACTGCAAGACAGATAAGTCATACTGCATTAATCATTGGTAATATGTCACCGGAGGCCATTCATCCACTGGGCATCTCTACATATAATATTTATTTCAGAAATGGTCCCCTCTGGGCTTACTGATTCCTTTTACCTTCCTTTCCTATCTCCCAGCTCCTGTGTGTAAATAAGAGGGCATTTTACCATTCTGAGTTGCAGTGGAAGTTTACCATAAAGACAAACTAGATGATGTGAACACATTAATAGATTGGTAGAACATTCATAGGGAGAAAAAGATACGTCAAAATACCACAGGAAAAAGGACTAGCACTTAGATTGAGGGCAAAAACTCACATGTTATCTGAAGAAGCGAAGATGGAAAAGGGCCCAGGAAGAGCTGTGTCATGACAGTGGGCAGGTAGTTCTAGGCTGCTCCACAGGACAGAGGACTGATATCTTCTTTTTCATGGAAAGGGTTGGGGCTCAGAGCAAGAGAGAGGTTTCAAAGGAAGTAAGTGTGATACCTGGAGACTCAACTGGTGCTTGCTAGATTCAATATGGAGCACAGGTTAGGACATCCCAGCCATAATGAGCTGCTGGTAGAATGATCGGATAATTCACTTCACAGCTGCTCTCAACCTTGTTTGTGGAATCAGTCTTGTTTGCTTCAATGACATCATCACATTAGCATTGAGTACATAGCCTCCATATGGAAGGCATGAAGTCCTGGATAAACTATATGTGGGATGAGTCACTTTAGGATTAAAATATCTGTGGATCAGCTGGGCAGTAGTGGTACATGCCTTTAATCCCAGCACTTGGGAGGCAGATCTTTATGAGTTCGAAACCAGCCTGATCTACAGAGCAAGTTCCAGGACAGCCAGGCCTATGTGGATGTTGTGGCTTGGTCTGTTGTTATGTATTGTAATGCTGAATACTGGCCCTGGTTGCCTCGAGGAGAACCTCATGTACACCAAATGATGCTATGGAACCTTGCCCTTCAGGTTATCTCTGATTGGTGAATACAGATGCCTCAGCCAATAGCTGGGGAGAAGAGAGTTGGAGTTTCAGCTCCCAGGCTTGGGGTCCGAGGTAGGAGACCAGGAAGAAGAAGAAAGGGGAAGAAGAGAAAAAACAATGTGAGGTAGGAATCCTGGAAACACGGCCATGAGGGCTGGACAGCAGGAATAAGAGCAGCTCAAATGGAGCATAGCAAACCATCTTGTGGAGTTATTGGCAGGGAAGTAGACAGAATAGATGGTAGAAACATGCCCAGCTCTAGTGTTGATTAACACTTTATAAATATAATAATTTATGTGTCGTTTATTTGGGAACTGAGTGATCAAAGGCAGGGTAGAAACCTCCAGTTGAGATTAAATTTTTACTATAACACACGGTGAAAACCTGTCTTGAAGAAATTATCTGTGGGTCACATTCTAAGTACAACTTACTGCAATATCCAAGGAGTGATTTCACCGGCATTTCCCGGTGACGTTCCTCATAAGTGAACCCTTGAAGAGATTATTTCTTTACTCCTACACCCTTGTCAGGTAAAGTGGTTTATTCACTAAAATAATATAGTGACCATTGTCTGGGCCTCCATAGATAACTCAGTAAAGTGTTGTCTTGTTACCTCAGCTCAATTCCCTATAACCCATGTTAAAAACTAAAATCTAGAAAGCAAGGTATGGTGACAGGTACGTGTATTTCCAGTGCTGAGGAAGTAGAAACATCTAGATCCTTGGGACTCTGTGTCCAGCCATCTTAGCCTGCTTCATGCATTCCTGAACACCGAGAGCATTTCCTGCACCCCTGAGAAACGCACGGTGAATGGTGTTTGAGGAACGGCACCTGGGATTGTCGGACGGCCTCCACGTGGCATTCTTACACATGACGCATACGTGGCTTTCAGTGCAGTCTGTTTTTGATGAGACTTCACGGCTACAGCTGAGTACTAAAATAGGGAATAAAAATAGAGGATAGGAACATGTGCTTTGAGTTTTTGGGCAAATTTTATTTAAGTGGGGAGTTACATTCTAAGAGGCATATGAGTCTTGCTGAAGGCCATGGTCAGGTGAGGACTGAGTCTGGGGAAAGTCGTTGATATTGCCTTCTAGGAGGGGAACCCTCTCATCTCCTGTTGTGGCAAATATTTAATGTTAATTGGGGGTTTCTATCCTGCCTTGGATCATTCAGTTCCCAGATAAAAGACACATGACCTTTATATTTATAATAAGCCTTAAAGCAATAGATCTGGGCAGATGTCTACCCTCTAAGCTATTATGTTTACTTCCCTGCCAATAACTGTGAGCAATGACTTGTTGTGCTTTACTAGGGATGCTCTTACTCTGACTGGCCAGCCTTCAGGGCCAGTTTTAATGACCCCTTCCCCTCTCTCTACCTACTCTCTTTCCTCTCATGGTCCTGCCTTACACTCTAAGCCCAGGAATCAAACCCCCGCTTACCTCTCTTCTACCCAGATATAGACTATAGGCATCTTTATTGGCCAATCAGGGATAACTTGGGGAGCAATTTATATAGCATCACTTGGTGTATGTGAGGACCTCCTCATACTTGAGAGAAGCAGGGCCAGCATTAGAATACACAGCAATAGACCAAACCACAACACCTGCAGTAGTAGGACTGTGGTTGAACTAACATTTGCTGCTTTCCATATGGTGTCCTAGAGGAGGTGTCAGAGAGCTACTGAGGCAGACACAGTGAGCCGTATTAGCATCCGTGGGGTAATCTGAATTAGCTGTCCTTCTCAGCTTGCTATAATTGGTTAAAGGCAGAAGAGACAGCATGACGCTGCTTCATACTTGAGTATAGGGCTCTAGCTAATGTGTAAAAGTAAGAAGTTGGAGCCCTCAAAGGTCTTCTCTATGACGGCTAAGGGGTGCAATGGTTAATGACTACTGGAGCTGCCAAAGTCCTCACACTGGAGGCTTGTGGGCATGGAAACTTGTTTGGGGAAGGGCAGGCATATTATGGTGCCAGGAGTGCATCTTTCTTCTGTAAAATTCTCACTACCTTTAGGGAGGGAGGGAGTGTACTCTCCCATTTGTTTCAAAGCGTCAACAATACCGTTGACGGCAAGGCAGACCTCAGTGTGGGAGCTCAGTGGCTTCAGTCTTACAGAGCAAGCCGCATTTCACCGCATTTTCATCCTACTCTTCAATATGTGGTCCTCAGGTTCAACCCACAATTATTTCCTTCTTTGAAAGCTGTAGTGTGGTCTTCCGACGAAATATTCCAGCATTGCCTTTTGAATTACCAGGGCAAAGATTCTTCCCTACATCTGTCCCCTGCAAAGAGTATTTTGGGAAAATGAATCACACATGGTATTCTGCTCCGATGACGCCGGCAGGCTCTGATGGCAGGTCTCCAGGGAGATTTGGGTTAGATAGTTAGTCACCATGTCCTATGGACTGTCCCTTTGAAATGTCTCTCTCATCTTGCCTGTGGAATGTCTCTGTTCTCTTTCCTGCTCCATGTTGCTCTACCCGGCACTTTTTAATCTCTGGTCTGGCGCCTGATGCCTGGCTTTCAGCACTTTGTAGCTGGTCAGCTTAGATGCCTTCCTTAGAAACCTGAAGTAGCTTCCATCTTCTTATTATGGAACGGACACATTCCCGTCCAGCATTAAAACCTCTCATCTGTCCCCAAACGACTCATCTGAGAATGATTGGACCTTTCTCCATGTCACTGATCTTCTGTTCTCATGGGGCTGGAGTCCTCACTGATGCCCAAGCCTGACTCCAAAAGCCTTGTCCTGAGCTAAAGGGTCCGTCCCTGCCTAGGCTTACACTCTTCAGGGCACAGTCTTCCAAGGCCAACATCGTGCTTTCGTCCTTCTATACATTCCTTTAGGGCTTTCTGCTAAACCAGAAGAAACTCAGGTTCTGCACAGACTACTATTTTCAGTGATTTTTTTTCCTTTCAAAGTTTTAGGGCCAACGAGATGGCTCAGCAGGTTTGCCAATTTGACTTCAATCCCCGGATTCCACAAGGTGGCAGAAGAGAACCAACTTCTGAGAGTTGTTCAGTGAGTACACACACACAGAGACACACAGACACACAGACACACACAGACACACAGACACACACACATACACGCACACACACACGCATGCATACATGCATGCATGCACACATGCACACATACAGACACAATCACACACATGCATGCACATGCACATGCACACACAGACACACATGCACACATACACGCATGCATGCACACATATACCTGCACACACACAGACACAATCACAACACAAAATGCATTTTTTTTACTTTTTTAAAGATTTATTTTATGTATATGAGTACACTGTTGTTCTCTTCAGACACACCAGAAGAGTGCGTTGGATTCCGTTACAGATGGGTTGAGAGTTACCATGTGGTTGCTGGGAATTGAACTCAGGACCTCTGGAAGAGCAGTTAGTGCTCTTAACTGCTGAGCCATGAATCCAGCCCAAATAAATACTTTTAATAATGATAATTCTAGTATATACTTCTTGGATGCATTTAAAATGTCTTCAACAATCATAGTAATTCTCGATAAAGAGATGCTTGATTAATTTTGCATTTTTTTAGTACTGAAGATAATTAGAGTCAGTTTCTGTAAGCATCACAGTTACTCTAAGTTAATTCAGAAAAAGTCTGTGTGTGCTTTCGTGCATGTACACGCACATGCATGAATGCATATGGAAGCCAGTGGTTTTCCTCTGGTGCCTTTCTCAGTTGATTTTGACCTCATTCATTCATTCATTCATTCATTCATAGACAGGGTCTCTCATGAAACCTCATCTCGCTGATTTGGTGAAACTAGTTACCAACAAGCTCCATCGGTCATCCTGTCTTTGCCCCTTTGGTTCTGGGATCACAGACACACATTTTTGAGCAAACCCGACATTTTTTTTTAAATGGCTGCTAGGGATCAAACTCAGGTCCTCACGCTGCACAGCAAGAGCTCTACTGACTGAACCACCTCCGTGCTCCCATTCTGAGGAAATGTCACCGTCTTTGGGAAACTGTGATTTCTGTTCTTTACAGGTGTGGAATGATGTAGGTTATGGTGTTCATCCTGAAAATCCTCATAATAAGTCACTCTTGTGACCAGCACCTTTTCATTACCTCTAAATGTCACCTAAATGGTCCCCTCAGTCTCCCTCTTTTCTGTTGAGTGCAAGAATTCCCATCTAAGCATTGTGTTCACTTTATTTTTTTAGAAAACATGGCCGTTTTAGTCAGAATCTTCACAGAATTCCCAAAACATGCAGCGATCCTTGTCTTAATGCAGATCAAGCTGCATCGCTGTGCACGTTCTTCTAAGTCTGAATGTAGCTACTGCTTCTGGGGCAGCACATGGGTGATCATCTCTTTGGGAGGTGGGATCTTGACCCATAACTAAGGCTAGTTTTCACAGAAACAGCCACAATGGAGGTTGCCCAAATGTCTGTTGTCTGTCTACAGTCTTACAAAGGATTATAACATAGTCAGCTGGGAGTCATAGCCATGTTTTGTTAATAATCAAAGAGTACCGGCTTTTAATTTCTCTCTTAGATAGGCAGGGCTTGCTAAGGAATTAATTAAGCCTATGTAGAATCTTCCCTCTGTTCCAGAATACCTTCAGGAGCCTTCCTTGTGGGTAATCTTCCACACAGTGTATACTATTCCTGAGTTAAAAGCCTCACACCTCGAATTCCATTTTTTAATCTCTCTCTTGGTTTTCCTTAAATTCTGTTTGTTTCCCTCAGGTTTTTTTCCCAAGAGCATGCTTTGTCCATTCACAAAGATGACAAAGCAGAAAACTCCAAAGCCTTCCTCAAAGGTGTTTGTTATTAATCACTAGCCTGGGTTAGTGAAAATCAAGAAAATAACATCCATTCTTTTACCAACTGTTCCGGTGTGAATGCAGCGTCAGAGACAAAGCTGGGCTGCTTTACCTCAAGACAATAAAGATTATGTTGCTAACAGTGACATCTTAGGAGGAGGAGTGCATATGGGGGTCCGTTGACCCCCAAGTTCACCTCTGGGGTACTGACATGAGTTTAGGTTTAAATAGAGAACTTGGAGCAAGAGGGTGTGTAGAGAGCTGTGTTCATGATCAAGGTGTGCTTCCTTTGGTCGTTGTCTCTGCTCCAGCCTTGAAGTCAAGTTCTGACTGTTTAAGAGGACAAACTGTTTGCCAAGAAATAACCACTTCTGCTTTAGGGTACAGCCTCATCGCCATGGATAATTTTCCCACAAGGCCTTGCTGCTTCCAAAATCCAAGATGGCTCATGGTTTAGGATGATGACTTACCTTCATGCCTTCAGCTCTGAGAGGGAATGAGATGGGTTAGGTGGGCAGACGCTCCTTTAGGGATTATCATACTTATGCAGAGTTAGGCAGGAGTTCGACCCAAAGTAGAGGAGACAAAAAGCAACCGAAGGCAGAGATGCCTTCTCTCCTCTTGCACGTAGTTACTTCCTGAGCCCCAGTGACGCCCTGTGTAAAAGCAGCTTCTGAAAGCCTGTTATGGTACCCACTCACCGCTCCCATCTCACATGACATGAAGGGTAAGTGATGAAGTGGTTGGTGCAATAACTACACCCCTGTCCTGTACGCCACTGGGCTTTTTGGGCTCATAGCATCATTCGGGTTAGAGAATTTAGCTTCAGTGACTTCTTGGGGATGCAGGTAGCTTCGTACAAGGATCACCTGCATCGTACAAGTCATCATTCCTTTCTGAAGTTGTCTGTGGAGATAACAAAGGATAAGGTTCTAGATGTTGCTTTTGGGAGACATATCCAGGGTTCACAGTAAGAGATGTGTCTCAACCCATAAATATGGCGGGATGGTGGAGGTGTGTCTTGTTTCTCTTCTGTCACTCGGGGAATATTGGTGTCATCAAAGACTGGCTTGCTTCATTATTATTTTGGTCACCAGCTCTAGGACAATTACATCTTCCATACGCATGGCTCGATTTTTTTCCATTTTAGGACATGTGCAATGAGTTTAGATTTAGAAAGCATGCTTTTAGATAGAAGGGTTCGCAGCTATACCAAGGAGGACAGAATTCCTTACCTCTTAGCAGGGCTATTTGTAAGCCAAGACTAAACTTGAACAAGTGTTGAAGTCTTAGTTTCAACATACTAAGTAAACCCCAGACCTTGCCTGAATGCTGTATGAGCTCTGTTGGATAGTCATGAGAGATTTACGTTTAGGGATGGGGATATCTGTCTCTCAAAGTGCCTGCCTCTTAGTTGGAGCAGGAAGCTGGGGAATGCCTGGTGTTACAGCCTTCAAGGGTAACTGGAGAAACTCAACAGAGTTCAGCAGGCTAAGGGGATCATCCCATCTCTCTATGCAGACTGTTGGAAAGCAATCCCTCTGCACTCCAGGCATCTCCATCCAGGCCTGTGTCTGGTTGTAAGGTTGTTTATTTTGGAAATGTCACAATAAATAACTGGAGAGAGGATATTAGAGAAAGTCTTCTTGGGAAAGGCTACAAATTCTTTGGGGACATAAAGCCTTCTGCATGTGGTCACTAATCAGAGGAAATCGCTATAGATAATATTTGCTTTTTCTACATTCCCCAAGGACAGTAAAGTAGAAACAGGAGCAAACAGTAGAAGAAAAAAAAGCTGTTATTTGTTTACCTAGGAAAGCCTTTGGTTTCAATCATTTTGGCTAAACTGGGGACTGGACCCTGAGCTGATGTGGAGCCCTGATAGTTGTTGGTTAGATCTATCAGGACAGAGACAGGCTTGGGGATTCGACGGTTATAGCAGGGGGAGTGAGGTCTACTCTGGTCCCATCAGGACTGGGCCATGCTTGGTGAGATGTGGCATCGGGCCTCTGGCTCTTCCTGTTGGCTGCAACCTGAGAATTCCTGGTATAGAGTTTGGAAGCACCTTTGATGCCTTAGGCAAGGAAACAGGAGGAAGAGCCAAAAAAATTCAAATGGCCCAAAACAATGCTGGTCCTGTTTGCACATTTTCAGGATCTCTACTAATCACGCTGAGCATCTCTCTGTAAAGGTTGTTCCTCAGTCACACAAACCTCCACAAGGACCCATGAATCAGAGCCATAGCTTACATCACCAGGAAGATAAAACGAGACCTGAGTTCACCGTGTGTAGAGCTTAGGGGACAAAGGGAGGGGCCAGTCACATCTGGGGCAGTGACCCTCCCCAGGATTCTGCCCTTGTCCAGAAGTGGATACGACCCCCATGGAGTTCCTGGACTAGTAAAGGTCATCAAAGAAAGAAAGGACCTTCTTTCCAAGGGAGAGCTGTTTGTTTTTCTTCCTGATTATGAAAGCATAGGGTGTCTTTTCTGAAATTTCGACTTAGAAATTCTAAATTTGTCTTTGCGGGGCCACCTTGATTTAGCTTGCAACAGATAGATCCTCCACAGCCCAGCAGGGGGGGCGTTTGGATTCCAAACATCTTTAACAAGGATGAGGTAGGCAGAAGAGTCAGCAACCAGGCTGACCCATTGCTGCTTTCAAAGGGGCTATTGAGGTGGACAAAGACCGACAAATCACCATGGAAGAGGGACAGAAGCCCATGACAGACTTAAAAACAGAGGCCTTCAGATGAAAAGGTTCCCTAGCCATTGGGGAGGAGGGTCATAGTGAGGCGAAAGGGATTCATTATACTTTAAATCTCACGGGAAACTTTCTCCTTCATAGAGGACAAACAAGAAGAATGAAACTTATAATCTGTACTGAAGTGGGTACCGGGGGGCACGGATGCTGAAGATGCACACAGTCAGGAGGGAATGGGGACAAATTTAACACAAATTGAGGCAAGGACTCCCTTAACCCATCTCAGTTCTCTCTCTCTCTCTTCTCTCTCTCTGTCTCTGTATGTCTCTCCCCTTCCCCTCCCCCCATAAATACGTGTGTCTAGAAGCATCAAAGCTTTGTCCCTTTTGGATCGTAAGGCAATAGTAAGGAAAACAAAAGAACATGACAGGTGTCCAGGCCAGCGGAGGGCCTGTCACCAGGGAGTCCTCTGCATCTCTAGCCACAGTTGTGTCTCACAGAACTGCCACCAGGCTAGGACAGTCTGAGTCCTGGGAAAAGTAGATGCTAAGATGAGATTGGCAGGTGAAAATGAGGCTAATGATGCAAGCATATCCAGGTACAGGGGTACCTCGGTGGAAGAAGATGGTGTGGGAACTAGGGCAGGCTGAGAGCCATCATACTACCCCAGACTCTAACCCGGGGAGGACCATGACAAGAAAGGTTGCATGCATTCAGGGAAGTTTCAACCAGGTCACTGGGGAACTCCTGGGTAAAGGCGGGCCTTTATCTCAGAGGGGCGTCAGGTCTCCACAATGTGTCCTGTGTGCTTCGTCACTGGATGGGGCTGTCAGTGGAGACAGAGACAGGCTTTAACCAGACTGCCGAGTAGGAGGGACTTTCTTTTCTTCCTGTAGCTCATACTTTTGTCATGGTTTTCATCCTGCCTCAAGGCCAGCTCGTAGACGGTAGGTTTGATGTTGACGTGGTTAACGATTGACTTCGGGACACACAGCTTTCAGCCTGTCCTGACTCCCAGACCATCTTCTTGAACAGAAGGGTCAGTCCCTCTATATAAATATTCACACATCATGTTAGCACACCTTGGTAGTGAGCTAAGGGATTCTGCGTGCAGCCTCATGGGTGCTTAATGTACTTATGATAATATTCTGCGCCTTTTCTCATTCGATGCTGTCATGGAGACTTGCTCTACCCCGAGCCCATGTTGGAGAGCTCTAAGGACCACAGGACAGTGCTCTTTGGATATGTATGATGGGCATGGGTGGGAAACTGTCTGAAACAGAACGATCAGCAGTTCTGTCTAAAGTTTTAATGTGATGTGAATCGGGTATGGTGAAGAGACAACTTGGTGGTTAAGAGGAGAGGGTGTTCTTGCAGAGGACCTGAGTTCAATTCTCAGCATCCACATCGGGTGGCTCACAACCACCTGTAACTCCAACTCCGGGGATCCAGCACTTCTGGTCTATTCTCTCTTCTTCTTCTTCTTCTTCTTCTTCTTCTTCTTCTTCTTCTTCTTCTTCTTCTTCTTCTTCTTCTTCTTCTTCTTCTTCTTCTTCTCCCTTTCCCTCTTCCTCTCCCTCTCTCCTTCTCCCTCTGCCTTTCTCTATTGCATGTGTGTGTGTGTGTCTGTCTGTCTGTCTCTATCTCTGTCTCTCTTTCCCTTTTCCCTCTCTTCCTTTCTCTCTAAAAATAATATAAAAACTTATATATATATATATAAAATATACACAATACATTGAATACATTGCATGTTGTATGCTGGTCATAGCAATAGAGGTTAGAGGTGGGCATAAGGTAATTGGGCAAAGAATGGGATGTGAGACTACTGTGTAGATTTCAAATAGTGGTATTTTGATTTTCTAAATCTTGTCCCCTTCTTCGCGTTGTGACCCTGAGGGGTAACTGATCTTTGGACACTGGAAGTACAAATAGAAAAGCTAGTGGCTTCTGCTGACAGATCAGGAGTCGAATGTACAAAGAGAACCAGGTCTTTGTAAACCTTGCCCAGCTACTAAAAATCTAGATTCTCACCAACCTTCCTGGTCTTTTCCAGTTCTTCATAAAGGTAAATAGAAATGTCACTTGTGATGGGCTGTCTGACCAGGGACAGGAAGCAAGGAATCACTTCTGTCACACCGTAGCTTATTTGAGGACACAGAGAAACAAAGTGTCCCTGTGCACCTTCTTTTTTTTGCTGGAGGGAGTTAATTAAGTGGCACTGTAGGAGGTGGCCATGCTAAATGGAGCCAGGGGCCAGAACTCAGCTGGGGTCTTTTGCCTGATCTGAAAAGTAGCAGACATAAAACTGTGGTCATTGTTGGTATACTCCATGGGCGACACGGAGATGTCAAAACCTCTCCATAGGAATAACTTAAGTCACTGCAAATAGAATCTAAAACAAGCAAACGAAGGACTTGTGGAGAATAGTTCCCATTACTGAAAGGTACAAGAAAGGAGCTGTCTATAAAGGCAGAATTTTTTTCTCCAAAATTAATCTTACAGACTATCAGAAATTCCCCAAAATTTGATGATCATTAACCCTTTTTCTTAAATACTGGTGTTTCTGGGAGAAGACTGAAGATCCATTGGAGTTAAAGATGAAGCCTACTCGTTGTGAAGAACAGTTAGAGATAGATGTTCCTCAGACCTTTCAGTTGGGATCTTGTCTTTGAATTGTGCTTGCTATTAAGAAACTACTTGGATTAGTTGCCAATTAGGCTGGCTATTCATGTGACACATGGGCTCCTTAAATTATCCACACCTCACCAGTTTCTTTTTTCCAGCCATAGGGACACTACAAAGAGGCACTCACTATTTCCATTAGAGGTCTAAGGTCAATGAGAGAGTGTGGGTGTCACAGAAATTCCAATGGTAAAGATGATTTCTTTTTTAACCCAAGTTAGATTACATAGTTTCAGCCCACATTGTTTCAAGTATTGCTTAAGGATAAAAATTAGAATAAAGTGACTTCCAGAAAGAGAGATGCAAACTGAGAAAACCAAGATATTCTTAGCTGCTTACCTCACTATGTCACTTTTCTCTCTTTTTTTTACAATTTTGATGTGTGCACATGTGTGTACATGTGTGTATACATATGTACTTGTGTGTGCATGTGTTTAGAGGTCAGAGGTTGATGTTGGACTAACTGCTGTCATATTATATTATATTATTATATTTTATTATATTATATCATACCATATCATATTATATTTATTTTGAGACAGGCTATTTTATTGAAGCCTAGAGGTTGTTCAGTTTGGGAAGGTTGGCTGGCTACCAATGAGTTCCAGGAATCCAGTCTCTGCCCCGGAACTCCAGGGTGGCAGGTGTTACTACTACCATGGCCGCCTTTTCCGTGGGTGCTAGGAATCTAAGCTCAGCTTCTTGTGCTTGTAGAACAAGCACTTAAGTAACTGAGCTTCCTCTTGAGCCCAAACTGCTTTGTCTTGAAGTCAAGCAAGTGGAATGGAAATTAAGTTTTTAGCACAAGACACAAGAAGATAGAGCATTAGGTATATGTTTCTTCCAAGTAAAACTTTATGTATGTATTATTTAGGTTTAAAAACACATGAGGAAATGTCAACAACTTTGGGGTCCTGATGATGGGCCAGTGTGGGATTGTTGCTTTTTGCTGTGTACTTGAGACTTTTCATAAAGCCTTGGAAAGAGTGACAAAGCATATGTTTTTCATCTTGGGGACAAGTCTGACCCTAAGGGATTAGCTTGGTTAACACGGGCAGCCTTGCCTCCCAGCAAATCTCAAGGGCCAGGAGCATCTGACAATGTTTGCTTAAAGAGAACACGCTTCTATCCTGCTGGCAGCTCTCTCTGTGCCGTCACCATCTCTGATTTCAGGGTATTCTTTATTCTGTCTGTTGCAAAGATAACTGGAATACTTCGGGCTCTAGGACATCTTGGCCTCTTCTGATTCCTAAACTTAAGTGGTAGTTTGGAGACGTTAGTAGATCCCCCCCCCCTTTTTTTCAAAGTTGAAATTCCGATTGGCACTCTGGAATGGCTGGTAGATTTCGCTCTAGTGTGGTCTGATAGTTATCTAGAGACTCTGAAGGGAAACAGAAGGCAGGGTCTGACGCTGAGGCAGACAGCGGCACGCCTGCCAACCCCCCCCCCACACCCACTTTATTCATGACTCTGTGCTGGTGTCTTCTAAGTGAGGGTTTTCCTTTTCTGACAGCCTTATCTGAAGTAACACCCCATTATTCTCTCCCTGTTTCCTCGATTTATTTTTTTTTAATTTTTTAAGAAAAACATCAATCATTGGACATTTCTTATAGATTCATTGCCCATCTCTTCCCTTAGAATCTTCTCTCTGAGAGTGGGGGTTGAAGGGCACAGTGTATATCCACAGTTTCCCATTTGATTTTGTTGGGGGATTTTGATATATTGCCAAGGCTGGTTTTGAACTCTTGCTCTGGTGTCACACAGTGTGGGGCAGAACGCCTA
The DNA here is from genome assembly GCF_021556685.1 of Rattus norvegicus. Classification (NCBI taxonomy): domain Eukaryota; kingdom Metazoa; phylum Chordata; class Mammalia; order Rodentia; family Muridae; genus Rattus; species Rattus norvegicus. Next base: position 82,059,954 of record NC_141550.1, read on the forward strand.
TTCCTTTAATAGAGTATCCAGAACTCAAGGGACCCTCTTGTCTCAGCCTCCTGACTAGCTGGGATTATAGGTACATGATTCTCTAATTTTATCATGGTGTTGAACTCTGCAATGGGGGTTGTTAAAGATAGGCTCTCTATAGGTCAGTCCAACCTCAAACTAATAACCCTCCTGCCTCATCTTCCCAGGCATGTGCTCTCGTATTCTGCTGTAGATGTTTCATTTTTGGTCTTGCTGTCTTCTTACAAGGCTCAGCCTTCAGTTAAAATACTTTCTTCTTGTTAGTTACACTCGAAGTAAACACCACTGTGAGAGATGATTCTCTTAGACTTGGAGACTTAGGTAGTTTCTGAGTACCAGGAAGCCATTTTCTACTGTGTTTGATTTCTAGAAGCTCAGAGAAATGTTAGCAAAGTGCGTAGGACTGTTCCCTCAAGCTATGGTTGATTGTTTCCTACTGACATAAACATAACAGTGTGTCCACCACGGAGAGAGTGAGTTATTGAACTGAATGCCAAAGAGGAAGAAGAGAACAATCTTAGGTATTATTAGTAATGTGTTATATTTTTGTAAAGCCATAGTTTCCAAATGACACAAATGATCTCATCTTTCGTTGGCATTATTCTGTAGCGGACAGTTGGGTGTTTAAGAACATTGGGTAAGTTCAACAATTTGTGTTTCCAGATGTATAGCAAAATGTTGGTCCAGACTGAGCATACATACTCCCCATGGCTAAGAGGGCTTCCGGTCTGAACACCCATGTCTATGACTATGCTTGCACATGTGCACACACGAGCACATGCTCGCAGGAACACTTACTAAATGGACAAGCCTGTGTCCTGGAATCCATCCAAAAGAAGCCATACTGCCCCCGTGTACTTGGATGACTGGGGGAGCTGGGGGTCTGGGATGTTTTTAAGGCTCTGTTTTGGTGTCAGATGGAGGGGAGATAGAACAGCCATTAATTTAACAGTGCATCTGGGATCTTTAAAGCCAGAAACAGCTAGACAATTTATCAATCTTAATTTGCTCGAACTGTAGTCAGACAAAGGAGATCTCTGGGAAGCACTGACGGGACCCAGATGTTCTTCATTCGGATGATAGCACACACGCCAGCAGCGCTGTACAGCTCCCTCCCCCAACTTCCTCAGCCCGTTCATGCCTGAGCTCCTGACCTTGGGCCTGGTGTTAATGCCTACACTGGGAGGAGGCACTGAAGGACACTTATTCAATATCCTCCAGGCAACCGTCCTTGCAATGCAAAAATAGCCTCTTCTAAGCCATTGGCACTGCGGGACCAAGAAAACTTTTCATTGAATAAACATTGGGGCGCCCAGTTAAAATTCATGGAGCAGGAATTGGTCAGCCCACTCAGTCTTTAGCATATACTCAGATCTCCAAACTGGTCAGTCGTATTTGAGGTCAGTAGGACGGTGACTGAAGACAGAAATTAAATCCCATATGTCTTGTTTTCCTACAGTTTATATATGTGTAATGATGCCCAGTTGATGTGAATGGCTGAATGGAGTCACTGGGCTTGTACCAACTAACCTATTTTCATGTCATTCCTTATTCTTGAAGTGAGGGTAACAGCTCCGTAGGTTTTTTAGCACAGATACACAGACATATAACACACATGCAATGCACACACACACGAGCACACACATATACACACACCGTTACATTTCCGTTTTTCAGACTGCTCATTTCCTATCGCATGGCCCTTCTGAGTTAAGAGTCTGGGCATGCAGAAAGAGTTAAGATGGACAGCTTCTTTGACTCTGCAAACTTCATCTGTGGTTGAGAAGAAGACAGTGACATTTGTACAGAGTCATAAATGCTGCAGCAGGAGGGAAAAGAGTCACTGGGCTTTGTGAGGTAGAGAGGTCAGGTTTTACTCTAGCCTGGGGCACAGGGAGGAAGCAACATTTGTTTTGATTTCTAATGAGAAGAGGGACAGCACGGGAAGGGCAACCCCCAACAAACTTTATAGAGTGTCTGAGCCAGAGAGAGTGAGAGACAGAGAGAGTCAGAGATAGACACACACACAGAGAGAGAGAGAAACGTTCATTCTTTTGGTGGAGACCGTAGTCACGGACAGGAGAGTAAGTTTCCTGTGTGGGCAGCAGGTTCGTGACTTTTTCACTGTTGTTTTTAACTGAGTGGCTTTACTTCAAAAGCCTCAGTAAATGTCCAAAGGTTCCCAGTGAGTGGTAAAACAATATGATCACTCATTAGGAATCTCGAAGGAGATCAATAAAGTCTTTAATGGGCTTTGAGGTAATGTGTCCTTAGACTGTCACAAGGTGACAAAGGAGGAAAGACTAGAAACTGAGGCAAAGATCTCGAGGTTCTCTAAGTGCCTTGAGGGAAGCACTATTTTGATTTGGTATCACTAGTTCTTAAAGACCCCATGTCCAAAGACGTTGTTCACACAGCACATTTAATAATAGTGGACGTTTACATACAGCAGCACTGTTAGAGCTGCTATCAGGCCAATGTCCATAGTGACTCACCAGGAACTTAAAATAGTATTTCTTAAATAACTTGATGATGGAAGTCTTTATGGGGGAAGAAAATTTGGGGGGGGGGTTGATGCACTGAGAGACTGAGGATTGGCCCGTGATGACCTTGAAAGTAAGGAGGGGCTTCATTGTGTCACTACATGGCTGAAGCATTGTGTCAGGTTGAGTGACTTTTATCAATTATCAGCCTTATGTTTTTCATGAATGTGTTTACCTCCGACTTATAGTAACATTAAGATGATTTTAATTGTTCAAGCATTCTTTTTCTCATTAGAATTATTTTGCTAATCAAAATATTATTTTTAATATTAACATTAATTTACAACTCCATTACCAGAGTATCCAACACCCTCCTCTATTCTTCTTAGGCACCAGATGCACACACATGGTGCACATGGAGACAAAACACCCATGTATAAAGAACAATAGTAATTAAAATTATGATCATTATAAGTGTGTGCTTGTGCACACATATGCACGTGTGTGTACTCACCACCATGAGCATGTGAAAGTCATATGCTATCTTTGTGAAACTGTTTTTCTCCTTCCACACTTTCATGGATCTAGGGAGATTGAGTTTAGGTCATTGGGCATGTGCATCAAGTACCTATTCCATGTTTCTAATTTTCACTTTAGGTTCAAGTTATCCATTAGAGTCATTACCATGACATAGACCCATGGAATGCCTGAGCTCTCATGCAATTGCTTCCAACGATATGTGCAAGCTATATCTATAAGAGCGCCAGGCAATTCATCTTGTCCATTTGACCCCCCGTTATCTTGCTTCGTTTATCAGTCCATCTTAGAAACACACTTTCACCAAGCTGACCGGACTATTTATATATACTAGGAAAACATTCCTCTGGAAATGACTTTCACAGTCTTCTGTGCAGTATAAAAAGGAAGTGGTAATAAGACCCCGCTGTTTGATCACCATGTTTTCCTTAAGATAGTTTCCCGTGCTGTTATTGGCTAGTTACGGATTAAGAAAACCTTCTGTGGCCATCCCAAAACATTGTTCCAGTTCTCTTAGATTCTTCTTGGGCAAGAAACACATGGCGTTTCTATTCTTAGAGCGGAAAGGCCAAAACCCTAAGAGGAAGAGAGGGGAGAGACACATATTTTCTTTGTTGCCACTGTTTAGATGTTTACCACACCCAAGCAATACTGTTGGGCAGTGCGGAATATGGAAGTGCATGTGGTCTTTGCTGCTGGAGACTGACAAGGGAGAGAAAGCAAGTGTGATTAATAAGCTATCAGACAGAGAAGGGCAAATTTCAGATGACAGCGATGTGTAAGAGTTTCTAATGAAGACTGGCTTCTCACAGTTGATGGGCCTTGGAGAGTAAGAGGTGCTTTATCCTGAAGACGTTGGCTATGAAGTTTCACGGGGTGAGGGAAAATAAGCTCAAAGTTGGAGGTGAAAAGAATGCTCCCTAGGAGCTAGGCAGCAGGCAATCTTGGTAAACATTACTTCATGCCACCAATTAGAAATTAGTGATAGAACCTCTGTTTCTATCACTGTGTGACAGGCCACCCAAGTCTATGGGTTTTGAATTCTCAAGTATCTTTTAATTCCACCACTGATCACTTCCCATGTCATCTTTCCCAGCCTGCCCTGCAGTCATTTGTGACTTGTGTTCTGCCTAGGCAGTCTCTGAGGTACTCTCCACACTGCGAACTTACCAATGTGGAGACCATCTGTGGTGGCCACTGGCCACTGGGATCAAACCCATATACCTCACCATGTAAGTCATGTGAGCAGCTGGGTTGGCCCGTGTGGTCAAACCTCAGTTGTCTCACCCCAGAAGTGGGTATTGATTGTTGTGGGCATCGATTGTTGTCGTCTCTACAATGCTTGCCACTGTTACCTCTCTAGGTCTCCCCCTGCCCTATTCTCTTGAGATGTTTGCTCTAGCCCGAGTTTGCAATTGAATACTGTTCTCTCTGGGCCTTACATCCATTTGGACATTCTTTTCTGTTCTTCCTTCCACCCGTATAGCCACACTCACTTACAGCATCCTCTCCTCTTGGAAAGTTTGTCTGAATCCCCTGTTCTGTTTGGTACCTGGGGCTCATTGGCTGCCTCTGCTCCTAACCCACTTTGTGCAAAGCCCATGATGTTGCCTGTTTTTGTTTTGGTGCTGTTGTTGTTGTTGTGTAATTGTTGTTTTTGTCTGCTCCATATCTGGCTTTTCCCCTAGTATACATTTCCAGAACCGGAATTGCTACTTAGATGACACATACATTTTAAATTCCGAAGCTTACTGTTATCTTCCCTTCTAGAGACAGGGCAGCATGTTTCATCCCCACAAAAAGTGGACAAAGACCCTTATTTTGCTCCACCTTGCGATGTGTGGGCAGAATCACTCTTCCTAGTTGCCAATCAGATAGGTGAATAGGACATAGCACTGTTGTTTAGTTTGCGTTTCTTTGATCTTTAATAGCTTTACTGTCTCCCTTTCCCCTTGTGAATTGCCTCTTTGTCTTTTGCCCATTTTCTAGTGGGGTTTTCGGTTTCCCTTATGTATGTGTATGTATGTATGTATGTATGTATGTATGTATGTATGTATGTATGTATGTATGTATTTTTATAAGATGCCCTTCTCTACTGGCCCCCAGAAAGGCCTATTTTCAAATTCTTTCTCTAACTTGTGAGTGACCTTCAAACTCTATTAAGTATGTTTTATGTCAGTTTCTGTCATAGAGGTGAAATACCTTTACTTTATGGTGTTGAGTACATCCACACCTTTTCCTTCACAGAATCTGAGTAAGATTTCATACTTATATCTCTGTCTCTCTGTCTCTGTCTCTGTCTCTGTGTGTGTGTGTGTGTGTGTGTATGTGTGTGTGTGTGTGTGTGTGTGTGTGTGTTTTGCAGGAAAAGGGCATCAGAAGCTGAAGATACAGGTGATTGTGAGCTGCCTGAATTGGGTGATGGGAACTGAACCCCCTTTCTCTGCAAGTGCATCAAGTGCTTTTAATGGCTGAGCTGTCTCTCCAGTCCCAGATGTTTATACTTAACCAGTGATCTCACTGGGAATGGTGGCATACATCTGCCATCCAGGTACCCAGAGAGGGCTGACATTGAGGATTATGGGTTCATGACCAGCCAGGGCTAAAAAGTGAGACATTGTTCCCAAAACTAGAACAAACAACCCTGAACACCACACCACACCACACCACACCACACAACACAACTCTCTCTCTCTCTCTCTCTCTCTTTCTCTCTCTCTCTCTCTCTCTCTCTTTCTCTCTCCATGGTGGAATTATTTTTAAAATTTCTCATCCTCTTTCAATCTTTTTATGAGATTATTATATTTTCTTATATTTAAGCCTCTATTCATAGTTTATTTGCTTATAGGATATGAAATAAGGCTAAATCTTCATACTGTCTTAAATGAGTAGTACACCATTGTTTGAATGGTGCTAGATAGCCTTATTTTTTCCATGAACTGTCAATTTAAAAATGCTCTATACAGCAAATGTGTGTGTTTGTGTACATGTGTGTGCCTGTGATTACTTGCCCGTGTTTATGCTTATATGTAGTCTCATCATTTGAACAGGAAACACCAATTCAAAATATTTGCATTATGCACCAAATCCAGGAGTATGTGTTGTGTATCTCTCTCTCTCTCGCCCCTCCGTGTGCGTGTGTGTGTGTGTGTATGTGTGTGTGTGTTAGTTCCTGATATCTTCACTGCTTTCCACTGGTCTGTCTTTCCAGTTCTGTGACTTCTACACTATTTTAGCTAACACAGAAAGACAAGGCATTTTGTTGCATTCAACCTCGTGCCCTGTAATTTTCCTATAGCCTTGCCCTTGTCATATGGAGTGAGAACACAATTCACAACCCTCCAAGGTCCCAGGAGATGCTTCTGACTCAGGGGGTGTTTAGTGACTTGAGTAGCCTGGAGTATCACCTATGTTAGGGCCTTCTTGAAAAAACAAAACAAAACACCCTCTATACGGGGATTTGCTTAAGATCTGACAATACCTCAGAGCTCCTGGGTCTTGGTGCTGGCCTGCAGCTTTGGGCTGCAGTATTTACGTGTACTTGGATTAGTTTGGAATGCTAAAGGTTCTAGAGATTAGCCATGCATTTCTAAAGACTGGCCAAGGACAGAGATGAAGGCAAAGCAAAAAATGAATGATAAAAAGATGAAGAAAAAAATCTTATCTCTGTTGTCACGTGATTGGTGTCATGGCCCCTGGAGAGAGAAAGTTTCCACATTCATAGAACTTTGATACCTAAGTCTTTCAAATGAGAATGTGTGGAATGACAGATTGCAAACAGAAACACTAGTGACGAGAACACTGTGTGAACTATTCATGTGCAGAGCAAGCGGCTGTTTAGTCGGACTATAACATTCTTCTAATATTTTGGGGGGCAGGAGGAGAAGGATTTTACCCCAGGACCTTATATGGGTTCCATTCCTCCCCTTTCTGGAAGAGAGGCCACTTGAGTTCGCCCTGGCCTCATTCAGCCATTCACATTTCTACCCACCGAGGCTGTCTAGTTATCTTAACTCAAGCCAGCTTCTCGAAATACCATCTGCCGGGCCAGATGAGGAAAAAGCAGCAAATGAGGTTTGGATTAAGGCTCTAAGGAAGCCCTGCTACACAACTGATCTGTGCAGGGAGGGTGGTGTATGGTTACACAGGTCAAATTCCAACCAGGGAAGACGCGGCTAAATCTTCCAAAGCCTGCATGTTCTCGGTGATCAATGGATTTCCTTTGAGCAGGTTATTCCCTTGGGGCACAGCCATCTTTCTGTTATTGAACATTTTTGTGGTGACCAAATTTAACCTATAAATAGAATTCACATGACGGTGTTCTTCTGGGAACTAGGAACAAATCAACCCTGGGTTGGCCTTCATAGGTGACATCTCAGATTCTCCTGCATGGGCAAAGACACATTTTTGAGTGTGTATAGGGGGCAGTGTTCACCAGCAACTGTGCACGACGTGGAATTTCCCTAAAATGCTGTGACAGTGTCAGGATGTCTCCAGGCAGCTGATTTCTGCTCTGAGTTTACAACAATGAATCCCAGATTTTTCTCGTAGAGATGTAAACAGAATTACTTGCATGGAGAGGCATAGCCAGGGCAAGTCACAATGAGTACTTCATTAGCTTCCAATTGTATTGTGTTATTTTTTGGGCTTGCATTCTTGAATTCACTCAGTCCTTGGGGAAGGGAAAACATGACTCTCACAGGTTAACTCTTCTTGTGTGGGAGCACAGTCGGCTTGACCATGAAGAGTCTGAAACAGGTCTGTCTTTTCCTTAGCAGAATGTGGTCGAGCCCGCAAGGAAGGCATCAACCATTGCTCTCTATTTCAATTTGTTCTTTTGACTGGAAGCTTGTTCTTATTATGCATCCCAGGGAGGGTGGATGTTCTCTTAATGGTGAACTACTTGGACACATTATGATAAGTGCTGAGCCCAGGGACACACAAGCAAACAGAGTCTGGGCCTTATCAGTGGTTAATGGGAAAGGTGGAGAAATAACCCAGAATGAGCAACGGGAAGCTATGAGAACACAGAGAATGGTTGAGCAACCTAGAGCAGGGAGAGGGCTGGGCTGGGAGCAGACACTAGACACCTTCAGGGGGTAGGGATTTCACCCTGACTTGGGGGAGAGGAGAAGTAGAGAGAGAAAGTAGGAGTTTTAGAGAGGTTCTCCCAGCAGGGGATAAGTTACTGGCAAAGTCATAGAAATGTAGTAAGAATCCCAAGGTGGGAAGACAGAAGGTGCCTGTAGACAGGGAGCATGTGAAGGAGATTGGACAGTGCTGGTGTTATAAAGGACCTAACAGCATTAACCCGAGGACAACATGTAGCCTCTGAGATGTGGGTACGGGAGGTAGAGTGGAGGGTGAGTGGCACCCAAATGGACTTATCCCTTAATGATAATGTCAAAACAATGAAAAAGAACAGAAGGACACCAACATTAGTGGCAGCAGTTGGCAAAGTTGTGTTGAACCAAGGAATACAGCAGGCCTTAAGGAGCACAGAAACACAGGCACAGAGAAGATGCCCCTGGCTGAACAGACATTTTAGTAGTGAAGCTGCAGAGAAGAGTCTAGAAAAACTTGGGTGTCTAGATCTTCAAAGGCAGAATGTCTGACTGAAATGGAGGCAGAAATGGAGAATAGAGAGAGGCAGAGCTGTGGTGGCTATGATTAAAGAGGCTAGGCTGTACTCAAGTTGGATGGGTGGAGCGTGAGAATAATGTGTGTGTGTGTGTGTGTGTGTGTCCATGTGTGTGTCCATGTGTGAGTGAACATAAACATGTATGTGTGTGAGAGAGATTACATGTGTGTGTGTCTGTGTGCTCGTGTGTGAATGTAAACATGTATGTGTGTGAGAGAGATTACATGTGTGTGTGTCTGTGTGCTCGTGTGTGAATGTAAACATGTATGTGTGTGAGAGAGATTACATGTGTGTGTGTCTGTGTGCTCATGTGTGAATGTAAACATGTATGTGTGTGAGAGAGATTACATGTGTGTGTGTCTGTGTGCTCGTGTGTGAATGTAAACATGTATGTGTGTGAGAGAGATTACATGTGTGTGTGTCTGTGTGCTCGAGTGTGAATGTAAACATGTATTGTGTGAGAGAGATTACATTTGTGTGTCTGTGTGTCCATGTGTGAGTGAACATAAACATGTATGTGTGTGAGAAACATTACGTGTGTGTGTCTGTGTGCTCATGTGTGAATGTAAACATGTATGTGTGTGAGAGAGATTACGTGTGTGTGTCTGTGTGTCCATGTGTGAGTGAACATAAACATGTATGTGTGTGAGAAAGATTACATGTGTGTGTGTCTGTGTGCTCATGTGTGAATGTAAACATGTATGTGTGTGAGAGAGATTACATGTGTGTGTCTGTGTGTCCATGTGTGAGTGAACATAAACATGTATGTGTGTGAGAAAGATTACATGTGTGTGTCTGTGAGTCCATGTGTGAGTGAACATAAACATGTATGTGTGTGAGAAAGATTACATGTGTGTGTGTCTGTGTGCTCATGTGTGAATGTAAACATGTATGTGTGTGAGAGAGATTTCATGTGTGTGTCTGTGTGTCCATGTGTGAGTGAACATAAACATGTATGTGTGTGAGAGAGATTACATGTGTGTGTCTGTGTGTCCATGTGTGAGTGAACATAAACATATACGTGTGTGCCACTGATGTATCTATGTGTTTGTAACTGTGTGTGTGAAAATGAATGTGTATGTGTACATGAGTGTGTGTGTGAGAGTTTACATGTGTGTGTCTGTGTGTTGATGTGTGAGTGAATGTATACATGTATGTGTGTCACTGATGTGTCTGTGTGTTTTTATGCGTGTGAAAATGAATGTGTATATGTACATGAGTGTGAGTGTTTTGTGTGTGTGTGTGGTGTGTATGTATATATGAACTCTTTGGTCTACCTCAGATATTGTTCCTCGGGAGTGGATTGCTGTGTCTTTGAGAAAAGACACTGGTCTGGAGCTCTCCAAGGCTGCCTACCAGTGAGCATCCCCAGTGCTGGAGTTACAGGCACATGCTCCCACGGCTGCCTTGCTTCCATGGCTTCTGGGGATCAAACACAGTTCTGTAGGTTGATGTCATTATGCAGGTGAAGGCAGGTACGGGATAGAATGAAGCCTGTCATTGGACAAGAAGGAAGGATGGGCAGGAGAAAAGTTTTAGAGAGGAAGAGGAGGCTGGAGTGAGGAGGGAGCTGAGAGAACATGGCGGCCGATGTTAAGATTCCTCTCACACACATTGTAGGCTGTTATGACGATTCTTAAGGGGTGGGTGTATCCAGGATTTTGTGTTGTCCGGATGGGCAGATTATATCTCACCAATTGGATCAGAGGATAATGTGTGATGTGTTCTTTCATGTGGCGACTTAATCGAGTTCAAGGGAGTGTATGGTGGCAGGATGCACTGGGCTGCCAAGGAACTGGGATGTGTATGCCTAGCATGGTGGAAACAGCCAAGAGAGCTGTGAGTGAGGTTGGGGCAGCCTGACAGGGTGCCATGTTGGAGTGGCTCATGGACAACGGGTCAGAAAGTAGATGGGGCAGTGTGAAGCCACTGGGATAAATTAGCCTTAGTTCCAATGGCCTCTGAGCCAGAACTACCGAGAGAGCGTGTGACTGCAAGGGTACATGCTGGAACCCGTTCCGCCCCTTTTTTCTATTTTTAGCGCAACACAGTTAGTTATGTTTGCAAGCTGGGATATCTCTTCAGCCTTATCATTTCCTTTAAAACTTTGTACGTGTAGCTCAGGTGTAAGCATAGACCTAGAGCTATTTTCTTCTCCCACTTCTTCATCCAGAAACCTCTATTCCACTCTCCATCCATTGAAGACTGGATTTTGTATTATTTGTATTTTGTACCATATATTATTTGTCCTCATGCATATGAATTTGTTCACTCACCACCATGTCTCAAGCTTTATCAATGTTGCTTCATAGATGAGAACATCTTTCCTTTTTAGACATAAGAAAAACATGCTTAGGTGACTCATATGGGAGATCTTGTCAGTAGTGCATTCCAGACCTGTGTGGTATGAGGAAATATACGGAATGAAGTCTGAAGTTACTGGTATTTGTGCTTTCTTTGGAGGAGAAAGTTAATTAGTTATTTTCGCAATTAAGATGAAGGGCTTAGTTGAAATTTAAATTTTATGGTCATGTGTTGTAGCACAACATTATTTTACAGGATAAATATAAATGTTATTTCTGAAGAGGGATGATTGTGCTGGGGAGAGGGAGTAGACAGTGCTCCTGTCAGCACCTCATTAAAAGGATTTTTCCGAGGTCACATCTTTCAGGGGCATGTGAGCCTTGTAAGATAGCAAGGACAACATGTGGTTTGAGCTCCAGAGGCATTGAAAGAATTTTAGTGATTGTATACAAAACCCTTTGACCTGTGCCCTAAGACATGTCCCAAGCCTCTAATGCCTTTAAAAATAGCCTCACTATGGCTGGATGAAAGATGGATTCTTTTCTACCCACCTCCTCTAAACAGAGGCACCATGGCATAGATGCAGTCAGGACGAGTGCATAGAAGTACTCATGGCTGAGAGGTTAAATTGCAAATGGAACTCTTCTTCAATGATATATGTCCTAATTACAGTGGGAATTATTTGGGTGATGTACTGCAATGTCCCCCTCTCCCTCTCTAATTTATTCTGAGCAGTTTCGCACTCCCCCTAATTCAGCCATCATGACGTAAAGTTAAAGTGACTTATATATAAGTGATGTATTGCTGGCCCAGCAGAGGACAGGCTCACAGGAAGGAGCAGGTGTTGTGTGTGGAGAGTTCAGGCCACCTACGTTTATACCATGGTTATATGTTTCAGCTGAAACTCTAGGTAAGAAGTGCTGTCATGTTTCCACATGGATGGCATGCTGTGGCATCCTCTGTCTGCCATGCTTTAGTGACATGGGACACTTTCCCACAGTGTCCTAACCATACACACACACTGTAGATAGAGGACTAAAAAGGCAAGAGGACTAAAGAAAAGGGCAAGGAAACGCCTATGCACAATCAATATCGTTTTAAGATTTATTTATTTTATGTATATGAGTATGCTGTAGCTGTCTTCAGACACACCAGAAGAGGGCATCAGATCTCCTTACAGATGATTGAGAGCCACCATGTGTTTTCTGGGATTTGAACTCAGGATCTCTGGAAGAGCAGGCAGTCAGTACTCTTAACCATTGAGCCACCTCCCCAGCCCCACAATCAAAATTTTAAAAATTTTATTTATTGATTTATTTTATTTAGTGTGTGCATGTATGTGTGTGTCTATGTGTGTGTGCATGAGTGTGTGTATGCGTGCATGTGTGTGTGTCTATGTGTGTATCAGTACATACATGTTATATCACATGTGTAAGAGGTCAGGGTACTCTCATCCAACCTGGTAGGCTCTATGGATGGAACTCATATTATCAGGCCCAGACACACACACCTCTATTTTTCTGAACCATCTCTCCAGCCCCACAATCAATATTTTTTCACACCAACTGGAGAACAATAAAATTGCCATAGGAATAGATTGATGCATATTTGATTTTAGATCACCACTGAGATTGCCAAGTTTTGTGAGAGAAGGGAACACTTTGCTAACCAGTTGGTGTCTAGACTGTGTTCGATGTCCTCAATGGCCACTGAATGGTTGAATGAATGAGACAATGGGCTAGAACTGGCAACAAAATAAACAAAACAAATACAAAAGCCCCTCTCGGTCAATGATTCTCAACCTTCCTAATGCTGTGAGCCTTTAACACAGTTCTTCATGTTATGATGACCCCCCAACAATAAAATTATTTTTATTGCTTCTTCCTAACTGTAATTTTGCTGTTAGAATCATAATGTGAAATCTGATATGCCTAATATCTGATATGCGACATCTGTGAAAGTGTCATTCAACTCCCAAAGGGATCATGACCCACAGGTTGAAAAACACTCCTCTAAGAAATAAGAAAATTTTACACACAGACACACACAGACACACACACACACACACACACACACAGACACAGACACACACACACACACACACACATCAGGCCTTCATGTACACAAAATTATATATAAAAATTATGTTTGCGCTTTGGTAGGTAAGGTCTGCAAAGTTACCCATGATAGAAGTCAGGGAACCTGTGACTGTGTTATGGGTCCAGATGGGACCAAACAGATGAACTGCTGATCTTAGTTAAGTAAAGTAAGGAGGGCCTCCTGATGGACCCAGTGTAATCACAGAAGCCCTTCAAAGTAGACACAGAAGAGGGCAAGACATTGGAAGAGTCTACTGTGTTGGTTTTGAAGGTGAAGGAAAGGTCTGGGGGGTAAGGGATGCACGCAGTCTCTGCGTACTAGACAGTCAAGGGGGCAGATTCTCCCAGGGACTTCTAGAACATAGTCTTGTGGAAATCTTGGCAAATTTCTGACCTCCTATCTGTAGAAGAAGACAAATTAATGTTGTTGTAAGCCAATCACTTTCTGGTAATTTGTTATAGCAGTAATAATTTTCTATGTAACTGATATTTGTGGTGCGTGTGTGTGTGTGTGTGTGTGTGTGTGGTGTACTCACCTATGAACATATAACTCTCTGCCTTATTCCTTTGAGATAGGGTCTTTGGTTTTTTAAGATTTAATTTTTTTTTAATTTCTTACATCCCAATCACTGTCCCCCTTCCCTGTATTCCCCTCACAGAGTCCCTTCCCAGATTCCCCATCTCCTTCTCCTCTGAGAGGTGGGTTGGTGTCCTTATTCCTTCACTGGGGTCCTGCCTCGCTGTAGTAGGTGTCCTCTACAGGTTCTATATCACCACTGCTATGCATCTCAAGGAAGGTCACCCACATTGATTCCTAGGAGCCTCCCCCATCCCAGGTCTCTGGCATTTCCCAGAAAGCTTCACCTCCTGTAGCTGTAGATTTCCATTCACTCTCCTGGCCCTCTGGCCTTCTCTCTTATCTCTCCCCACACCTGATTCTGAAAACCCCAGTCCCCTCTCAATCTGCTCTCCCACCCAGTTTCCTCCCTTCCCACAACCATCTGTAAATGCGATCTGATCCCGTCTTGGAAGCGTCAAGGAACCAGAAATTTCTTGGCATGATTTTCTCTATGGAGTCCCAACAAATGCAGCTCAACTACGGCAAGGTAAGGCAGACCAATTCATGCTTGTTGTTAGCAAAGAATCCTTAATCAGGTGTCCTTTCAGGTGCTTGTAGAACATCCTTTCATTTGTGTCTGCTTCAGCTAAACATTTCTTCACGTGTTTGCCCCAGCAGAACACCATCTAACTGACTCTCCAAAGAACCTTGATGTTTCCACTTCAGGCAGGACTGGGACAGCTGGGTTTAAGGCATTTGTGTTTCAGTTGGGCCTGTAAATATGTGCTATTGTGCTCGACCAAAGTGTAAATCATTACCAGGAGGTTGCTTTCTCAATTGTAATAATAAGAAAATGATTTGTCATCATTAAATAATTTCATTTGGTTTTCTCCATATTTTACCAATTTGTTTCTTTAAAAGTCCTCAGTGGTTTGTTTTTTGTTTTTGCTTTTGTCTTTGTTTGTTTGTTTTTAAGTCAGAGAGGCATATGGGTTTTTCAGTATCAAAGAGTAAATCTCTCTCTCTCTCTCTCTCTCTCTCTCTCTCTCTCTCTCTCTCTGTGTGTGTGTGTGTGTGTGTGTGTTTCATGGAGAAAACTATTTAAACTCAGTGGTTCACAAAACAAAACTGAAAATAAACAAGTGTGGGAGGGGCTTCTTTTGGAAGTTGAATACATGCACATGTATGAAGTTGGAATTTAATAATGTAAGAAATCATCAAAGAATAATAGAAACGAAATCAGCTCATGTAAACTTAAAAAGAAACAAAAACAGGCCTTATTTTTGTGTGTAAGGAACTATTGTATGAGTTTCTTACACTCAAAACTTTCTTTTCAAGGTCAGAGTCTACCAATTCCAGATGTCTTCCTTGGTCAGTGAGGATTATTTATTAACTGGGGTTGACCAGAAAGCCCATATGGGTCTGAAGAGACCCTGCCACTCAGGACAAGAGACAGTTGCTGTAGGAGAACTTGAGTGTTGTTACTAATCTAGTGGTTCTGAGAGGCCAGACATCTAGATATTGATGCACAGATCCAAAGTCTTACATGCTATCTTAGTTAGGGTTTTACTGCTGTGAACAGATACCATGAGCAAAGCACGTCTGATAGAGGACAACATTTAACTGGGGCTGGCTTACAGGTTCAGAGGTTCAGTCCATTATCATCAAGGCAGGAACATGGCAGCATCCAGGCAGGCATGGTGCAGGAGGAACTGAGGGTTCTACATCTTCATCTGAAGGCTGCTAGCAGAATACTCACTTCCAGGTAGCTGGGATGAAGATCTTAAAGCGAATTCCCCCAACAGGGCCACACTTAATAGTGCCACTCCCTAGACTGAGCATATACAGCACAACACACATGTGGAGTTCAAATATATATCAATTTACTTCTGAATCAAGAACTTAAAACACTTAAGACATAAACTTTTATATATGAAATATTAGGTACTGAATTTAAGACCCTGCACATGCTAAGTAAGTACTCTACCATTGTGCTAGAACAGCTAGACCTAGAAAGCATCTTTGATTCTGAGTTTGGTTAAGTTTAGTTGTGCATATGCTTCATTTTGGGGTGTTTTGGGATGTTATTGACACAGGGATGCTCAATATGTGTAGAAGCAACGAACCCTTAAAAACACTAGTGAGGAAAGGGTCACATTTACAGTGAAACTATGTGGGAGGACAAAGATACCCAAACAAGCAGATGTAACTTCTCCTCAAACCCTCAAAATGGTGAGACAGGGCTAGAAATCCTACGGCATACTGGGTGACCTATCCAGTAGTTAACATGATTCTGAAAGAGAGAGGTGATCAGGTTGCACATGAAAAGGTCATGCCCAAGACATCAACAAGTTGAGCGAGACGAGGCAAGTGGCTGGTAAAATAAAACATCGTGAAATGTTTGGTGAAGAATCTATCATAAAAAAGGAGGTGCCTATTGGTGGAATGTTAATTTCTGAGAGGTTAAGGGACTTGCTGAAAGTATTTAAAGGTGAAGCACCCGGTCTGCTCTGCTCAGGTAATGTCTGTGACAAGTTATGGTGATGTCTAATGGGTCAAAGTCTGGCTGGTGAAGGAGCGAAATTTAGAAAGTCAGCTGTTAATGAATTTGCTGCGACACGTGTAGACGTCATAAATGAAGAGGTGTAGCTGTCAACTGATATGAGGAGTGGCTTCTCTTGCTTTGAAAAATTCAAACAATGTTACTAGATTCCAACATGCGTCCTGTCATAGTCAATGTCTTCTTTGGACTGATCCACATTATTGCTTTCATCAAGTTTTAATTCAGCACACAAAACACTGTGTTTCATTACAACATTTTTTTTTGGTTATTTTATTTATTTTCATTTCAAATGCGATTCTCCTCCCCAGTTTCCTCTCTGTGAACTCCCATCCCGTCGCTTCTCCCCCCCCCCCCGCTTCTATTAGGGTACTCCCTTACCTACCCATCTAGTTTCGCCTC
The DNA here is from genome assembly GCF_021556685.1 of Rattus norvegicus. Lineage (NCBI taxonomy): Eukaryota > Metazoa > Chordata > Mammalia > Rodentia > Muridae > Rattus > Rattus norvegicus. Next base: position 82,076,560 of record NC_141550.1, read on the forward strand.
ACCTCAGTAGCATCCCTGTGCTGGAGCACCAAGCCTCCACAGGACCAAGGGCTTCCCCTCCCATTGATGCAACATTTTAGTTCACGTGTACTGTTATACTTTGTCCTACTTGTTTGTCTCCCCAACTCTCTTCCATACTCCCTGCCTCCCCCAGCTGGTTCCTTCCTTGACCCAAATACTTTACCCCTCTGCTTTCACACCAAATTGATTCTATGACTCTCTTTCTGCCTGCCAGTTAAGATCCCGTTTCTACTCCCATGACTACTGCCCCCCCTCGCTTATAATGTACATTCCACCTATGAAAGAAAGCAGGTGAATTTTTGTCTGAGTCTGCGTTATTTCACTGAACCTAATGATTTACACTTCTATCTTTTTTTATGCACATGTCATGACATCATTTTTTGTTGAATAAAACTCCACATGCATGGGTACCATATTTTCTTCGTTCCTCCAGCTGCTAGTGGACATCTAGGTTGGTTCCGTTTCCTGGCTGTTGTGAACAGTGCAGCATCCACAGGGGTTTGAAGATGCGTCAGTGCCACCCAAGCTTTCAGACATACACCTGAGCAACACAGCTGGACCACAGGGTTGCTCTGTCTTTCTTTTTTTTTTTTTTTTTTGAGAAAGTGCTATTCTGGTTTCCACAGTGGTTGAGCATATTTTCCTCTCCACCAGCATCCGGCAGGAGTCTCCTTTCTTGCTCCTCTACATCCTCCTCATTATTTGTTGACTCTTCTTTCCTGGATGCCAGCCTTCCTGACTGGATTGAGATGGAAGCCAAAAGGGGGTTTAATTTGAAAGTGTGCAGGAAAAAATTTTTCAAACATTTGCAGGTCATTTGTACCTCTGTTTTGGAGGATCCATCTATTCAGTTAATTCATCCACTTACTTATTTGATGATTTTTGTTGTTGCTAATCTTTTCAGTTCGTCATAGACTCCAGATGTTAGGTCCTTGTCCCGTGTGTAGTTGGCAAAGAGTTTTTCTGAAGTGGTGGCAGCAGTGGGGATTGTGGGGGGCCTCTTCACTTTAGTGATTATTTCCTTTACCGTGTAGAAACTTAGAATTCATGTAATCCCATCTGTCAGTCTTGAGAGTATTTCCCGTGTTGTTCTAGTCCTTTCAGAAAGTCTTTGCCATTTTCCTCTAGCAGCTTCAGATCTTAGACTTACAGTCTTGGATCAACTCTGAATCCATCTTTATTCAGGGTGAGAAATATAGATCTAGTTTTACTCCACATGAGGACATGCAATGTGTTAAAGGGACTGTCTTTTCTCTGTGTGGTGTGGGTTTACTTCCCATTCCTCTGTTCTGTTCTGTGGCTTTAAATGTCTTTCCTCATGCTTGCTAGTCTGTTCCAGGCTGTTTCTGTTACTATGGTTTTGTAATATAATTTTAAAACAGATGTTGTGGTACCGTAAGCATTGCTCTTCCTGTTAAAGATTGCTTTGGCTATCCGAGGGCTTTTTTTTTTTTTTTTTTTAATGCTTTAGTGTAGATTTTAGAATTATTTTATTTAGTGCTGTGAAAAAGTCACTGGAATTTTGAGAGAAATTATGTTGAACTTATAGGTTGCTTTCGGAAATATGGCCATTTTTACAATATTAATTCTGCCAACCCATGAGCAATGGGTGACTCCATTGTCTTTCAGTGTCTTGTTTGGTATCTTAAAGTTTTCATTCTTGAGATATCTCACTTCCATAATCCAGGTTATTTCTAGATATTTTATTATTTTTGAAGCTGTTGTGAATGAGATTTTTTTTAATTGGAATTTTTAAAAAAACCGATTGTTTCCTTGGTGAGTTCGCTATTGGTAGGTAGGAGAGAAACTGATTTTATATTTTGATTTTGTGCCCTGATATATTTCTCAAAAGTACTAAAAATTTTCTTGAGGAGTTTTAGGCTCTTAGAAGTATATAATCCAGCATTATGTGGCTGGCAAACAGGGCTTATTTTATTTCTTCCTTTCTCATTTGCATTTGTTTTTTCTGTCTTGTTGCTATAGCTAAAATTTCAAGAATTATGTTGAATAAGATGACCCACCGACCAGGGAGAATGCAGGGGCTAGATTTGTAGTAAATGTGCAGCGTGGTCTTCATGTGGGTTCCCTAAGGAATAGAGCAGAGGCAGTCTCTGTCTCTGTTCCCTGCCACTGGATCCCCTTCCCTCTACTTGGACTTCCTGGTTGGGCCTCAGTCGGAGAGGATGTGTCTAGTCCTGCTGGTACTCAATGTCTCAGGATGGGGTGGTTCCTAGGGGTGGGTCCTCCTTCTCTAAGGGGAAGGGAAGGAGGAAACCGGAGGAGGAATTTGTAAGGGTGGGACAGGGAAGAGAAGAGGGAGGCTGTGATTGAGATGTAACATGAATTATTACAAAAATAATAAATTATTGAAAAAAAAAGAGTAGAGTGGATACCCTTGTCTCATTCCAGATTTTAGGGGACATGTTCTCAGTTTTTCTCCATTTAATATAACATTAGTTACATAATGTACAGCCTCTTTTACATTGAGATATATTCCTTCTATTAATTTATTCAGAATTTATACCGGGAAGGACCATTGAACTCACTCAAAGCCCATATTGGATGTATTCACAGGATGACATGATTTGTCTTTAAGCCTGTTCATGTAGTGTCTTATAGCTATTGACTCGCACACAGGACAAACTTGCATGCCTGGCAGGAAGCTGACTTGTTTTTCTTGTGAGTTCACCTCAGTGTCCCTTTGTATCGAGTTTGTTAGCATTTTATTGACTATTTTATGCTCACCAAGGAACCTGGTCCAGTTTTTTTCTTTGGGGGGAGAGATTGTATTTGTGTGTAGTTTTGGTGTCAAGGTGTTTCTGGCTTCAGGGGATGGGTTTGGTGTTGTTCATCCGGCCACTGTCTCCTTAGGACTGTCTGTGGAACGTGGGTGTTAAGAAAGAGCTCACTCTAGTTTAAAGTTTAGTAGAACCTGGCAGTGAGTCCTTTCCATCCCAGGCTGCTCTTTGTTGAGAAACTTTATTACTTCTTCAATGTTATGGGCTGTTATGGAACTGTTTATACTCTATGAAGTTGTTTATACTCTTGATTTAACTTGGCAGGCTCTATATGTCTAAGAATCTATCTATTCCTTATAGTTTTCCAGCCTTTTTGGTATATGTTTTCAAAGTATTCCCTAACGATACTCTACATTTCATTGGAATATGGAGTAACCTCTTTTACTTCATGGCTAAATTTATTACTTTGGGTTTTTTTCTCTTTTATTTAGTTCAGCGACAGATTTATCAGTTTTTTATGCTTTCAGAGAATTAACTCTTTGATTTTCCCCACATATTGTGCTTTTTAGTTTCTATTTCATTAATTTACTCACTGATTTTCATTGGCCCTTTCTGTCTGGTAGTTTAGAGTGTAGGCAGTTCTTGTTATCCTAAGACCATGACCTGCATTATTAGGCTATTTGTTTGAGATGGTTTAGTTTTTTTTTTTAAATGTAAACATTTGTAACCTTAAACTTTCATTTTCGAAATACTGTAGCTATTTTCTTTTTGTTATTGTTGCTTTTTAAATTTATTATCTATGTATCATTTACTTATTAACTATCATCTATCTATCTATTATCTATCTACCTATCTACCTACCTACCTATCATTTATTTATTATCTACCATCTATCTATTGATCTCTCTCTCTCTCTCTCTCTCTCTCTCTCTCTCTCTCTCTCTCTCTCTCTCAGGGTTTCTCTGTGTAGCCATGGTTTTCCTGAAGCTTGCTCTATAGATCATGGTGGCCTCAGACTCACAGAGATCCAGCCAGTTCTGTCTCTTGAGCGTTGGGATTAAAGGTATTTGCCACCGCCACCTGGTGACGCAGTTATATACCCTTAAGTTTCTGGTAAGTTGTGTTTTAATTTTCATCTGACTCTCGGAACTGAGAAGGTTCCTCCCTGATTTCTTCAGGGATTCACTTGTCATTCAAGACTGCATTGTTCAGTGTTTCTGTCGCCGTAGCACAGTTTTGCTTGTTATTGGATTTATCATACTGTGAACTGATAAGGTAGAAGAAATTGTTATTGTAATGATTCTTTACCATTTGGCAAGACTTGACTCGTACCTTAGAATGTTATCTGTCTTACAAAAGGCCCCGTATTCCGCTAAGAAGAATGCATAATTGATAGCTCTTGGGTGGACTAACCTGATAGCATTATGTCCATTTGATCTATGCTATGGTTTTTGTTCTGGGGTTTCTCTGTTAATTTTTCATTATCAGGATGGTCTGTCGAGACCATTCATCATCATTGTATAAAGATGTATCTAACCTTTCATGTCCATGGCTGTTTTATGAGATGGGGATCCCCAATTATTTGATGCATATATATTTATAATTATATATTCGTGGTGAATTGTACCTTTTATTGCTAGGTAGTGGCTTTATATGTTTCTTTTGGCCAACTTCGGTTTGAAATTAACATTATCAGATTCCACGATAGCTAGGTCAGCTTGTTCAGGGTTTCAATTTGCTTAACAGATTGTCTTCTATCCTTTGGTTCTTCACACTGCGAGTGTCTTTAACAGTGAGGTGTGTTTCTTGGAGACAGAAGTATATAATACACACAGTCAGTCTGGGATTCTTTATTAGTGAATAGAGTCCAGTTACATCTAAAGTCACTATTGGAACATAATTACTAATTCCTGTCATTTTATTGGTGGTTTTTCTTTCCTGGTTGAATTATGATTTATTGCTGGAAGCCAAGCCTCTGTTTCTGGGAAACCTAGCCAGTTATCTGTTCTTATCGGTACACTTGCAATTTGCGGTCACAGGAAATGAAAGAACAATGGGAGAGTGGTGACGGTGATGAATTGGTCTTGGGCCCTGTGTGGCTTTCCTGCTTGCTTGTCTTTATAAGCCACTGCCCTGAAATAAAGTTTGAGAGCTTGATCAGACAAATGACTTGCTCTTCTTTGTGTCTCCTGTCCCTCATTCTTTCGCCCTCTCCCGAAGGTCAGGGCAATTTATCATACCTCCCTTATTAGTATTAGGGGTTTACTGGTTGACCGTTGGCCACAATGGAATCCTTCCCCGCTCTTTCTTGATTACCTGTTCCCATCATGAATTTTATTCTTGGCTGTGTTCTCATCTTTGAGACGCTCGTCCTCTTCTATGTATAATTTCCTTTAAGCATCTTCTGAGATGTTCGCCGGGTGGATACCAATGACCTTAGTTTGTTCTTGTCAGGAACTGTCACTCCTTTCTTTGTTATTTTAAAAGATAACATTGCTGAACACAGTGACCTTGTTGGCAGTTATTTATTTTTAGGGCTGAAACATTGTTATTATTCTTTTATTTTTTAAAACTTTTAATTCACAAACTTTTAATTTTGTGAATTTCACAGTATTTACCCCAATCCCATTTGTCTATCCATTCCTTTATATCTCTCTTATAAGCCCCCCCAAAGGAAACTTAAAAAGTAAAAAAAAAAAAAACTAAAACAAATAAACAAAACAAGACAAAATATCTTGTCATGGAAGCTGTAATGTGTCACAGAATATGCTTTTGTCCATACATTTTACTTGCAAATGTTTGTTACAATGTGTCATTAGTCTGGTTGGAGACCTGTGGCTGCTGCCACACTATCAGTGCTGGGTCCTCTATGGGACTCCCTTCAGATATCTTGTAGCAGTCATGTGTCATGGAGACCCTGCAGCTTTGGATCTGCAGGATGTGTGTGTCGGGGGGTGGGGGGCTACAACTCACATACTTGGATCTGAGTCTCTGGGGTAGCTGAGTTGGTCATCTAGCTGGCTCTCCTGCATCCACACCACTAGGCCGAGCTCTCCAGCACAGCCTTAGCTAACTCACCCAATGCTACAACCGACAAGGGGTGAAGCCAGACTGCCTGCTTTCAAACCTTTGGATAACTTACCCTTACCCACCCCCACCCTGCATGATACCAGGGTCAGCTCTACTGTGCTACCCAGGCTACCATTCTTACACCTATTATTATTTTTGGATTTATGGTTATGGATGAGAGATTAGACATGTTTCTGAGTTAGCATCTCCTCCTTATACCTCCAAGTACTTTTTGGTTTTTGTTTTTACATTTATGTATTTATCTGGCCGCTCAAGTGTAGTAGGTCATGGGTATGTTCCGCTCTCGTCAACCCTGTTTGGAACTGTAAATGTCTTTATGTTTGGACAATCATTTCTGGAGACTTTTGGAAAATGTTTGTTGTCATTTCATCAAACAGATTGTCTATTCCTTTGTGTTTGTCTCAGCTCCTCTTCCTGCCTATGGAATTTTACGCTCAGCTTCTTGATTGGATCTCAGAATTCTTGTCTTCTGTGGTCGTATTTGTTTATTTTTTCCCCCTAACGTTGTTTGGTTGTAGTATTTCACGGTCTTCATCCTGTCGCTTGACAGTTTGTTGGTGATGCTTTCCACTGTGTGTTCTATTTGAATCATTTCCAACCTTTCTATTTTTCAAAACAAAACAAAAAAACCCCCAAAAAACAAAAAACAAGACAAACAAAAAAAGTCGAGTTTTGTCGAGTTACTTTGTCGAGCTTTGTCCCCCATACTGCTGCGTATTCTCTGCAGGTTTTAGTCTTTCGGGCTTTACTCGTCTTTGCTGGTAAACCTCTGAAGTCTTTATTGGGCACTTTACCTCTTTCAGTTTCTTTGGGCTCAGTAGCTGAGGAATTAAACATTTTTAGAGGAAGGATCCTGCTTTGCCTTTTTACACATCTCAAATATATGTAGAGCACTATGGAGGGGACCCCTGAAGGGAGTACATTTAACTGTATCTGTGGGTCCTATGTAGCTGCATCCCATAAAACATGGGTCAAGAGTATTTGAAAGGAATATGTTTAACAACCTTTTCATCATCCCCTATAAAATATAACATAACAGCTATTTACATCACCCTTGATAATCTTGAGTATTATAAGTCTTCTAGAGATGACTTAAAGCATAGGGCATCCTGGGTACAAGTTATGTGCAAACATGGTGCTCCTTTATATAAGGAAGCTGTGCATCTATCTGCCGATTTCAGTACTAAGGAGCCAGCTCCCCAAGGACCTCATGGGAAAAGCGTAGCTCTCATCAAGTGGGAGGACTTTCTGCCCAGCTTTCAGAATTCAAAGGGCTTGCTCATGCCACATTTAGAGGAAATGCCTCAGGCAAGGCTGCCTTTGAGTTGACTCAGGAACCCACTTGTGAATGGCTTCTTGGAACCTAACTTATTTGTAAGCAACAGAAGTTTTCAAAAGTATTCTTTCTCATCGAACTTAATGAAGGGTTTTGAACATTTTGGTAACTTTTTTCTTCCTTAAACAACTTGGGGCAGTGAGATGCAAAGTGGCTCACATTTTAACATAGGTGAGCTATTATTTTATACCCATGTGTAAAGTTTTCCGTGTAAAAATGATCTTAAATGCCAGAGTCAACCTTCCCTAACTTCATGGTGAGCGTCGGCAGACAGAGAGGATAGAGCAAGGGCGGGTCACTCTCTGATGACTCTAGCAAGTGTGTGTGTGTGTGTGTACATCATTAACAGGGTTCTTAAGCCCATTTAACTTCTGGTCCCCAGTGACTTCAAATGCAGAGGCAAAGCAGGAACAGACATACGAAAACTTTAAGGTTTTCAAACCATCTAAGAGAAGTACTTTAGGGAGCTTGGGAGGCAAAGTGCTTGCTGTACAAGGTGAAGAGATGAGTCTGAATCTCGAGAACTCGTGTGATGGTTGTGGGTGATGGTGAGCACAGCAGTAACTCCAGTGTTCTTACAGTGAGGAGGGAGGTGGCTACAGGAGACTCTCCAGAAGCTTATGGCAATTAGCCTGGTGTATCCAGTCAACAACAAAGCCTTTGTCAAATAAGGTGAGAGATGAGAAACTACATTTAAATTGTACCCTGGCCTTCACGAGTATGTCTTTCATATGTGTGACTGCATTCACATAGAGGAATAGGTATGTGCATGCACACATGTGCATACCTGCACACATCTCACACATGCACACATGCATGCATGCACATGTATACACACAGGCACATACACACTCACACAGGATACTCTGTGTGTGACTCCTATCAAGAACTCTAACTGTGCCCAATAATTAATTGCTAAACAAAATTTAAAGTTTCCCCAAGTCCTCTCAATTTTACTTAATGGCTTCTTCCCGGTCACTATATCCAGGGCAAAAGCAGGTTAACAACATAAATAAACCATTAGATTTTCTCTATAAAAATACACTATATTTTTTTCCTTTCCTAATAAAACTTAAAACATTAAGAAACACAGGCATTTGTAAGCCAAAGCAAGATGGCTGCAGGAGAGACGCAGCCACAAACCTTAACTCTCTCCAGATGTAAGTCTTCACTCCTTCTCCCTCCCTATAACTTTTGTCTGGAATCAAACTACCAGCGAAGCTTTCTCATGTGAACTTAAAAGCGAGAGGCATGGATTTGCAGCTTCAGTGGTAAATGCTTGCCTGACAGTGCTTCGTGCTTCTGTGGATCTAAGTTGAAGCCCAGTGGGATGGGAAAGTCGAATTCTTAGCAGAGATAGGTCAAAGGTGTAGACTTTTAAAAATTAAGATTATTCTAATATTTTTTTTAAAAAAATACTTCATTCTAACCTTAAAAGGACAATTCTCTTGCAATGACTCACTGGCTGCTCATATTAAGAATGAAAGAGAGACAGACAGACAGCCTGGTGAGATAACAGAATAAGATAATAATATGTTAGGGCGTCATTCCAGTGGCAATAATTGTCTGGCTTTCAAAACAGAAGCCAAACAGCACATATATTATTAAATGTGAGAATCCTTGCATCCCTGTATAGTGACTCACATGAAAGAATGTTTAGTAAACATATTGTAAACACACACACATGTGTATGGCATATATGCAAATACATGTGGAGGTTTTATTGTAGTTAAATGACGTCATGTGTAACAGGAGGGATTCTCTTTTCCATTTTCTCTAAAGGAGCCCTCATCTAGCATAGCGAGAATTTCGTGTGATTATCTTGAGACTGTGATTATGAATGAGCAGCTGGGGCTGAGTAGACGTAGCTTTCATGCTTCTAGGTTATGACAAGCTCGTTCTGCCACTGAGTAGTTCTCACGACATCCTCAGCAGGATGCCTGTCGCTCTAAAGCAGTGGTCCTCACCCTTCCTAATGCTGCAGCCCTTGAATACAGTTCCTCGTGCTGTGGTGACCTCCAAACTCAAAATTATTTTTTTGTTATTTCATAACTAATTTTTACCGTTATGAATTGCAGTATAAACGTCTGATTTCTGATCCACAGAGAAGCTAAGATTTTAAGTATGTCACACTTCTCTTTCTCTGTTCTGAACGTTTCCCCTGTAGAGAGATGATAGATAGATAACAATGGTTAAGAATGGGCTCTGGTGGGGCAGTCTCTGGATGGCCTTTCCTTCAGTCTCTGCTCCACTCTTTGTCCCTCTATTTCCTCCCATTTGTTCCCTCTTCTAAGAAGGACTGATGCATCCACACTTTGGTCTACCTTCTTCTTGAGCTTCATATGGTCTGTGAATTGCTTGGGTATCCCAAGCTTTTGGGCTAAGATTCACTTATCAGTGAGTGTATACCATGTGTGTTCTTTTGTGATTGGGTTACCTCCTGGGGATCCATCCCATATGCAGCCACCAAACCTAGTAACTATTGCTGATGCCAAGAAGTGCTTGCTGACAGGAGCCTGATATGAATGGCTCCTGAGAGGCTCTGCTAGAGCCCTACTGATACAGATGAGGTTGCTTACAGATAACCATTCGACTGGACAAGGGGATCCCGATGGAGGAGTTAGAGAAAATACTGAAGGATGTGAAAGGGTTTGCAACCCCGTTGGAAGAACAACAATATCAACCAACCAGATGCCCAGAGCTCCCAGGGACTAAACCACCAACCAAAGAGTACACATGGGGGGACCCATGGCTCCAGCTGCATATGTAGCAGAGGATGGCCTTGTCGGACATCAATAAGAGGAGAAGCCCTTGGTCCTGTGAAGGCTTTTTTCCCCAGTGTAGGGGAATACCAGGGTATTGAGGTGGGTGTGGGTGGGTGGGAGGGAGAACAAACTCATAGAAGCAGCAGAAGGGAGCATGGGAGAGGGGGGAACTGGGAAAACATTTAAAATGTAAATACATAAAATATCCAATAATAGAATGGGCTTTGAAATAGAATTCCTGATCAAGATGATATGTATATATCCACACATATATGTATGTGTATGTATGTATATAAAAATTTTTGGAGTCTTTGGGTTGGCAGGGGTCATCTGCTTTATTCTGGTTTTTATAAGAGGTAATCTGTTCCTGGGGTTTCTACCCTTTCTGGTACGAGTAAACTTACCCTGGTATGTCCATTTTGTAGGCATGTCAGAGGTAATGAAGATCTAGCTACCTGATCATGATGGATGATTGTTTTGTTTTTGTTTTTTTTTCTCCTTTTTTCTTTTTTTTCCAGAGCTGGGGACCGAACCCAGGGCCTTGTGCTTGCTAGGCAAGCGCTCTACCACTGAGCTAAATCCCCAACCCGGATGATTGTTTTGATGCGTTCTTGGATTTCGTTTGTGAGAATTTTATTGAGTATTTTTGTGTTGATTTTCATAAGGAGAATTGGTCTGAAGTTCTCTTTCTTTGTTGGGTCCTTTTGTTGTTTAGGTCTAAGCATAACTGTGGCTTCACAGAAGGAATTGGGTAGTGTTCCTTCTGTTTCTCTTTTGTGGAATAGTTTGGAGAGTGTTGGTATGAGGTCGCCTATGAAGCTCTGATAGAATTCTCCAATAAACCCACTTGGACCTGGGCTTTGTTTGGGAGACTTTAATAACTGTTTCTATTTCTTTAGGATGTATGGAACTGTTTAGATGGTTTATCAGATCCTGTTTTAACTTTGTCATCTGATATATGTCTTGAAATTTGTCCCTTTCATCCTGATTTTCCAGTTTTGTTGAATATGGGTTTTTGTAATAATAGGATCTGATGATTTTTTTTGAATTTCCTCTGTTTCTGTTGTTATGTCTCCCTACTTGTTAATTTGGATACACTCTTTGTACCCTGTAGTGGTGTTCTGATAGGATGAATGGCATTATTTCAATCTTCTTGTATCTGTTGAGGCTGTTTTGTAACAGACTATACAGTAAATTTTGGAGAAGGTACAATGAGGTGCTGAGAAGTAGATATATTCTTTTGTTTTAGGATGAAATGTTCTATAAATATCTGTTAAATACATTTGGTTCATAACTTCTGTTAGTTTTACTGTATCTCTGTTTAGTTTCTGTTTCCATGTTCTGTTCATTTCTGAGAGTGGTGTGTTGAAGTCTCCCACTATTACTGTGTGAGGTGCAATGTGTGTTTTGAGCTTTAGTAAGGTTTCTTTTGTGAATGTAGATGCCCTTGCAAATGGAGCATAGATATTCAGGATTGAGTCTCCATCTTGGCTGATTCTCCTTTGACAAGCATCAAGTGTCTTTCCTTATCATTTTTGATATCTTTTGGTTGAAAGTTGATTTTATTCGATATTAGAATGGCTACTCCAGCTTTTTTCTTTGGACCATTTGCTTGCAATGTTGTTTTCCAGCCTTTTACTCTGAGGTAGTGTCAGTCTTTGTCTCTGAGGTGTGTTTACTGTATGCAGCAAAATGCTGGGTCCTCTTTACATATCCAGTCTTTTAGTCTATGTCTTTTTACTGGGGAATTGAGTTCATTGATGTTGACAGATATAAAGTAATAGTGATTGTTGCTTCTGTTAGTTTTGTTGTTAGAGGTGGAATTATGTTTGTGGGGCTCTCTTCTTTTGGGTTTGTTTCAAGATTCTTTTCTTGCTTTTTCTTGAGTGTAGTTTAACTCCTCGTGTTGAAGTTTTCCATCTATTATTCTAGTAGGGCTGGATTTGTGGAACGATATTGTATAAATTTGGTTTTTGTCATTTAATATCTTGGTTTCTGCATCAATGTTAATTGAGAGTTTTGCTGGATGTAGTATCCTGGGCTGACATTTATTTTCTCTTAGGATCTGTATGACATCTGCCTAGGATCTTCTAGCTTTCCTAGTTTCGGTAAGAAGTCTGGTGTAATTCTGATAGTTCTGCCTTTATATGTTACTTGACCTTCTCCCCTTACTGCTTTTCATGTTCTTCCTTTGTTTTGTGCATTTGGTGTTTTGACTATTGTGTGAGAGGAGGAATTTCTTTTCTGATCCAATCTGTTTGGAATTCTGTAGGCTTCTTGTATGTTTATGGTATCTCTTTCTTTAGGTTAGGGAAGTTTTCTTCTATAATTTTGTCGAAGATATTTATTGGCCCTTTAAGTTGGGAATCTTTGCTTTCTTCTATACATATTATCCTTACGTTTGACCTTTTCATTGTGTCCTGGATTGAGTAAGGAGCTTTTTTCATTTTAAGTTTTCTTTGAAGGTTGTGTTAATGTTTTTTATTGTGTCTTCTGCCCCTGAAATTCTCTCTTCTATTTCTTGTATTCTGTTGGTGATACTTGCATCTATGACTCCTGATCTCTTTCCAAGGTTTTGTATGTCCAGGGTTGTCTCCCTTTGTGATTTCTTTATTGTTTCTATTTCCAGTTTTAGATCCTGGATGGTTTTCTTCAGTTCCTTCACCTGTTTGGTTGTGTTTTCCTGTAGTTTTTTTTTAAAGGATTTTTTTGTTTCTTCTTTAAGGGCTTATACTTGTTTATCTGTGTTGTCCTGTATTTCTCTAAGGGAGTGATTTATGTCCTTAAAGTCCTCTATCATCATCAAGAGATGTGATTTTAAATCCAAATCTTGCTTTTCTGGTGTGTTGGGGTATTCAGTATTTGCTTTGGTGGGGGAATTGGGCTCTGATGATGCCAAGTAGTCTTTGTTTCTGTTATTTAGGTTCCTATGCTTGCTTCTCGCCATCTGGTTGTCTCTGTTGTTAGCTGGTCTTGCTGACTCTGACAGTGGTTTAGCCCTCCTGTAAGCCTGTGTGTCAGCACTCCTGGAGACCTGCTGTTTTCCAGTGGTATCTGGGTACAGAGTGTGTCTCAGGGTCAGCTCTTGGGGCGGGCAAAAACTGGAAGGATCCTGTCTCAGATTGCTCCTGGGTTCCTGTGTCCTGAGGGTTCCAGGCGGGTCTCTTGGAGCAGAAGTGGTGGTCTTACTCTGCTCTCAGTTGTGTCAGAGCTCCTGGAGATTGGCTTTCAGTTCTGGACATAGGCAGAAACGAGAAGTTTCCTTTTCCTGACTGCTCCTTGTGTCCAGAGGGCTCCAGGTGGGTTCCTCCTCTTGGACCAGGAATGTGAGCAGAAGTGGTGGTCTCCCCTGAGCTCTCAGGATTGTCTGCACTTCTGAGAGTCCAGCTCTCTCCCCCACAGGATTTGGGTACAGAGAGCTGAGAGACCGGTCAGCTCTGGGCACATGTGGAAACCGTAAGACAGTCTGTCTGTCTTTCTTTCTCTCTTTCTTTCTTTCTTTCTTTCTTTCTTTCTTTCTTTCTTTCTTTCTTTCTTCCTTCCTTCCTTCCTTCCTTCCTTTCTTTCTTTTCTTTCTTTCCTCCTTCTTCCTCTTCCTCCTTCTCCTCCTCCTCCTTCTCCCCCTCCTCTTCCTCCTCTTCTTTTCTTCTCATCTCCCTCTCCTCCTCCTGCCCTCCTCCTCTTTTTCTTTTTTTTTCTTCAATAGTAGATTATTCAGGGACAAAACATTATGACTTTGACCCAGAGGATGCCTTCTCCATTTCTCAGTTATACATGGTGAGTTAGAATTTGATTTTTTTTCAAATTTTTTATATAATATTCTAGTGTATGACATCCTGACATCATATTGCCTGAATTGCTTTTGAACAAAGATTAATATTGGCACAATCAGATGAACTTCCTAGGTTGAGGGTTACATTGGAGTTCTATTTGTTAGAGTGAATCCTTCTCTGTTTTTGATTTGCAAAAGATGAAAATGAAATATTATAATCATCTCTCAGGAAATGGTGTCTATCATTAGACATCAACACTTTAAGGACATGACAACACATTTATGTGAAGTCATCACTTTCCAAGATGAAATAAATAATGTTTAGATATGTTTTACTTAATGAATTTAATTTATCATATCATTTAGACTTCTAAAAAAGTAAATTTTTTTCACTAACAGGAATATTGATAAATATATGATTCCTTTTTTTTTCTTTTTCTTTTTTTTGGAGCTGGGGACCGAACCCAGGGCCTTGCGCTTGCTAGGCAAGCGCTCTACCACTGAGCTAAATCCCCAACCCAAATATATGATTCTTAAACCCACAAATCCCTGCAGAGTTAGTGGTCAGTACCAACTTTAATCAATGTTAGGGAGCATGAGAATTTCTCTTACCAGGTATTTTGAAAATCAGAGCACCATTTGCCAAACTTTTTAGGTATCAAAAGGTGTTGAAAATATTTAATGATGTGTGTGAATCTAAGTAGAGGGATTTAGCTTTATACTTTATACGTAGCGACCTTCAAACACTGTGGACATTATGCTGCTCTCTTAGTAGGTGCTTTAGGTAGCGTTTCTATTGATGTGGTAAAACATTATGACCACAAACAACCTCAGAAGGAAAGGCTTTATTTCAGTTTACTACTCTCAGGTCACACTCTTGGACCCATACTTTCATCACCACACTTGGTGATGGAAGTCAGGGCAGGAACTCACACAGGGCAGAAACGTGGAGACAGGAGCTAATAGAGAGGGTGTGGAGGAATGCTGCTTTCTTTGTTGCTCCTCATGGCTTACTCATCCTGCTTTCTTATAGAACCCAGGACCAGCAGCCCTAAGGGTGGCCCCACCCAGAGTGACCAGGGGCTCTCACATCAATTCTCCATCAAAAAAATGTACCATGAGCTTCTCCACAGACCAATCTGGTGAGGAAGTTTTCCCAATTGAGGTTTCTGCTTCCAATATGACTCTAAGTTGTGTCAAGTTGACATAAAAGCTAGCCATCACAGTGGGAGAACTTAAAAGACTTTTGAGAACTTTCTAGCTCCATTGTTTTGATGCTTCTTTTCTTCCAACAGAGAATGCAGTGGCAATGCTCAGTATTTGTTGTCAATAACACCATAAAACCCCAGACTCTGGAACTGGGCAGATGTGGACTTGAATGTCCATTCTGCCATGTATTATGGTAATGGCTGGTAAACTGCTGTCCTGCAAATAAGGATAAGTATAGTATAGACAAAGTTGCTCTGCTTGACAGACTGAGGCCAGTTTCTTGGAGATCTGTAATTCATAACAGTGGAGCTTGTACTTCAGTCTCTGACCATGAAGAGTCAAAAACCATTGAATGAAGACTCTTTGTTCTCCATATCTGATTGGCCTTCTCGGGTCTCACCATCCCCCTTATCCCTATATTCACTGTGAGTAACTTCCCCCCATAACTTCTGTCTATGTCCATTCTCTGGTGACAAACTCTCCTCTTCCATTTTGGTGTTTGAAGTTGAGCCAGTATCTTTCTCCTCTCTAGCTAAACCCACCACAGTGCTTCCTCTACCCAGTGCAGAGGTCTTGAATACTCTGCTTTGCCTTTTCAAAAGAGTGAACATAATTTTTTTCTCAGTCTCTTTCTTAGATGATTGTGGTGAGGACTGAATGGAAATGCAGGAAAAGCACTTAGGGGAGAGTTGGTACAGGGAGAGTGTGGAATGCTTTCTTGATTGTGACAAGTGCTCCTTTTATGATTCTATTATCATTTCCTTGGTACTTTGCCTTCCTCTTCCTTTGGATGATCATGGTCAATATTTTCCCACAAGGCATTGTATCCCTTAACTCCTTTTTGTATAATGTGTGTAAGCATCTCCTCTTTTTGTTGCCTCACCCTTCAGAGAGGTACCAGGAGCAGCCGATGCTGGAATTCTTGTTCTCTCACAAACTCCTACACTTGAGTGTGTGCTGGGAACCTCCTGGCCAGAAGGAGATGTTACTTGCTGTCCAAGTAGAGCTGGGACTGCCTATCTCATAACCAGTGGAATGGAAGATGGGAGGGGGGAAAGTAGACAGATAGAGGGGAAGCAAGAGATGACAAAATTGCAAGACCTTCTCCCCCAGTTTGTAAGATCAGAATGATATCCACTGACAGGTGTCTCCCCCCATCTGTGGCACTGCTCTGTCTGCCTTTTGGTGTTGTCTGGCTAGTTCCCTTTTCTATAACAGGTATGTGGCTCAGTGTAATACACCATATGTGCCCAAAAAAGTCTACTTACTTTTGATTTATAATCTTGCATCCACCATCTATGTTGGTAGATATTTTTGGTATCTATTTTCTCAGCATTGCGTCACTCTGAGTTTGAACAATACATTCTTAGGATCCTTGACCAGTGAGAGGGTAAAGGAACCAAGCCTCCAGTTCAACAGTGGCTCCTTGCTAATGCAGGGAGCAGAGTATTGCAGTGAGGAGTCTACTTACCCCACTGCAAGGGAAAGCTTTCCACATTGTTCTCTGGTGTTTGAGATGAATAAACTTGGCAAGGAAAATTGCAGTTAGTCCATTGTTGTAAGTTCAAGTCCATGGCTGAGTGGTCCCATTGCTGCAAGCCTCTGCTGACGATGTTGGATGGCCAAATGGTAGAACAGATCCACTTCTAACTCAAGCAGCAGGCAGCAGTGGAAAGAAAGGAAGTGAGCAGGGTCCCACAACCCTTCCAGGGCATGCTCCATGACCCAAAGTCCGCCCATTTTTGGCCTCATCCCCTAATGGGTTATCATCTCTCAGTAGTGTTTTGGGGTCTACACCTTTAGTACAGACAACATTCAACATAAAAACTCTAACAATCAAAAATATTTACAACTCTCCATATTGTCCACAAGCAAAGAATATTTCCAGGGTAATTAAAATGGAGATGAAGAATGTGGGTGTTTGTGGGGGAGAAACTGAAGTGTCCAGTAGGTAAATCATCTCAAAGCACAGTTTTAGTACATGGAGCTAGCAATGGAAGAAATATTTATAAATACTCGTGCACAGTATATTATTGTTTGGATCAGTAGAAACTGAGTAATATAGTTGTCTTTAGACTCCAGCTTATACTTAATTTATATTTACTTTGTCAAGATATTGTGCAGTAGACACTATGGAAGGAGGAGGTAGTGAGTTGAATTGTTCCTCACAAGAACTAAGGAGTGTGTTGATGTCTTAGTACCCAGAATCTCAGAATGCAATCCTGTTTGGAAAGAGCACTTTACAGAGGTAAGCAAATCTAAATGACAGCAGTAGGAGAGATGTTGATGTCCTTAGATGGGGAATGTTGTCATACACACAGAGGGAAGGTGCTGTGAGGGATTGCCCTCAGTGTAGCAGGTAAAGAGGTAAAGCCAGTATAATACATCTTCAAGGCCAGGAGTACCCGAGATGAACAGAAGCTGGGAGAATGGTATGGAAACAGGTGCTTTCCTGGTATGATGGAGCATGGCAGAACACACCATCTGGTCTTGGATTCCTAATCTTTTAGACTCTGAGACAATACATGAGTGTTGCAGTAATTATTTTTTTTAAAAATGTAACCTTTCATCCCACGCTAGTACCAGCACTGTAGGGCCACAGGCATCTGTGGGATACCTTCATCTCAGCGGCAGCTGGTTCTAGTGTGGCACCAAGCCACGTTACCTCTGGCTATCTTGCCCCGGCAGTCTCTCTGCTCCCATTGTTAGTCACCCTCTCCTGGCTGGTTAGCTGAAAACTACCCAGCTACCTGGCAAAATCAAGACTCCAGAAGTCCAGCAGCAGCTGACCTATCGAGGCTTCCTGTCTCGGATTCTGCCCACACTCCAAGCAACCGATCCCTGGCAGTTATAGTAAAAACTCACGACAACCTGTTAAAATCGAGACTCAATAAACTGTAATTTAGCAATCAGATTTATATGTTAAATTCTCAATCCACAATACTTTCACACAATAAACTCACAACCAATCGATAAAGCTATAAACCACCCACCTAGATAAGATAAACTGACCTATAGAAATCCATCCCTTAAGAAATATTCATAACTACCTACAGTCATTTAAGACCACCTGGATCTGAGTCGTCCTTCTCTGTCTCCATCTCGATTCTTCCTCTCTTTTCCCTTCTCCCCTGTCTTACAAAAATGTTGTCCCCACCTTACTTTTTACTGTCCTTGACCTAACTTATGCCATCCCTCACCTGTGTATAGACATCAGCTTACACATTAGTGTTGTTTTAAATGCTCCAACTTATGATGGCTTTGGAAGATTAAAGCATAGGGCAGATATTGTGTTTTCAAAAATAAACAGAGAGTTCATTAGAGGAATAAAAATTTAGATCTATATGAACCTTACAGTCCACAAAGTGAATGGAAGTTGAAAGCTAAGAGATCAACCCTGCAGGTGTCCACTATGACTACCTTTTATTTTTTTTTTTTTTATTTTTTTTTTTATTATCTGCTCCTTTGTTTTTTTTTTTTTTTTTTTTATTAACTTGAGTATTTCTTATATACATTTCGAGTGTTATTCCCTTTCCCGGTTTCCGGGCAAACATCCCCCTCCCCCCTCCCCTTCCTTATGGGTGTTCCCCTCCCAACCCTCCCCCCATTGCCGCCCTCCCCCCATAGACTAGTTCACTGGGGGTTCAGTCTTAGCAGGACCCAGGGCTTCCCCTTCCACTGGTGCTCTTACTAGGATATTCATTGCTACCTATGGGGTCAGAGTCCAGGGTCAGTCCATGTATAGTCTTTAGGTAGTGGCTTAGTCCCTGGAAGCTCTGGTTGCTTGGCATTGTTGTACTTTTGGGGTCTCGAGCCCCTTCAAGCTCTTCCAGTTCTTTCTCTGATTCCTTCAATAGGGGACCTATTCTCAGTTCAGTGCTTTGCTGCTGGCATTCGCCTCTATATTTGCTGTATTCTGGCTGTGTCTCTCAGGAGCGATCTACATCCGGCTCCTGTCGGTCTGCACTTCTTTGCTTCATCCATCTTGTCTAATTGGGTGGCTGTATATGTATGGGCCACATGTGGGGCAGGCTCTGAATGGGTGTTCCTTCAGTCTCTGTTTTAATCTTTGCCTCTCCCTTCCCTGCCAAGGGTATTCTTTTTCCTCATTTAAAGAAGGAGTGAAGCATTCACATTTTGATCATCCGTCTTGAGTTTCGTTTGTTCTAGGGATCTAGGGTAATCCAAGCATTTGGGCTAATAGCCACTTATCAATGAGTGCATACCATGTATGTCTTTCTGTGATTGGGTTAGCTCACTCAGGATGATATTTTCCAGTTCCAACCATTTGCCTACGAATTTCATAAACTCGTTGTTTTTGATAGCTGAGTAATATTCCATTGTGTAGATGTACCACATTTTCTGTATCCATTCCTCTGTTGAAGGGCATCTGGGTTATGACTACCTTTTAGAGAAAGCCCATCTCACAGTTGGATAGTAACACAATGTGATGATGACAAGGGTGTTTCTGCAGCACAGTGAACTGTCAAAATAAGTAATACCACAGATGCCACTACCATTCCTAATGTGATGTATCATGGCACCAATGGATGTAAAATCTGAGACCTTTTACAGTCTGGTATAAGGCTACATTTCCATATGGATTTTTTTTTGACCAAAACTCATAAATAACTGTGAGCTTGCTCATAAAGAATCTGAAGGTGGTGAGTCAGACGGATGGTATTCTGAAGGTGGGATGGGAAGAGTCTAAAATGGCAAGTGAGTCTTACCTTCTGCACACAGATCATGCTAACTCATCATTGAGTGAAATATCACTGGGTCAATTATGCTTTTTACTCAGATTCCAAATGAGTCTCAAGTCTGATGACGTGATGCTTTAAAATTCTCATGTGCAAGAAATCAGCATTTTATAATAATTAGATGCCACTACCATTCCTACTGTGTTGTATCATGGCACCAATGGATGTAAAATCTGAGACCTTTTATGGTCTTGTATAAGGCTAAATTTCCATCTGGATTTTCTTTATGTGGAAGAAAAATCTTTTGTATTGGAGGGGAGAAACCCCACTAGATACCCTGGAGGTACAATATTTGCATTTGTGGCTATAAGATAAAGGTTTTCAAGTCTTAGCCCTTCCTGAGGACACCAGAAGGATCGTTCTATGGAGTTCTTTTGTGGGGAATGGTACAAATTTTACAGCATAAGTGGGGCATCCAC
The DNA here is from genome assembly GCF_021556685.1 of Rattus norvegicus. NCBI lineage: Eukaryota > Metazoa > Chordata > Mammalia > Rodentia > Muridae > Rattus > Rattus norvegicus. The sequence continues at coordinate 82,096,670 of NC_141550.1, forward strand.
AAAAAACTTTTACTTCATCAGAAGACTCTGCCAGGATTGCTCCTTAATTCATTTTATCCAATGTAGCAACCCAGAAGTCAGGTCAGTGTTTAGAGAGTATTGGTACAGTTGGGTTACCCACAAACAGAATGGTTGGAGGTATTCCAAATATCAAAAGATTGCTTAGCAGACCAATCCCCATCTCCTACTTGTAGCTATAAAGCAATTTCCACAAGCAAAGGCCAGTAGGAATCTTCCTTATTCCTCACTAGTAGGATACACAGGTTTTCTCCAATGGTGCTAGCCCAGGGGATAATTATCTTTATGGGTCAAACAAGTCCAGCCCCACGTACATAGGTTTCTGTTGGGGTGTGGGTTCTGTCATACCTCCAACACCACGAATTTTGAATCCTTGCAATGGTTTTGTTTGAATTCCTTGGCTAGGTCGTATGCCATTAGATATGGTTTGAAACTGTGAGTGACAAATGATTTAAAGCAGAGGGTTCATTCCATGGCTTGCTCCCAGCTTCAGGGGAAGTAAACAGATGGATGTAGGTTCTTCTCATCATTGTGATTCATGGAATTCACCACTGAGAAAAGTAGTGAGACTTTAAACATCTTATGGGGCATTAGCAAAAAAGAAAAAAATCAGTGTGTGTTGAGTGTATGATTAAGGATTAGAACTCGAAACTAAATGTATCCATTAAATTTATTTAATTTAAAAAATGAACTACAAGTTAAAATCAATTAGATTTGATTTTTATCATGGAACTGTTTAATATTGATGACCAAATTGTGAAGGAAGTAGTATGTTTAGGTCGTTATAAGTTCATCTAATTTTCATAATTTGCAACATGTTGTTTATGGAGAGCTAGAAATAATTTCATTTCCTTTGAGTGAGCAATCTCCAGGGTTACAAAATTCATTTAGTGAAGAAAAGGGAAGAAACTCTGACAAATGTGTTGGATTTAATGTTATTCTGAATATCTGAAACAGCTGTTTCCAACAAGAAGGAGACAGTAGTGAGTGACATTCTCTGACTGAGTAGAACATTGGGTACCTGTTATAGGGTGAGTTGTTATCCTTATTGAAGATGTGTGTTGAGAGTTTTAGTTGCTTTCTACATGTGGTGACCAAGTACCTGACAAGAAGCTTCTCGAAGGAGGAAACATTTGTTTTGGTTCATGGTTAGTGATGGCTCTGTCCATTAGGGTGGGGGGGGGTAATTCATGTTGGTATTCATGGCATCTGAGTGTGTGACTGAGAATCTCCATATTGCAAAGAACAAGGAAAGAGAGTAGATAGGAAGTGGGGCCTGGTTATAAAATATCAATGCCTATTCTCCTATGTCCGTGACCATTTCCTCCAGGAAGGCTCTACAGAAGGTTTTCTCCCCAGGCAATGTATCCAACTGGACCCCCATGTGTTCAAGTGCATGAATCTATCGAGGACATTTCATGTTTGTAGTGAGCTAATTGGGATTAATTCCATGTCTAGACACAAAATGAATTTCTGTTGCACATACACCTTGCACATATAACCTGGAGATATTTCTCAAAATATTGCTCATGTGTTTATTTATGTATTTGTTTTAGTTTTGTGTGTGTGTGTGTGTGTGTGTGTGTGTGTGTGTGTGTGTGTGTGTACTCTAGGAAGTCAGAAGAGAGTTCTGTCTTGAAACCAGAATCACAGGTGGTTACAAGGCCCTCTGATATGAGTGCCGGGAACTGGACTTCAGTCCTCTGTAAAAGCAGTAGCTCCTTGTTTTAGTTGTGGTTTCTATCGCTGTGATGAAAGCTGTGACCTAAAATCAAGTTGAAGAGGAAAGGGCTTATTCAACTTACATTTCTATATCACTGTTCCGCATCTAAGAAGTAAGGGCAGGAACTCAACAGGGCAGGATCCCGGAAGTAGGAGCTGATACAGAGGCCATGGAGGGGTGCTGTTCACTGGTTTGCTTCTCCTGGCTTGCTTAGACTGATTTCATATAGAACCCAGGACCGCCAGCCCAGTATGAGTTGGGCTCTCTCCCATCAATCACTAACTAGGAAATGTCTTACAGCTGGATCTTATGGAGGCATTTTCTCAATTGAGGTTCCCTCCTTTCCAATATCTCTAGCTTGTGTCAAGTTGACACAGACTAACCAGCACAGTGCTCTTAACCAGGGAGCCATACTTCCAGTCCCAGTGCCTGTGTTTTAATTGGGGCAGACAACCCATACATGGAACTTTTGGCTTATGGAATCATGCTGACATTCAAAATTTGGAACCTGAATTTCAGATTTTTAGATCAGAATATTCAACTTCTAATAACACTGTATTAGGAATAGAAGTGGGGCCCCACATTTATGTGTGCTCTGGTATTTAGTATTTAAGGTGGTCCACAAAAGCATGTGCTCGTTATGAATAATTAATATGCAAATACATATCCATTTACTCCTCAGTGTTTTGAGCGTCTGCTATATACAAGGCATTGTGACTAAGTGTAGGAAGCACACGGCTGAAAAGACGTGGTGACTGTTTTCATTGAGTGACAATCAAGTTGAGAGGCAGTCACAAGCACAGGTGGGAAGTGAGTCAAATGGAGGGCAGGTGGACAGAAGAACCTTGAAGTTAGCTGATGATGCGAGGGAAGAGAGTCACAGAGGTACACATTAAAACACATCAGACCAATCGGTTGCATGATTATGGAACTATTAGGGATCATGCAAACATTTGAACCCCTTTTCAAACACCACCCCTAACTATAAATGTACCCATGTAAAGGACACAGTTATTCAGAGTTGAACAACCATCACCACAAGCCAAATATAGAGAAGTTTTACTTCACAAAGGTAACTTCTTCCAGTGTCAAATATTCTTCTAATAAAGGAATCAAGGTAGAAAGATGGGACTGTTATACTGTTAGCCTGCTATGAATGGGAAAGCTTCATGCTGTACATTAAATGAGCTATAAACATGATTTTCCATCTTTAATTTTTAATTTTATTGGTGACAATGTAAATAGGTATATGAAAATCTACGCTGTCTCTATACAAGTATTTAAATAAGACAAGAATTCTAAGATTTGGATTTCAGTGACAACTAGAACGCTTTAGTGTATAAAAATCTCCAAGATTATAAAATCTGCTCATTTCCCTGTGTCTTATAAAAACAGCTGTGAGAATTAGGATAGAACTTGTTGAAGAGAAATATAGATAGAATCCCCGTGAATACCAATACAGAATGGGTCACAAGAGTCAGCGACGCCATGAGCACTGCTGTATTCTCAGTGTTCTCTGTGAGGAACATGTCCCAGGAGAGGTCACCTGACCTTGGTTTTCTGTGTGCATGTGTATGGCGGCCCCCTGCGCTTCCACAGTTGAGACCATGGGAAGCCATAGTTGGATTTGATATCCCCATACCTTCTGTGTTGGTCCCTGACATCTTTAGTTTTTCCCACATGGCTGTCTCCCACAGTTCCTGTGCTTTGCCCTAAGAGTTCTCTGAGTTCTTTTAAGATCAGAGATGCATTCTAAACTTCTGAAGAGTTTGTATTGGTCTCACCTCAGAAATCACAAGCGTTAAAAGTGTAGAGTGAGCTGTTTGTCATCCCTCAAATGATAGCATATAGATAGCGTTCTGCTTATGAAATGTCTTACAGAAAAGACTAACAGTAAAGACAACCCCAGAGGCTGGTGTGTGACTCTCTGAGGCCAGTGTAGTGTTCCCTAGGCACTAGCCATATCGACGGGGAACCATATTTGATTTCCTGATAGACATAAAGCAGCTATCAGGACAGGTTAACTGACAAGCAGGGCAAGGTGAACAGCAGTGATGTTCGACTCTGCATTTCATTTGCTTTCCAGGCAACTGAAGCCAAATGGCTCCTTTCCAGGTTAAGGCACCACATCAGATTTACTGTCTGTGAGTTTGGATCGTCTTTCAAATAGAGTGTCATTGGTGAAACTGAGACACAGATTTTCCCAACTGCTTTGTAAACGTTTGGTCAGCTTGTTATATCAGACTTAGTATTCAGGATATTAATTAAAAAAAAAGAAACTAATGCCAGTGTAAACATGCCTCAGATACATAGTTCTATAAAATATTGCACATAACATTTTGTTCAGCATTTCTCCGTAGCATTTTTCATTATTATAAAAAGGATATAAAAGTGTGCAGGTAATCTTATGAATTTGGCTGTTCAATAGTACTTCAAAATGATAACATTACGAATTACTATGAATTATTTACAAGCGCTTTAAGCAACGTTTAAGTAAAGATGATGGTAAAATAGCTTAAATATAAAAGATTATTCTCCAAGATTACTTGCTAGGACAGATTAACCATAAAGAGTGGCTAATAAAGCTGTAATAAACATTGTTAGGTCCTTAAGAGTGTGTGTCTGCCTGGCTCATACTTGTATGACTTTATATATTTCTATCTTATTTATGCTCAACACACTTTTCTCTTTTACATGAATGTGAGGTATTACAATGAAAACAAGTGTGTAAATTTCAAGGTAAATGTTGGTGTTTACAATAGCTATCAAGATAATATTCACCCATATAGTTAAATTGTTTTTTTATATGGACTCTACAAATTGTGCTAGTAGTTTTCAACAGCATCAGGGTAGTGAGTACCTTGAAATGAATGCTTTAAAGAAGTCAGTGGAAATAGATTTTTCACACATATAAAATGAACTATAAATATAAGATTTTGTAAAGTTGAATTATGCAGACATGAGTTCCCGGAGAACATGAAGGAAAGTCACTCCAGGCAGCAGGAAATTAAGCACAAAAGAGCCCTAATGCCAAACCATGTGTAACATCATCTAACACCTGAAGAAGCCCAATTAAACACGCTATCTGCACAGAACAGTTATCTTAAGAGGGAGTAAGTTGAGTGCTGATGAAATCTAGCTAACCAAATCGTCCTCTCCAAATCCTCTAGATGGCCCAATTTTCTACCTAGAGAAACGAAACATAAATAAATACATTTTTGGTCCTTCCTTAGTGAAATCATCTTTGTAGTTCTGCAAGCACTTTCACAGTCCCAACGTTGTATCTGCTTTTCTCCCTGAGCCATCACATCCTTAGAAAGGGTTCTCTTCCATAGGGGGGTGTCCGAGACGCCATCGGATTACAGTAGTGTTCGATCTTGGTCCATCTCGTCTCTGTAGGAACTGTGTTTTTGTGAGTCACATTGGGCTGATCTGGACAGTTGTTTGAGTTCCTACAGCTGTTCCAGAATATTGGCCAGATGTGAAAGGGTGAGAGCAAAGGAAATCTTCATGGCTGTGGATTGTTCCTACAGTATTGGTGGCTGTGTTTCTTTTCCGGTGGGGTTCTCTGTAGTCCCTGCCAATGCGTGACACAGATTAGGGACTCTTCCATTCCCTGGGTCATTGGCAGGTGTGGAAGGCTATGATCATTCAACCCTTGTGTTCTTTCTTTCTTTCTTTGAACAGGACCAGTGCTTGAATTTTAGGTGTTCATGGTTCCAAGTCAAGCCTCCGGGGTCTTGTCACTGGTCAGTTGTTCCCTGTCTGTCATTTCATCCTGAGGAGGTCTTGCTCTATCAAAGAATCCACACTAGTAGAGAGAAAAACAAGCTAAAAATCAAGTCATCTGGGGGAAATTGCAAAATACCTTATTTAGAGCATTTCCACCCTGTACATGTTTTTAAGGAAACCTTGGGAGATGTGAGTGCTATCTGTCTAGTTCTCCAAATTAAGAGGGGAAATCAGTGTTAGTTATCTGTGGAGAGAGTTCATTGCTCAGACAAGGTTGGCAGAAGGCAGAGCTGCTGTGTCTTTCTCCTGCTACACACTGGTAGAGTGACACTTGCAGACCTTGGATGTTTTCCTATATTATAGTTAGTGTTCTAAGAATCCCTCTCTACTTGTCTGCATGCTTTCCTCATGGCACTTACTGACATGACAACTGTTGTTTCCTATGGTGTCCTTAGGACACTTAGGAAGAAGTGACATTGTTGTCTGTCCTTCTGTTCTTGGTGGGACACACACGCACGCACATGCACGCACGCACACAGTTTTTAGAGGAAAATCCAATTTGTCCTTTATATCAATGATAGCACCAGGCAGGAAGGGACAAGCTTGTGACTTTCTACGGGTTTACCAGTACTCTGATTAAGATGATTCCAGAATCTTCTTTCTATTGTATTTCAAATTAACGTTTAACCCTAGAGGATGCATATTTTCCTGGACCTTAAGTTGTTATTTATTGTTTCTCATGTGGGAAACACAACATGAGTTCTTTTATAAGACTAGAACATAGAATTGTATCCAGTTACCATAAATAGCAGACAGCTAAAGTTATCTCTACACATGAGCCAGAGGCGATATGGGCTCAGGACAGCTCAGGCAGCTGATAATGATTAGAAAAGCTATTCTTTAATTCAAACAAAGTTTTCTAAGTTTACAGTCTTGTAAAGCATACAGATGCTATTGTTTCAACATTTATGAATGCCATGTTCTTGGAGATCTACACAATAGTGGTTGACCAAGCTGCGATGGGGATCATTCTTTTTCTAGTCGTTGTGACACTGTTTTTCATTTTGAGTGGAAGGCTCTGTCTAACTTGGCAGGTGGACAAGTCACTGGGCTATAAATCTGATGCTCTTAGAGACTTTTCAAACAAGTGCCAGTAGGACACATCTAACAATTTGCTAAGGTTTCCTGTTAGAGACAGACTAGCTGGCAAGCTTGAAGACAAAGTCCACACACATTATGCATAGCCTATTTGGCCTAATATTTGCCATGGGAAAATTAGAACTGACCTATATTAGCTTCATGGGTCTACTACTTTTAAAGAGAAATTCAAAGGGCTGATAATAGGAACGTGCCAATAAAACACACAACTTGCTGGTTAACAGAAAAGTAGAAGTCTCAATAGCGGTACCATTACTCCAAGCACATTGAGAAGGAGATCACATGTCCCAAGAAAATTATTCAATATATTTCTTTATAAACAAAATTTCAAGATAATGGCTTTGTGAATACTACTCAGGAGATAAAGGTTTGCCTAGCCTGTTCATAGCCCTGGGTTCAAGTCTTAACACTCAGATAGAAATCAACAGCCTGATCCAACCAACCACGCAACCAAACAACCAAACAAATAAAACCAAAAACCCTTCAATGTGGAAATAGTTTATGAACATCCTCTACACTATCAACCTCACAAGGTCCAATGCAAAATAGGCACACTATTCTCCTATCCTTGAGGATTTATCAAAATTAGCAAGTTAAAATTTTATCATTATATTTAATAACTCCCAATGGCCTCTGAAGCCCCGCCCCCCAAAAAAAGTAAAGGGAGTTAGCTTACCTTCCATAAAGCTAAAGTTAAGATGGCCAGAACCAGCAAGCCAAGAAGGATCGCTAGTATTATGACCCACAGTGGAATTGAGAAGGAGACATTTGGAGTGGCCCAAATAACCGATGTCTTAATCTGTAAAGAAAGTGAAGCGAATGAGTATTAACTTGAAACTGTCTGGCAAGATATAGCAGGACCTTCAGATTTCCCACAGCTGATCATTCTGAAAGGATTCTCATTAGATAATGGGATTCCAGGGGAAATGAGGAGGCCACAGCAATTGATCTTGACCTCTCTAAAGCAAGTGCACACCCATGTATCGCAGGTTGAGTGAGAATCTAATAACAGACACTTGTTGAGTGGGTTACCTGTAGCCATAGAACCCTAGACTAAAATTGAGGTAAATGGGAAGCCAATAGGATGGACTTTGTGTTGGAGTGACCTGTTATGGAAACAACAAATCAGGAGACGCCTGTGAGTGTCAAGAGTATCTACACATCTCTTCATGAAGCTCAGCTCATCTCACTAAAAGGTAGATTTGTGAGCAGCCATGAAATATTAGACATGTAAGAGTTAATGTCAGTACTGTGTCTCTTCATCTGTAGACCTTGTGATGGAGTAATTAATAACAGCTGAGACCTTGAAGCTAGCCATCCTCTATTTGTTTTTATCCTCTCTCCTTTTTCCTCTCTCCTTCTCCCTGTCTGTCTGTCTGTCTGTCTGTCTGTCTGTCTGTCTGTCTCTCATGTGTTTGTGTGTGTGTGTGTGTGTGTGTGTGTGCGTATGTAAGCATGCATGTATGTCTCAGTATGTATAGTTTAGAAAACAACTTGCAAGTGTCAGTTCTTTCCTTGCACCATGAGAAGAACTCAGGTTGTCAGGACTGGAAGCATGTGCCCTTATCCACTAAGCCATCTTGTGAGTCCCTATCATGCATTGTAATGGAATTACTTGATGTAAAAATTGTCAGAATGGGAGTGAAGCCATGTGTATCAGCCCGAATGAACAGGAATAAATAAAGGCAGGAATAAAATAAAGGAGGGATCTCATGAATGCTTGCTTGGTAGTAACCAGTAACAAAGATTCTGCTAGGAGTGGCTGGATAGATGGTTCAGTGGTCAGGAGCACTAGAAAGTGCTCTTGCACAGGACTGGAGTTTGACTCCCTGCACCTGCACACAAATGTTCACACTCATCTCTCCACATAAATACAAATAAAATCTGAAAAAGAAGAATCTGCCAAAATTAAAATGTTTTTTTCAACACACATGCACATGTGCACGCGTGCGCGCGCGCGCGCGCGCACGCGCGCACACACACACACACACACACACACACACACACACACACTCTAGGTCTGTAAAGTTATCTGCCCAGAAACTATCTGATTAACTTAGAATAACGTTAGTTACTCTTGTTATTAATCCCCAGGTTAATGATTATTCTGTCAAATATCTCATTTCTCCCTCCTCACTTTTTTGCACTGTCTGAGAAGATGCTACATTGGATAAATTACTTGCTGTGCAATCAAGAAGGCCTGGATTAGAACCCCCATTGGAATCTAAGTGTGAGTTAGATTGTAGTCTGAGCATCTGTAATTCCTGCGTGGTTACCAGTGACGGGAGGTGGAAATGGGACTCCCTGAAGCTCTTGGGACAACTAGCCTAATGAACGAGCAATGAACAACAAAAACGAGGGAAGACAAGGACCTAGTATTGGTGTATTTCTCTTGTGTTCACATACATGGGTACACACACACACACACACACACACACACACACACACACACTCTAGGTCTGTAAAGTTATCTGCCCAGAAACTATCTGATTAACTTAGAATAACGTTAGTTACTCTTGTTATTAATCCCCAGGTTAATGATTATTCTGTCAAATATCTCATTTCTCCCTCCTCACTTTTTTGCACTGTCTGAGAAGATGCTACATTGGATAAATTACTTGCTGTGCAATCAAGAAGGCCTGGATTAGAACCCCCATTGGAATCTAAGTGTGAGTTAGATTGTAGTCTGAGCATCTGTAATTCCTGCGTGGTTACCAGTGACGGGAGGTGGAAATGGGACTCCCTGAAGCTCTTGGGACAACTAGCCTAATGAACGAGCAATGAACAACAAAAACGAGGGAAGACAAGGACCTAGTATTGGTGTATTTCTCTTGTGTTCACATACATGGGTACACACACACACACACACACACACACACACACACACACACACACACGATTTTCCTTTGCTCACCTTTTCTAAGTACACTCAGTTTACTATAGCAAATGAATTCTCATTGCAATGATGTTCTACTTCCTAATATGGATCATTAATAGGAGATATTGATTACTGTTCAAGTTAATGTTGTACTGTGCTGTGAGTGATGTGGGGTTAACACACACGTGTTTGGACTGCCTTCCAGCCTAAGTCCAATTTTCGTGGGTAGAGCTGGAGTTAGTACCCAGAGACAATAGGAGCCTAGCCATTCCCCACTGTTGAAAAGAATCAGAATAAAAGATGCCTCCCCAGTAAGATTCAGAACCTATGAACACTGCCTTCCTATATGGGCAGAAAAAGAACTTCCCTTGCACAAGAGCTGGGAATCTATGCAAGGAGGTTACAGACTCTACATAAAGTAGAGAGACCCATCCAGGCTGCTGAAACCTTTGATTAGAGAAAATAAAAATAAAAAAATATTCTCAGATCTGAATATTATCTACCACATATACTATGTCTGGCTTTAACGGTATTGTCAACGGTACGTCTAGCATTGTTTCCTCGAAACTGGTCTGCATGGTCTTCATTTTAAATATGTTCATTGAAATGACACAAGAACTCTAGATCACAATCTTATAACTTTCCCTCCAGGAGGAGATGGAATCATGACTAGTTGGTAACCGTGAACTGGTCTGGCAGGAATGACTGGACATTTTCTTCACTGGAAGCTAATATTGGGTCCTAGCCACATCTGTTATCCATGTATGTATGTATGTATGTATGTATGTATGTATGTATGCATGTATTATGTATCTATTAGCCATCTATCATCTATTATCTATCATCTATGTATGTATGTATGTATGTATGTATGTATGTATGAATGATCTATCAATTATCTTTGTATCTATCATCTATCTCTCTGTCCATCTGTCCACCCATCTGTCTGTCTAAATTTCTGACTTCTTAACTAGACTTGGACACACCATGCCAATTCTCTGTTCAGTTAGTCCTAAGCCCATTTTAATCCACGCCCCTATTTATCAGACATACTAACGGATGATAGGTCCAGCACCAGGTGTCCTCCCTACTTGGACATTGCAAACTTTGCAGGACCGTTGAAATAGGCATGAAAGTGCATTCCAAACACAGAAGAAAGACACTTGAAGGACTTTTCTCCTCACGACAGTCATGACAGAGCACAATTAAAGCACTTGACAGGTGCTTCTGAAGCAGGGAACAACTCCTCCATGGCTCTTGGTTTATATTTGTCTCCAGAGATTCTGACGGCTCTGCCTTAGGGCAGCCTGTGGGAGGATGTTCACTGTGGTGATCCAAAAATTTCTGAAATCCTCCTTTAGTTTTAGAATCCTGCTTCCAGTAACATAGGACTTACTTTAATGCTACCACTGCCTTCTGTCCCTCTGAGTCCCCTGAAGTGTTAGGGATAGCCATGCTGTATATATTCCTTGTATGTCATCCCATGCAGTTCACTAAGGGAGAGGAATAGAAGGTCGTGAAGGATTCTGAATGTTTCCCTCTGCCTTTTAGATCCACATGGGACACAGTCTATGATGTGTGTAACTGCAGACCTCTCTTTATCCTGATGTCTCCCCAAGATGATCCTGTATTACTGTTGCACAATTCGAAAGTCTCAACACCACAGAAGGCAACAGTGACTCAGATCACTGCCTGGCTTGCAGTGCAGAGTTGATAGAATGACTGCAAAGAGCTGGACAGTGAGAACCATTGCAGAGACTGTATGCCTTGGAAGGAGAGGTTTCTCCACAAGGTATTAGGAAGTCAGGTGACATTCAGGTCTGAATCTGCCTTAACGGTGGGCCACCAAAAAAACATTGCTTTCCCCAAGACTCGCTGCTCCATATGGATAAATGAGAGGCTTGAACTGCACATAGCTTAAAAGGAAATGATTTAGCTGGTCATTTTGTTCCGACCTAAGTTTATTTAAATATGTGGAGGTGGGGAATTGAAGGCTACTTTGGAGATGTTTGAATGAAGATAAAATGCTGATAAATACCAAAACGTTGTCATATTCATCTTGACAAGCCCACACAAAGCTTAGTTTCCAAAGGTTTATAACTAAAGAAAAAGGAACCATAAAATGTGAGAGTTCGTATGACCAACTTTGGATTTTCTCTAAGAACTTTGTGCTCATGTCAAGTGAGATGAAACACCCCATGGTTTCTGAATCTCTGTAGGAATCACCAGCTGTAAGCTTGGTCTTTCTCAGTGCTGCCCAACAGAGAAGTAAGCCATCTGTGAGATGTAAGCCACGTTAAAATATAACGAGACCAGGAGACATTAACTTTAACTGTTAATTACGCTCTTAAAACCAAAATATCAACTATTATTTGTTAATATAAACCTATTGCTATGTAGACATGTAATTAATATTTTAAAAATAAATATCTCTTACATTTTTTTTAAAAAAATTATTTTATCTCCAAAGTCCACGCTGGCGGCACATAACAGCTGCAAAGTTTTCAATCTCCGAAGTGAAGTACACCCTACAAAACTAACAGACCGTGCTAAATGGAAGAAATATTTGTACAGTGTCAGGCCTTATAGTTTATATTATACAGAATCAAAATGGAATCAAGCTATGAGTGTGTTCTGTCGTTCCAGGTTACGGGAGCTCAGGTTCTACGTGTGTGCCTGGCAGTGTGTCCATGGGACACACTGGCGATTGGCGACATCCTGACTCCTCGTTGTGAGCTTCGTCTGCTGTGTAATAGCGTCCAGAGCGTTCTTCAAGGTCAGCGTGGATAGAAGCCCTGGGCCCAGGACTAATGACCTGAGCAGATTTCACAAGATGGCAGGAGAGAACCAACTCCTGCATTGTCCTCTGACCTCCACTAGGTCTAAGTGTGCATGCTCTTAAGGGAAAAAAAAGAAAACCTTACAGTCCTATTTTCAGAACACAGGCTTGTGACTGGGCACTTGAACTTCCTAACAAAGGTTAATATTGAGTAACTGGGGAGTTTAAAATGCTGTGGGGAGTCCAACTGCTTGCCAACAAATCAGATATCTACTTTCATGCATTCTTGCTTATCGGGGACTTGAAGCTATTTAAAGAAATGGTATAAAAACTTAGCAACTCACTTATTATCATTATCTGCGGCTTTAGGAAGTGGAGTCTATAAATTATAAGCAGTTGGGTTTTCTCAAAGTGATCCTAAGCAGGGAACATTTAATCTTACCTTCATCATATCGTAAATCTTGCTGTTCTTTATTACAGTGGGAAGACTATAAATAAACTCCAATGTGTGTACACTCCATCACGGGCATTTATGATATATTTTTGAGTATTTTGATTAAAAAAACCTGCCAAGGTAGGAGGAAACAGCTCCCTTGTGTTTGCAACTGTAATTAGCATCGGCATATGTGTTTACGTATCACAAAGGCTTAGACAAACACACTGCAATGGGGTCAGGTGAATGTTTTAATAAATGTACCAAGACGCTGTACCTGCAATGCCCTTTAGAAGAAAGTAGAGATGCAAAGGGGCTCAGCTGAGCACACGTTTAACCAGCCATATGTGACGTGTCACTCCATCAGAAGTCTGTACCCCAAAAAGCCATGTTATTCAGGAATTCTGTTTCTAAAACGTATTTGAAATGAGATTTTACATAGGGATTTTCATGAATATTTTATGATTATAATTAGTATAAGTGGTGTATAAGTGGTGGAATTGGGTGTGTGTTGAATGACAAGCGAATGGCTAGGTCTCACTGGTCAGGAAAAGAGAGAGAGAGAGAGAGAGAGAGAGAGAGAGAGAGAGAGAGAGAGAGAGAGAGAGAGAGAGAGAGAGAGGAGCGGGGGAGGCATTCAAGTCTCAAGATATAGCTGAATTGTGACCATATGGTAAAGGAAATACCAACCAAGTCACCCCATGCAAGAGTCTAGGAAAACAACCTTATATGAGTTTGTCCCCCTTCAAAGTCTTCCCCAGTGTCCAGATGGATCTTGATCAATTCTCAAGTGACTCCTTTAACTGACTCTACCACATTAACATTTCCCTTTGGCTGGATTCTTTTTGAGGAAAAAGAAAAAAAAAACCAATGTGACCTTTGAGAAGTTTGTCAACAAGATGTCTGCCCCCTCCAGCCAGAGTTCTCTCCAAGCCACAGAAAGACAGATTTCCTACACTGAATAGCCAACTTTGTACTAGTGTGATCTTCTCCTGTAAGTCAGATATTAGGAGACTTGAAGGCATTTCCTTTCCCCGACCTCTATCGAAATGATGCGGTAAATCATGGTCATCAGATAACGGATTTTTTCATCTTTAAGATGGTAATGAGAGGAAGCATGCATTTGATCTTTTCATTGGGTTTCTGACAGGACTTGAGAACAGCAGGGCTGTCACCTGTAGTCATTCCTGAAAGATGCAATCCAGTCGTGTTGACGGAATCCACTGGAACATATGTTTCTGTTATGAAACACATGCTCCAAGAAAACAAAAGGGGTCTGGATTTATCTCCCCGAGAGCTGCGAGTCTTTGAACCTCTTTGGATGAGCATTTCGTATTAAAATCCTAAGCCTCTGTTTTCTGGGTTGAACATAAATCCAGGCTATGGCAGACAACTCGTGAGAGAGGGAGACGACCTAAACGAAGAAAGATGTGGCCATGCTGGTTTTAAAATACATTGCTCAAATCTTCATTGTCATTTCAACGTGGGCTTACTAGACCTAGCCAGAGGAGATAAAACATTTGGGGATGTTTATTAATGTTTGAGATTCAAGATAAGCCCAGATAAACCCCCAAAACTTGGGGTATGTAACTTTATTAATTATCTTAACAGTTCCATATGATAGGCACAGTTTCTAACTAGATTGAGGAAGGGCCCCAAAACCTTAGTTTTTCTTCTAAGTGATCTGTGGTGTTGAATTTCTCAAATTTGGCTCCCCCTCCCCCCACCCCGAGGAATTTCCTCTTATATGAATTTTAAAGCATAGTCCGGGGCTCCACCCTAGATCTATTTATTTAGTCCAGTCGCATGAGGTGAAGCTTCATGCACATTTACGTATTTAACATAGCATGAAATAATAATTCTAAGCATATACTCCAAGTTGAGACTGACTGAATAATCAATAAATAATGTGTTTAATTTTTGGTGTGTATATGTGCCTAGGCATGTGTGTGGCTATCAGTGCACATACACACATGCATGTGCATGTATGTAGAAGTAAAGAGCAACATCAGGTGTTGTTCTTTGGACACAGCTTATGTGTGCATCTATTTTTGTTTTGAGATCGGGTTACTCACTGGCTTAGAACTGGTAAAGTAGGCGAGGCAGCCAGGTAGGGAGCCTGAGGCCTAGTGAGCTTGTCTCTCTCTTCCTAGTGCTGGGAGTACAGGGGGTGTCATCAAGCCCTGTACCTTATTTTATTTAAAGACCTTTATTTTTATGTATATGAGTACAATGTCACTGTCTTCAGACACACTGGGAGAGGGCATCGGATTCCATTACAGATGGTTGTGAGCCACCATGTGGTTGCTGGGAATAGAACTCAGGACCTCTGGAAGAGCAGCCAGTGCTCTTAACCGCTGAGCTATCTCTCCAGCCCCTTATTTTATTTTATTTCATTTTATTTTATTTTATTTTGTACTTCCTGTGTATGGATGCTTAGCCTGCTTGTATGGCTGTGCACTGCATGCATGCATGCCTGGTGCCCACAGAGACCAGAAGAGGGCATCAGATTCCCTGGATTTGGGGATAGATAGATAGATGTGTATCTGTAATCATGTAGGTGCTGAGAATCAAACTCAGGTCCTCTGGAAAAACATCCAGCTCTCATAACTGCTGAGTCATGTCTCCAGTCCCCTTCTTTAAAAATAACAAACAACACAAACAAACAAACAAACAAACAAACAAACAAATTATGGGTTTCAGATACTGGACTCATGCTTGCAAGGGAAGCGATTTACTGACTGAACTATTTCTTCATTGCACACTTTCAATTACCAAAGGCCAGTTAGGTGACAAAGATGACCCACTACAGGAAAACCTGGGCTGGAAATGCAAACCAAAGAGGGTCAACCTCATACGTTCTAAAGGAGCGCTCCACAAACCTGACTGTGTGGATGTCCTGATAACTGGATAGCTTTGGAGTGAAGCCTGAAGCTCCCAGGAGAGGCCAGGATCCAGGCTGTTTGTTTACAAACCACATTTTGAATAATAAAGGTCTAGGGACCCAGAGTTCAAGTTGGGTGTTGAAAATATCCACTGATAACTAAATGGTGGGGCTTGGAACTTCAATACTACTTTTTGCTTTGCTGTTCATGTTTGCTTTCTTGAGAAAGGATCTTGCACTGTATGTCTTGCTGTCCTCAAATTCCCTATGTAGACAATAGCTTCTAACTCAGAGACTTGTCTGCCTGTCTCCCAAGTGCTGGGATTAAAGGTGTGTCCCACCATGCCAGGGTTTAATATTGTCTTAAAGAGAGGTGAGTCTTTCAGGTTTAGATCGTCTTTGTAAGTGACTGGAAAGGCGGAGTTCTGTTAGCTAGCCTACCAATCTCCCAGCTATGCCCTTCTCTTTGCCTGGGTTTACCGCCCTCTTGAAGATGCCAAAAGCTGTTCTGTGGCAGCTGTGAAGTTCAGTGATATTTAACAGCCTTGATTCTTAAAAGGCTCACGTTTCCTCCACCCCTCAGCTCAGAATTGTTCTTGACATGTACAGGCTGGAGGGTTCTAAGTTTGCAGGCTGTCTGGGGAAGTTTCTCCCTACCAGACTGACCATGCTGCTACCAAAATTAAAGAACCAGTATGGTTTTGTCACGACCACTGTTTCTATTGGAATGTGTTTCTCTGAAACAGAACAGCTGACTTTAAAAAGTGCTATGTCGTGTGAGTCCTACACCTGTAGCTTTTTAAGGTAGACATTTATATGAAAATTTAATAACTGGATCAAAGGGCACTGCGCAGTTTCTAGAATGAGAGAGGAAATGGTGTGATAAAGAAGAACAGTGTTCTCCAATCCATGTAAATGTCCAACCAAACCCAAGCTGGCAGTGCTGTAGAAATAACTTTAGTTCTATTCTTTGTATCTGTAACTCTTAAAGAGGCAGGCACTCACCGCTGTGCTCCCGGCTGGCAGTTTTGCTGGCTGCTCTTTATAAGGTATCTTCTTGACTTCAAAGGACACCAGGGATGCAAGAGCATAAGGGTCGTTCTTTCTCTGAAAGGAAAATTATTTACTTAAATGTATGTCCTCGAAAATTAAATTTCCTGTGGCTATACACTCAGTTATTTTTGGTATTTTCTATGGCCAGTGCAACATTCTCTCCTTTATTCTGTTTTTCTTTTATATTATCCATCCATCTATCCTTCCATCCACCCATCCACCTGTCCACCCAAATATAATAAACTTATTGTATAATTTTTATGTAATATATTACATATATATGTATATTACACACACACACACACACATACACATATGTATATAAAAGAGATTTAAGGCATGTGCCACCATGCCCAGTTAGGATATATATATATATATATATATATATATATATACATATACATATACATATACATATACATATACATATACATATACATATATATATTGTTGGTGAAATATTTGTGCCTAAGTTTAAGAGAAATCCTGCTCCAGGAAATTTAGGCTCCAAAAAGAAATAAACTCAAGGATTCCCTGGAGTTATTGCTGGTGAAGGGGAGAAGGAATCCCCGAGATTACAGACACATGCTATCAAAAAGAGGAAGGTGTTTTAGAGAAGACCCTGGTGACAGCTTACAAAGGAAGGTTTCACATTTTATTCATACAGATGATAACCCAGAGAAGGGCTGCTCAGCCTTGGAGCTCCTGAGGCTGGAGGTGCCTGGAGGCCTTCCTGCGCACTTGAAGGTGTTCAGCAGTCTCTGCCATCTCCCTTCTACATATGCCAGCTGTAGGGATTGTGGTCCTCCTGAGAGCTAATGGCTAATTCAGAACCCTTGAGGTCAGCTGTTAAATCACAGCATAATAAACCAACCCACCAACCAACCAACCAACCAACCAACCAAGCAACTAACCAATGAACTAACCAACCATCTAACCAATCAACCAACCCACCAGCCAACCCACCAACCAACCAACCAACCAACCAATCAATAAACAAATCAATGAAATAAGACATGAGGTGGGAAGGACTTGTGCTGCGAAGGTTTCTGGGGGAGTTGGAGGGAAGGTACATGGTACGCATGTGCAAAAATGTTTAAAACAAATAAAATGTTACTAAAATTAAACTATACAAAATAGTTTAAATTTATAAAATGTAACAGTCAAGACTGAAGCCTGTAAACTATATTTTATTATTACCAATGCTCCTATTACTACTTGTATCTACTTCGTCTTCATATTTTACTATTACCAGTGTTCCATTACTTATATCTACTTAACCTGTCAAGGAACGCACCATACCGTGACGTGCACTTGGGCATCTCTTCCCAGAGTTCATACTTCTAACGTGGTGCTGACACACTAAAGCTAGCCACTAGGGACATTTATACTGTGGAGAATGGCAGAACCACAGAGCCCTTTGCGTCCTCCCACACATAAATGTTCATACCTCACACAGTTACTAGTGCATCTTCTCCCATAATCCAGCGTTGGGCCTTTTGGAACCAGTCTAACATTTGGATAATAAAAATTTTGTTCAAACTTTTTTTTATGAGTTAAGTTTTCCCTGTGACTGAATTTTTCTGCCCCTAGTAAACCTTACTTTTTGTGCCTGATAAGCACAGATCATAAAATGTACCTTTTATGTATTTAAAGTAACTCTGCCTTTTTCTTTCTAATTGTCCAAGGGTAAATAACTCTATCCATCTGGGAAAAAAACATATGTTCAGGGTAGCATTCTTTAATGACCTGTCCTTGGCTATCATTTCCACTTTAACTGAAAGCTGGATTTTTTTTTCTTTTCTTTTTTTCAGAGCTGGGGACCGAACCCAGGGCTTTGTGCTTGCTAGGCAAGCGCTCTACCACTGAGCTAAATCCCCAACCCCAAAGCTGGATTTTTATGTATAGGTTGATACTGTCTATAAAATGTGGGAATATTTGCTAGTACTTGATGATTTCAATCTCACTTACAGAAGAAGTGCTCCAGCAATGAGATTCTGTGACCTTGTTTTGGCTTGAGACTGAATCTCACTCTGCTGCTAAGGCTTGCCAGGAACTCTTGAAGTAGCCCAGGTTAGCCTCAAACTGATGGTAATCCCACTCATTCAGCCTCAGGCATGAGCTACCACACAGGTTATTAATAAGATTCTATGGGGAAGAATCGTCACCTCATATGCAGTGGTGTCCTTGCCCCTGAACCTTTGTTTCAGTCAGGGTTTCTATCACCATGGTGACATCATCACCGAAAGCAGCTCAGGAAAGATAAGGGTTTATTTCATCTTCAAACTCGAAGGTCACACTCCATCGTGTGTGGTGCAGTCAGGGCAAAAACTCAAGGCAGGGACCTTGAAGTCAGAACTGAAGCAAAAGCCTTAGAAAAACACCGCTTACTGCTCACACCCCATCTCTTATTCAGCCTGCTTTCTACCACCCACAGTAAGCCAGGCCCACCAACGTGGATCACTAATTAAGAAGATGGCTCCACAGACTCCCCTACTACAGGCAATCTGAAAGAGATGTTCTTCTCAATGGCGGTTCTTCCTCCTAGGTAACGCTAGCAGTTTTCATGTTGGCAAAAACACAACCAGGACAGCTTTCAAAAAAGATGAGCTGGGGGAGGGGCTGGGTGATGGTGCATGCCTTTGGTCCTAGCACTTGGGAGGATATGGAATTCAAGGCCAGTCTTGGCCTTGAGAGCCTAAGGCTGGTATACCAGCCTGGGCTGCATAGGACCTTGTTTCAAGACAGCAAAGCAAAGCTCTGGGTTCAATCCCTGGCACTGGAACAATCAAACCAAACCAAAACTCCAAACAAAAACAAAACAAACATCCCACTACCATTATTACCACCACCACTCCCAAACCTCCCACAGGGAATAGTTTCAGTTGGGTATGTTGGCTCTTCTCCAGAATTCCATGGGGATGATGCCTGTTGTAAACCTGTCTATTCACGGTACCAGACGTTAACTGATGTTCAGTGATATGTGACCGCTCTTTTCCCTCCAACCTGATGATACAGAATGGAAGGACTACTCCATGGATATATAGTGAACCACAAACTATGCAGTCTTTGGACTTACTACATGTAACGATGGATGAGTTATCTGTTGGATGACCTTGGGCTCTTCCTATGACCCATTTGCTGTCCTCTGACAAAGAAAGGATGATACTTTTCATTCTGTATCCTGGAAACTGTGCTAGTTAGTACCCTCTCTGTTGTACCGAGAAGACACTGTAAGTGACTTCAGGAAGGAAAGGGTTAAGTTGGCTCACACTTATAGGCGCCAGTCCATCACTGAGGGCAGTCATATCAGGTTCATCATGTAAACTCGTGACTGCGATTCCAACACTGGCGAGTCGGGGGTGTGCAGACGGTGGTTCAGTGTTATTTTCTGCTCTGTAGGGAGTTTGAGCTCTGCCTTACTACATGAGAGGCATTGTCTCAAAACGAAACAAAACAAGACAAAATAAAGCAAACTCCTGCACACATTGCCATGCATTAGCAGTTGAGGATGGAAAAACTCCACCCTGTCTCAGATTGCTAATAGTCCTCAACAATGACTGTTCCTCTGCCATTACCACATTGTTTACGGTTTGCAATTCACTGGCTGTCTCTAGTGTGTAGTGCATGTTTGTGTTTGTGTGTGTGTGTGTGTGTGTGTGTGTGTGTGTGTGCGCGCGCGCGCGTGTGTTGTGCGTGTGTGTGCATGTATGTATGTATGTGACAAAAATCTTGGTGTTTTTTCCCCTTTAGGGTCTGTCTACCTTGTTTTTGGAGGTAGGGTCTCCTGGGACCTGGGGCTCGTTCATAGGATAGGATGGCTAGCCATTGTGACTCGGGGACATACCTGAATCTCACTGGTGGAATTATTTGAGATAGCACCATGCCCTGGTTTTGACTTGGGTTCTGGAGGGATCAAGATTAGGCCCCAATACTACTGCTGCAGACACTCTCCAGACTAAGCTGTCTTCCTAGCCAGCTAGTGGGCACATCCTCGTTAGGGTTTCCTTATGGTACTAAGGACAACTTCAGTGCTGGCGATACATGGGGAGAGGAGGCTTCTGAGCTTGATAAATATCTAAGCATTTGCCAATATCAAGAGCTTTCTCTGCCTTGTCTTTGAACTGCTTAATTCCTTCTCAAGACTAATCATAATGATTTTATTTGAGAAAGAACTCTCAAGGTAGCTCAAACTGGTCTTGAACTCTCAATGTGGGTCAAGCTGCTATTGAAGTTACCATCTTCCTGCTTCAATTGCCCGCATGTTAGAATTCAAGATTTCTGCTTCCATTTCAGCTCAATTATTATTTTTAAGCACACACTCATTTTAGATTTAAATACTCACTAGTTTACAGATCCCAAGCTTCTGAGGTTTCTGAGCAACTCCTGGTGAAACTTTCAACAGTTAAAGAAGGTTTCACTCTAAGCAATGCTCATGGAATAAGGTGTCATTTATAATAAGTAGAATCTTTTTCTGACCAGTTTGCATGTCTACCACAGTGGGGCAGAGAGAGAGAGAGAGAGAGAGAGAGAGAGAGAGAGAGAGAGAGAGAGAGAGAGAAGCACATAATGCAGCAAGTCCTGACTGCCTGTTAAATTTAAATTTCTAGCCTGTGTAACAGGAGCAGAAAGCATTAGTTCTTCATAGATTGTATGACGAAACTACTTTTAAAAATGAATATATAAACATGTACACGCACAGAGGCATATGTATATACTTAAATATAATTATATAAATGTGTATATAATTATATATATAATTATATAAATGTCTACATATATATACATACATATGTATATATATATGCATATATATACATATATATATATAGCTACATGTTTATATAAGCGACAGGAAGTTTCTGATAACGCACTCCTCTTTGGCATCAGGATTCTAAGGGGCTAATAAGCAGAGACTGTAGGAAATACAACCATTGTGGCTACAGGCATGGGTGCATGTGGGGTATGCACGCAGTGACCTGCTCTAAGTTATTAGCTTTACAATGACCTCCTTCTGGAAGGAATTCAGAGTGTTGGTATGGGTTTTAGTCTGACTCCTCTGTTAACTATTGTTTAGACAGTCCCTCAGTCACTAGAGATTTCCTTCAGACATACACTCGCTTGGATCCCCTGGACTAGAGTCATATGCCATCAGGAGCCACTATGTGAGTGCTGGGAACTGACCAGATCCTCTATGAGAGTAGCCACTGCTCCTGATCACTGGGCCATTTCTGCAGTTGGGTCTTCTCCATAGGAGGAGGAAGCTGTGATCTCCTCTCTGTGGTCCTCACGCTGGGCTAGAACTCTATGCACCAGGCTGAAGCAGGTACTTTAACATCCTCACCCCCTCCCCAGTTGCAATGGTGTGATGACAGGTCCTGCTTCATCCAGGAGCCCTTCTCTCTTGCTTCAGGAGGATGCGGTGCTCAGAACAACAGGCAGAGTCTAGACTTTTCATCTGGGAATTCCCCAAGGCACTTCTCTTCCAACCCTCAGATAAGAAGCAATAGCAAACAGGCAGAGTAACTCCCGCTGTCCTATGCTGTGCAAGATGCAGGGTCATCTTCTGGGTTCTCAAACACTGTGTAGTCACGTGGGAAAGTGACTCCAGGAGCACCAGTGTTATCTAGCAAAAGACCAGTGATCATTTCCAAATTTGTGCCATTCGAAAATATTTTTTTTTAATGGCCGTTTTTGTTGTGACTCAGCCTTTGAGGAAATTAGTATTCACATATGCATGTCAGAAAAGTAATTAAATGATAAAAGTCAGGGTGGCAATTTATCATGAAGAGACTGATAATCACATTTTCTAAGTTAAACAGGGAAAATAAAATTTTTATTGAAATTCCCTTTTTGAGTTTTTTGTCATGTTTCCCTCTTATCTAAAGTTCTAAATTTTTGAAAGACTTTTCAAGAAACCATCGGGCATTTTAATGTAAAATTTTATTTTTGAAGATTCCCTTCCAAGCAGGGGAATGAATAGACTTAGTTAACTATGCAAAGATCTGTGTGTGGCATTCTCTGAGATAAGCTGTACACGTGTAAAATATCTTGCAAAGTCCTTTGATGTACATGCTTGCTTGTGGACTCCAACTATAAAGTAGAAAGGAATTTGCCCGATGTCCTTAAGGCAATAGAAAACATGTGCTTGTCTTTGACCAGAGTTACCTGCCTCAAACGAGGTTTGACCATGCCATGTGGTGCCCTCACTGTCTGTTTTGGCAGAGGAAATGGAAGAGAACTTAATGCTTCCTGGTTTTGAATCCAAAGTTTATTACTATTACCGTTCTGTTAAGCACTCCAACCCAAGAATTATCTTTTATTTTTCAGGGGTATGGGGATGGTATGCCGGTAATCCCAGTATCAGGGGGCAGGGGCAGAAGGACCGTGAGTTGGAGGCCAGCCTGGGCTCTTGTCTCAAGCTAGCCAATATCTTCCTTCCTGGATTCTTAAATAATATGCACCATCTAGATCCTTTAACACAGTAGAAAGGCCCTATACGTCTTAGGGAAAAAAATGTCTAAATTGGGGTTACCACAGAATCACCTACATTACTGGGGGTGCAGGTTAGCTGTCTGTGCCATGTGATCATGACCTGAAATCTCTAGTGGGTGAGTATCATGTGGTGATCACTGGTTTAGCACTCTAATCTAGTGATGCATACAGGGCTAGAGTTCCCAGTCTCCTCCTCTTACCAGCTATGTGTCCCTGGAAGGCTACTTAACCTCTGTGTCTCTGTTTGCTCCCCACTAACCCATAGTTGATAATAACCATGTGTCTCCCACAGGTTTGCTTTAAGGATTAAGTAATTCACACATGAACATTTATCCTCGTGCCTAGCTGCATGGTCATCATTCAACAGGAGCCTGGCTCTTCGTGGACAGGCAGGCCTCTCTGGAAAGGCTGGTTGTTCCTTAATGTTTAGAGAGGGCTGTTCTGACATAGTCTGCTCTGAGTCAACCAAAGTATCAACACAATACAAAAGGAGGCCATTAATAAAGCACGCCGCGTTATTGCTGACTTCGGCTAAATAGAACAAACACCATAAATAACTTATGAGAAGAGGTTCCATATGAGCTGGCCATATATCACCGAGTTTTCAGGAAAGAAAGGAGACTTTCATCGAACCCTTTCATCTCACGAAGGAGGGAATTCAGACCCCAGAAAGCTCACTTGAACACAGCCAGCTCAGCACGGAATTGAGCTAGGGCCTCCTGACCCCATAGCGCTGAAGACAGTGAATACAGAGAATCGGGAACATCAATCCTGGATTTTAATTTTTATTTTGAATGTGTGCATTTAGACTTTTACAGAGCGTTTGGCTCCTGAGTAGTTTTCAGATATGAATCTGTCTATGAAATCCATAAACATGCTTCCCCACATATTCTCGTAGATACTTTGGCCGATGTTTACCAAGAATGAAAGAAGAATTCTCCATCGGCTTGCCTCTAATTACAAGCTTTGCCCAAGAATAGTAATTATGTATCTGAGAGCTGATGGGAAAGGATCAAATGAGCAGAAGAAAAAGAGAAAAAATATCAGAATAAAAGTCTTAAACCCTAATTAATTAATTAATTCTCCCTAGCACTAAGCTTAGGAAGTGTCTTAAGAAGCACATTAGCTAGATCATTACACGGTAGCAAGATGGGATAGCAACGGTTGCTAGGGGGGATGCAGCAGTGCAGATCGTAGTGAACTGGGCATCCTTCCTCCGAGTCCGTGGCCACATGGACTCTTGTGACATAAAGATTTCCGTGGACTCTAGGTCAAGACTGAGATGACATTATACTGACATTATATCCAGGTGGGCTATAAATCAAAGGACAGTGTCCTTAAAGAGACGAAGACAGGGCTGAGGGGCTCAGTGCCTGCCTTGTTAACCTTGAGGACCTGAGTTCAGATGCCCAGCATCTGTGTTAAAAAGGCGGCTGAGGTTGTGCATGTCCTAGCCCTGCGGGGTAGGCTGGGGTAGAATCAGGTAGATTCACTGAGTTTGTTGGTCTGCAGGCTAGCCCATCAGTGAGTTCTGGGTTCATGGTCTGCAGGCTAGCCCGTCATGAGTGCTGGGTACAGCAGGAAGCCCTATCTCAAAAGGTAAGGAGGGGAGGCATAATGGAAGACTCCTGACCTCTCCCTCTGACCTGCGTGTGCACACATATGCACATGCACATGCATGTATACAGACAGACCCTTATACAAAAGACAGAGAAAGAAGACACAAGGCACGGATGAGGTAATATAGCAGCTGAGGCTGGAGTGATGCTCACAAACCAGTGACGGCCAAGAAGGACCTACATCTTCACTACATTGACTTATGACTTCTAGTGGTGTGTGTGTGTGTGTGTGTGTGTGTGTGTGTGTGTGTGTGTGTGTGTGTGTGTGGTGTATGTATGAAATGTGGTGTTGGTGATGGTATGCGTGTATATGCATATATGTGTGTGGTGTGCATGGTATGTAGTGTGTAGTGTGTATTAAGTAGTGTGGTGGTATGTGTGTGTATGTGTGTTGTGTATATGGTATGTGGTGGTGGTGATGGTGTTAGTAATGGTGTTGGTATTGGTGGTATGTGGGGGAGGGTTGGGGGTGGGGGTAGTGTATGGTATGAGGTAGTGGTGATGTATGTAAATGTGTGTGGTTTGTGTATGTGTGTATGTGTGTGTGGTGTGTGGAATGTATGTGGGACATGTGGTGTGGTGTGTCTGTATGTGTAGTATGTATGTGTATGGTGTGGGTGTACAGTATGCGATGTGGTGGTGTGTGTGGTGTGTGTGGTATGTGTGGTGTATGTGAGTGTATGGTATGTGCTGTGTGCATATTGTGTGTGCAGTGTATGTGAAGTCTGTGTCAGTGTGTGTGTATATATGTGTGTGATGTGTGGTACCTGTGTATGTGAGTATATAAAGCTTCGAGGGTTAAATAAGATGCATTGAAAGTAGAAAATATTTTCCCTCTTCTTGTTTATTTTATAATAAAAATTAGAGATTAGTGTGATTATCAAAGTCTCTTCAATATTGGAAAAGGCAAAATTCAGAGACCGCAAATTCTATATTAATAGGTAGACAAAAGGATTTTCTTCGTCATATGAGGCAGATAAATCTGCCTAGTTTAGGAGGTAAAATATGAGCGAGATTAGACTTATTTACAACTTCCCCAAACAGCAAGGTCATAACACAGCAGTATCATTTAATTGAATTTCATTTTCTTGCTGTAAGGAGACTTAAATCTTTAATGGAATCATAGTCAGGCTGGGAAGCCGTCTCAGAGGACACAGCGCTTGCTGGGCAAGTCTAAAACTCCACATTCACTCTACACATAAAAGCCAGGCAGGTTCGGTAGTTATTTGTGATCCCAGGACCTGAGGGCCAGAGACAGGGGATCCCAGAACCACTGGCTGAGTAGCTAAGTTTAGCTGGGATTCAAGAGCTCTGGGTTCAGCAACAGATCTTGCCTCAACAATTAACGGGGAGCTCAACTGGGCAAGACACTCCACCTTAATTTATACATGCTCACACAGATACACGTGCACTCAGCACTCCGTCTCAAAACTCAATGAACTTTCCCGCTGCACCGCTGCACCGGCAGGCAAAGCAGTGGGCAGTCTTCAAGTTCAAAAGCTCCAAACTCCAGTTCGATGGTTGCCTAGCTAGACCCGTGTTGTACGCCTGCGGTCTAAGAGAAACTTTTATTATAATCTTGTTATTTCTTTTTATTTGCTACTGTTTGTTCAGCTTTCTGGATGTGGGACCGCATCTCCACTCTTCACACTGGTCCTACTGTGCCCCCGGCCCTGCCATCCAGCAGGGAGCCAAGTCTTGCCTCTTACTCTCAGGAACTCGGGAGAGTTAAGCTTTTATTCCCCTCTTGCTGGAAGAGGCAACCAGGAAGTAAAGCCGGAAGATTGTTCTAGAAAGTTTCTCTTAGATGGCAGCAGTACACCACAGGCTCTAACCAGGCATAATTTGGATCTTTTGAATTTGAAGATTGCTAGCTGCTTTGTCTATCTGTAGCAGGGAAGTCTGTTGAGCTTTGTTGTGGAGAGAGAGAGAGAGAGAGAGAGAGAGAGAGAGAGAGAGAGAGAGAGAGAGAGAGAGAGAGAGAATGTATCTGTGTTTGCACTTAGCTTGAATGTCTTTACCAATTGCTCTTGGCCTGTCTCTTCTACAGACATTCCCTTTGAAAGTATTTGAAGTCTTAAATTTTAAAAATGAAAATCTTTAAATTAAAAATGAAAAAAAAATCCAAAATAAAAAAATGAAAAACTAGGGTTAGGGAAATGGCTCAGTCAAGATGGCTGCTTGCTGAACAAGCATGAGGACCTGAGTCTGGATCCCAGCATGCACGTAAAAAGCCATTTATAGTGGTGCATGTCTGTCATGCCAATGCTGGTGGCAGTGGTGAGGGGCCCTGGGGAGAGGTGGCCAGCCAGCTTAGCCGGGTTAGTAAACTCCACGTTCGGTGACAGACTCTCTCAGAAAGTACAGAGGATGACAGAAGGAGACACCGACATTGACCTCTGGCCTCCCGGAAATATGTGCACAACAACGTCAATAGCACATGTGCACACATACACATGTGCAAATGAAAAGTTCTTACACAGGGTCTTGGTGGTGAGCTCTTGTGGAGCGGTTCTGGGTGAGTGGTGCGTGAGGTACGGGTTAGTGGGTCAGTGACATTATTACCTGGAGGAATGTGTGCGCCCACAATCTCGATCTGACCTTCAGAACTGCACTTTCTCCTCCTCCCAGGCGACCCACTGCACACGAGATTTGCAAGCAGTCAATGTTGGTACAGTTCTGCAAAGCACAAAGGCAGAGGCAGGACATTAGCGCCTTGAATGGCTGTAAGGAGTCAATGGGGACATTACTTTTTTTCCTCAGAAGGCAAGCTGCTTTGCCTGCAACTCTGATTTGCTCCATGAAATCTAGGGAAAGAACAAATTCATTGAAATAACGGAGACAGAGAACAATGAGAAACGGTACAACAATGAATTCCCTGCTAACAGAAAGGCAAACATGGATCATAAATACAGTTAAATACATGCTCCTCTCTAAGGGCCCATCTTTCTGTAGCAGCCAGTGAACCATATCCCGGAACTTGGGAAGACATTTCTCAGGACTACAGAGGCACTGGGAAAACTTGGAAGACTGCAGAAGGAGCTCTTGAGTCCATGTCTCCCCAAAGATTCGGTTTCTGTCTCATTGACAAGCAATTGTTTCCCAACACTCTCTCTTCTGTCCGATCCATTTCTCAATCATAGAGCAGACTCTCACAAGTTCCAACTGTTGCTGAACCAGCCACTGACCCATCTTACCAGGGATCCCCTTTTAAATACAAGACACACAGTGTGGAAAGTTTTCAAGATGAGGACATTCTATCAAATCTATCTTATTGGATCCTGGTTTCCACGGGCTCGTGGGTTTGAACACTTCTTTCCCAGCAGGTGGCACTGTCTGGGGAGGCTGGAGAACCTTTCGCTTGTAGGACTTGGTTGGGAGGTGATCACTAGTGGAGTATTTTCAAGGATGCCTTTGGTTTCAAACTGCATTGTCTACGTTATGACTGTTTATGTATGTGGACTTCTATGTACTTCCTGGACAACCCAGAAAGAGTGTCTCCTGGTACTCTGCCTCCCCCACTGTGACACGCTGAAGCCCCTGTGAAACTGCACGCAAGTAAACCTGTCCTCCTTTAAATTGCTCTGTAAGGCGTTTTGGTCCCAGTGTTGGCAAAGATGATTAATATGCCCGGTGTGTGAATACAGGGGTATGCACGGTTGGTTTTCCACGGGTCATGTGCAGAAGGATGCCTCCCTGATTGCACTGGAAATCTGATCGTAGAATCAAAGAAGGACCCCCTAGAAGAGTGGAGTCTATTACAGAGGAGAGCAGGAGGCTGGAGGTGGAATTTCCAGGTACAGAGAGTGAAGAGGTCCAAAGAGCACCTAAGGTGGGTTAACCAAGAGGTAGGAAGACACCAGGGAAAAGACGTGCAGAGAAAGCAAGGGAGGGGCTGTGGTAGTTTTCAGGAGGTGCTTAATAGAATCAAATGCAGAAAAGAAATCCATGTCTGTTGCAAGCTGAGTAACTAAGGGAAACAGAGAGAAGTTTGGAGAGGAGGAGAGGGAGGCAGCCATGACAGAAGCAGCAGGAGCCTGAAGGAGAGGGAGGCAAAGATGGCTGGAGATGGGAGAATATTTAAGTCTCCATGTTGGAGATACACAGGTTTGTTTTTTTAAAAAAATGCAAACTGGAAATTATGATCCCAACACAGGATGTTGGCATTTTGCACTTACAAATTCCTAATCAGGAATGGGATTAAGTGCTTTGTTTTAACCAAACAAAGACTGTAGGAGGTCTTCTTTAGCTTTTGATTTTAGAATAAACTTTGCATAATCACCCTCTCCCCAGAGTTGTCCTGATTCAAGGACCTGGGTGGGTGTTGCAAGGTTGGTAGCTTTTGAACCAATAAGAGGAAAGGAGAACGGAACATGAGCTTGAAATCAGATACTAATACTGTCTTGGCAATCATTTGCAAGTAAAATGCTCCTATGATATTTAGAAGTTGAAATTTATGGTAAAATATTTAATGAGAAATAGCAGAAGGGAAGAAATTGGACCCACAATATAAATGCATGCAATTTTAAGAGAATTCCATTTATGTATCTCTACCACCCTTGTACTGAAGATTCATGCACAAAGTAATATTTACAAGAGGAATTGAGTCTTGTTTTTACAAACGTTTACCTCTGTAAAAGTCTAGATATTGGTTTCCCAATGGGCTCCTCTCATCTCTGCTGTACTTAATAGCATTCTATAGATGTGAGCCTTCATTAATGACAGCACACCACTTTATTAATTTAGTCTAAGAAGGACAATATATGGATTGTCTTCTCTAACATGTTAAAAGTCATTGTATAGGCTTACAAATGTTCAGGCCTTTAAATAATAATCTGCTGTAAGCTTTTCTCCTGTATTTTTTTCTTTAAGAAGAAATAGATGGATATCACATAACTCTCTCTCTCTCTCTCTCTCTCTCTCTCTCTCTCTCTCTCTCTCCCTGTGTGTGTGTGTGTGTGTGTGTACATGTGTGCATATGCATGTGTAGACCAGAGGTCACCTCAGGTGTTATTCTTCAGGTACTGCCCACCTTCTAAATAATGTCTCTCACTGACCTGAAGCTTACCAAGATGCTAGGCTTGGCAGTGAGCTTTGGGCATCTCATTTGCCTGTCTCCTCAGTACTGGGATCAACACACATCGCCATACTTGATTATTTTACATGGGATCTGAGGATCAAAATTAGGGCCTCACACTTGATAAGAAACCACTTTTCAGGGTGAACCATCTCTCCAGCTCCAAGACATAATTACATAAGACTCCCTAGTCATTTTAGGAGTCCAGGCCCTCCCCCCTCCCTTTCCCTCTCCCTCTCTTGTCTCTCTAATACTCCACCCATCCCACAATTGAACTAATTTGCTTGAGGGGACAAGATGCTCTTCAGATTCAGTGAATCCTCCACTTTGGTTAGAAGCTGTAAATGTATCTTTTAATCTCCTGATGTAATTGTTGTGTCAGAGGCTTACTACCTCTTGCCTGCCAACCTAGGCCTAGTTCTGGAAGCTTCTAGCCTCAGCACAATCTTATCTAGGCCTAGAACGCTTCCAGTCTCTTGAGATTTACTGCTGAATAATCTCACTCTTTCTTGTTCTTTCTAATATCTGGCTGGCTGGTTCAACTTAGAGGTTCTGCTTAAAACTCCTCTCCAAGCTGACTGATTCATTCTGGCTTCTCTCTCTTGGCCTTTCCTGAATTGCTCTGCTTGACCTCATACTAACTTTGGCAATCTGTTCTAAACTTTTAGCTCCTTCCTAGCCTCTGCTTCATTTGTCTCCCATGTGTAGCCTGTTTTTTACTCAACCTGTCTCTGTAAAACTCTCCAGGTAAAACTGCCTCCCTTTCTCCATCCCCTACCCTCAGCTGATTTTTATCACTTTTCTTATGAGCATTGAGTATATCCTATTCTATCAAATCTTTCTCTGGTTGGTCATTTTGTCTGCCACTCAATTTGACTTCACTTTTAAATATGGTGCTTTCTACAAACTAACTGTATCTTCATTGTTTGGATTAAAGGTGTGTAGTAAGGGTGTGTCTGTATTCCAGCCAGAGGGGCTAAAGGTGTGCACTGAGGCCTGAGCCACACCACAACTAGAAACAGGATTTTCAGTAAATAATACAATCTTGGAATTCACAGTGTGACCAAATATCCTGCAACAGGGAGCAAACAATCATCGGCATTCATTGATACCACTATTCTCTCCTTTACCAGTTGCGAAGTATTACGTTTAACTTTTCAATTCTGTAAACCAAGATTTGTGAAGGTTACTCATTCCTGACTAAATTTGCAATCCCCTAGGAGATTTGGCAAGACCTGTGGGTGTGCCTGTGGAGCATCCAGATGGGAAGATCACCCACAAAGGGGGACGACACCATCCTCTGGTCTGAGGTGAATAAAAGGGTTTGGTTGGTTTTCCAGACCCTAGCTTGTGCCCCTAGACTCAGATCCTTGGACACAGATTCACTCCCTTTAGCTACCTTGAATGATGTCAGTTTTATGACTGGCTAGAACAATGGTGTTCACTGGATGGACATCATATTTTCAATTCAGTGAATGTGGTGGCTAATGAGTTTGGTCAGTGTTCAAGCTATCTTTTAATCTGTGCAGTAGATATTTTTTTATAATTGGGTTGAGAGTTAGGAGGATCGAGGGCCAAAGAGAAGGAGTAGGAGCCAAGAGAATGGCATTCTGAGGGCATTTGAATCCGACTTCAAAAGTAACACTAGTGGTTCTGTGAATTCATCCCTGAGGCATTTGCTCACAGGGTCACTGAGTCAGGTGCTGACCTTCGGGGGAGGCAACGCAGGGAAAAGCACACATATTCTGTGGGTTTTGGACAGGTAGAGAGGTAGGGAAAGAGCTATGGGAATCAGCACACTGGTGTGTCCAGGGGAGTCTTGTACTCATTCTGCATTTCTGAGTAAAGGACAACAGAATCAGTTTAGGGTTTTCCTGGCTCCTTGCCTGGTCAGTGTGGTGACTGCTGCCCCTGTGGAAACAGCTGTAGAACTCTCTTTGGCTCAGGTTTCTATCTTTACCATCCTTTCCCCATATTTTCCTTGGTCCTGAAGCTTCCCGATGAAGATCTCCCCTCCAACACCCCTCTTTTTCTCTCTCCTTTCTGTTTGTGACTTTGGATAGGAAACTCTTAGCCTGAGGTTGTAGCTTCAGTTGGAATCAGCATACGTTAATGAACATCCGGGTTGGGCTTCTTCGGTGCAGCTGTTGGGAACGAAGCCTCTGTTTTATCAAGGCACAAGGTTCCCAGCCTGTCCCTACTCTAAGTCCCTGGGTATGCTTGAAAGAGATTTCTGGTGGTCTCTGACTTCTGCAGAATTCAAGAATGCACCCGTAGCTGACTGGTCCATCCAATCTGTGAAACACCCATGGATGAACTAAAGGTTGATTTGAGCCTTTGCTACATGGTCAGGAAAGAGGATGAACATTCTTGTGAGGGGATAAGATGACAACTCACACTGGGGTACATAAGGGCCTTGCATAAAAAAAAAATGCTGACACTGGCTCACAGTTCTGCAAAGTCCTGACTAAGGTCAGGCTAATCCCAGAGCCCTTCTGTACCTCATGTTTCATCCCAGAAAACCTGAATTCACTATTTCTTTTTCTAGAGGGAGATTTTATTGTGTGTTGACTAATACATACAAATACAAAGCAACAGATTTCCTCATAAAAACGATGCTGGTTTCTCTTCACATCCTTTTGCTACTCGGTCTTTTTAAGTTGATGCATATTCGCTATTGGCGCTCACTGTGACTCCTCATACAATGCAGATATCATGCTTTAGTCTCATCTGCCTACCAGCTCCCCTCCTCTTTTGCCATCCCACTCCTTAGTCCATCACACTGTTCAGCAGTTCCTTTACTACTTGAATCTCAGGTCTTCACATAGCCTAGGTTGGCCTTGAACTTGCTATGTAGCCAAAGATAACCTAGAATTGAACTCTCTGCCTCTCTCTCCCAAGTGTTGGGCTTATAAGTGTGCATCATCCAAGTCCCTGGGTGTTGGCTGGCTTGCTAAGATGATGATGGGATTCCTGGTGAGCTTTTAATTTTTACATTCTATATATCACATAAGGAATGAAAAGGATGAAATTCTTGCTTTCTGTGGAGGTTATTTTGCTCAATAAAATGTCCTTTAGTTCCATTGATTTTCCTGCAAATGACTTGATTTCATTCTTCTTCAGGGAACTACAGGGCTCCATTGTTTACACCTTTATCCATTCATGTGTTGACAAGTACCTAGGCTGATTCTGTAGCTGGGTTCTTGTAAGTGGTGCCTCAACAAACATGGAGGTGCATAGGACTGCGAGCTGAGTTAGTTTCCTTGAGCACACAGTTCTTGCCTCTTTTGAACAAGCCTCTTGAGATTCGGGGATAAGTGTGACATTATAAAGACACACTGGGCAGATGGGGCCCTCGGTACTCACTCCATCTGCATAGATCAGCGCCTCTGGGTAGGCTAACAACTGAACCTGTATGACTTAAAATTGACTTTTAAAATTAATCTACAAAACAATGGAATTCACTATTGTCATGGTTTGTATATGTTCAGCCCAGGGAGTTGCACTATTAGAAAGTGTGGCCCCTTTGCAGTAGGTGTGGGCTCGTTGAAGTAGGTATATCACTGTGGGTGTGGGCTTTAAGACCCTCATCCTAGCTGCCTGGAAGTCAGTATTCTTCTAGAAGCCTTCAGATGAAGATGTAGAACTTTCAGCTCCTCCTGCACCATGCCTGCCTGGATGCTGCCATGTTCCTGCCTTAATGATAATGGACTGAACCTCTGAACCTGTAAACCAGCCCCAATTAAATGCTGTCCTTTATAAGACTTGCATTAGTCATGGTGTCTGATCACAGCAGCAAAACCTAAGACAATCATAATGCCATATATGAATATTATTATTCCTGCCCTTCCTCCTGTCTTCTCTGAAGTGGCCTTCATGGTAGATTTAGATAAATATAAAGTTTATATTATAAACAGTCCTTAAATCTTTTACAATACATGCTGCTCCAAACTGTCAGGAATATCTGAGCACTGAAGGAGACTAAAAGCAAGCTTGAAGTTAAAAACCTTTATACCCAGAAATTCTACCTAATCCAGAGTTTCCCTTCAGTCCTGTGTATGTGACAACAACTTACCAGTATTTTTGCCGGGCTCTGTCTGTGGGGCTGGACCACTGGCACATCCCTCTTCCTGACAAGATGGGGAATTGTAGCATTTCTTAAGAAGGCGCTGAGCTCAGGGGTATCCTCTGGGGAGGCAGCAGGCTGCAGAGGGAAAGCAGGAATCATCACACATAACTACATTCACAGATTTCACCTTTCTCTTCACCTCAACTCCTAATCAAACTTCAGGTCCTCACATAGCCTAGGTTGGCCTTGTACTTGTTACATAGCCAAAGATAACCTAGAACTCCTATCTCTCTGCCTCTCTCTCCCAAGTGTTGGTATTGTAAGTGTGTATCACCCAAGTCTCTGGGTGTTTGCTGGCTTGCTAAGATGATGATGATATTTCTGGTGAGCTTTTTTATGTTTATATTCTTTATTTCATATATGAAAAGAAAAAGATGAAATTCTTGCTGGGTGACTGAACTAGGTTCACATGAGTGCTCACAAAGGTTGGGCTTTACCATTGGCACATTCAACACCAAAATGACTCAGGCTGACAAATCCTAAGCCAGTCCACTTTTCTGTTCCAGGAATCTGTGAAGAGTGGGAGAGCACATTCTTGGAAAATTTATCTTGTGAGAATGAGATTTTTCAGGAAAACTAATTTCTCCATAAGGGTAAAAACCAAGATTCTGACTTTGTAGACTTGAGTTACTCTTATCGCTTTCCCCTCATGATGAAGGGGGACTGGCTACATGGAGGCAGCTTCTGTGAGGAAAGATAAACCCTGAGGTGGGGAATAGCTTGATGTGGTCTTCAGACTGTTGTCTTCATGATTTTGACCATGCTCCCATGATCATGTGAAGTGTTTCTGAGGAGAGCTGTGCCCCAAGGGCAAGAGTTTTCCAATGCACACACTGCTGTAGGATGGCTTGCTTTCTACCCTTAGTTAGTATTCTAGAACTGGTAACTTTCATCTCAACGTCCCTGCTAAGCACAGCTTCTGCCTGATCATAGACAACATCCTAGTGACATTATTTGCTTGTAGGTGTGGCCAACCTACAGCTCATGGGACATAAGCTGCATGAAAAACTATGAAGTCTGGCATCAAGTAGTAAATATTCTTAAAACATTATAAGATTAGTTTCTTCAATAATTTGTTTATGCAGTTCTCAAGTGTAAACTTAACTTGGTAGATCACAGTGTTGTCTCCCAATGACAAAAGATTGGAAACACCTATGACCAACTGAATATAGAAACCTGCCCCTTCTTCCACCCTGAATACTAAGCCTTTCTTTTATCGGTTTGTCTGTATGTGATGGGAATAACACTAATACAGTCATGTCTGGAATGAAAGAAGAAATTCTGGCATTACAGATGTGCAATGTACCACAAAAGATAAAACAATGATGCTCAGTGTAGATAATGTTCTAGAGCAGTGGATCTCATCTTTCCTAACACTGCAACCCTTTAATAACATTCCTCATGTTGTGGTGACCCCCAGCCGTAAAATTACATCATTGCTACTTTCTAACTATACTTTTCCTACTGTTATGAATTGTAATATAAATATCTGATATGAAGGATATGTGATATGTGATCCCAAAGGGTGTGTGACCCACAGGTTGAGAGAGTCAGTGGTCTAGAAGACTTTCCCAGACAGAGCAATGAAATCCAAACTCTTTATGTCATGACATGCTGAATTTTGCATCTGTTGGCTTCTCCAGATTCATTTCACCAAGATCACTTTGATTTCTGCTCTATAGAGTCATAGCTGGTTTCCACTCCTGAGCTGCACTACCGTGAAGCCCTGGGCCTCCATCTCATATCACACATGACTTCCATGGCCTGTAAGTAACCATCAGGACTATTCACAATGGCCACTAGCTGGTCTCCATGAGGAAAGATAAAGTGAGAAGCAGAGTTACAGGCATGCTCCTAGGAAACACCAGAAACAGGCAGAGAAAGGATATCTAACAAGAAAAACTCACACAGGGATATCGGATGGGAAAGTCCAGCAGGAAAGTAAAGAAAATTTGCAAAAAACGGGCCTCTAGGTCACATAGATCTAGAAGAAGAGGAAAACTTGGTGAGGAACATTTTAAGTATTGACTGAATGTTGTCTGCTAAGAATTTGTGCATGTCCTTTCCTGAGTGGGAGAGTCTGCAGGTGAAAATTGAATTATAATCACTCAAGAAGATTTGGATAAAGGAACAATTATTTGGAAAGGTATCAGATGATGTCCCTTGGCCATGTTAAAGAAGTTTCTTTCCATGTCAGAGTCTACAGAGATAATTTCTGGTAACCAGGGCTGCATTGTGAAGTCCTGTGAAGAAGAAGAAGAGGAGGAGGAGGAAGAAGAGGAGGAGAGGGAGGAGGAGGAGGAGGAGAAATCAGAAACAGAAGAGAAGCAGCTACCAACCAAGCAGACAAGCAAACAAAAACTAATTTTCAAGTTGAAATGAACCTTAAGTGGGAGGGCAAGGAGTCCATTCTTGAAAAAAACATAGGTCAAATTATTTGGCTTACTTTTTATTTTGATGATGGAGGAAGAGATGGTAGAGAAGAGATCGAAAACACAGGAAAAGGAAATGGGACATTTGATGTAGAAAAAATTAGTCCTGGAGCTGCCAGAAGGAATGGCTTTTCTGTAAAAGTGCTGCAGAGAGAAGCTGAAGATGAGAAAGAGGATATCAGAAGGTCCAGATCGTGAGCTGGATTCGGTGATGTGGGAATTGAACTTTTGAAGACATACTTGTCTTCAGGGCACTATCAATAATAACGTGAAGGAAAATGAAAGGGAGGACAAAGAGTGCAATGGATTGGAGACGCCAACTTGAACAGTGACAAGGATAGAGCTTCCTTGTGAGAAGAATGGCCACATAGATGCTTCAGCCAGTGGGCAAACATGGGACCACCAGCTAAAGAGTGAAGAAGCTGGACTGTGAACTATGTCTGGCAAGGGTTTCAGGGCAGGGGTTTAGAGACTACAGAAGAAAGATCATGGTTACTTCTAAAAAAAAAATGTCCAGGTAAGTCATCTCGCCTTCTCAGCATAACTGGAAAGAAAATTTGGCCAAATGGTAGCCTCAAAGGTGGGCTGGGCTGGGCTAAACTGCTTCAAAGTAAGACAGAATAGGTTTGCTAGAGAGAGGAAGTAAGGCCAATACAAGGTTAGGAGAATGGATAACAAAGGGGATGTTGAGTACAGCAAGGTAAGCTATCTAGAGAACATGTTGTCTTAGTTAAGATTTTACTGCTATGAACAGACACCATGACCAAGGCAAGTCTTATAAGGACAACATTTAATTGGGGCTGGCTTACAGGTTCAGAGGTTCAGTCCATTATCACCAAGGCAAGAACATAGCAGCATCCAGGGAGGCATTATGCAAGAGGAGCTGAGAGTCCTACATCTTCATCTGAAGGCTGCTAGCAGAATAGGTAGAAGAATAGGTCTTAAAGCCCACACCCATGGTGACACACCTACTCCAACAAGGCCACAGCTCCTACTAGTGCCACTCCGGGCTGAGCATATGCAAACCATCGCATATGTTCAAGACCAATGGCTTTGCCAAGCTTTGGGATGGTGCACTGAATGGATAGAGTGAGGTGAGAACCCAGAAGTGTCAGCTCCAGGAATGTTGGAGTCTCCTAAGACAATGACAGAGCCTGGGCCTGCCAAGAGGATGAACCTCCTGCCAGGAGGAGGTTGTTTACAGATGCACAGAAATGGAGGATCTGATAGAAATGTATTTACAGCTCAAGATTAGAAAAACTGAGCTCAACAGACAATTAAGAATCATGTAAATCCCTAATTCCTCATATGTTTCCTATTATACTTTCTGTATGTGTCTCCTGTCATGGCTTTCAGATTTATTAGGTGTAACTTCTCTTTCTTTTCTTTTTCTTTATTTGAGACAGGGCCTCATGTTGTAGCTCAGACAAACTTTAAACTTGCAGTCTCCTACCCCAGCCTCTAGAAGCTAAAACACAGAGTGGAACTACTGGAAAAACTGGGTCATGATTATCTGTGTGCACATACACACCCACATGAGCAGGCACGTATGACTGTGCACATGCACATTGAGGCCACAGCCACTGCTGGCTATGGTTTCTCAGATATTGTCCACCATGGGGTTTCCTGGGGTTGTTTTGCTTTGTTTCTTCGTTTGTTTGTTTGTTTGTTTGTTTGTTTGTTTGAGACCTAGTCTTGGCCCAGAGCTTTTCCAGTAGGCTAGGTAGGCATAGCAGCAAACTCCAGGGATGTGCTTGTCTTTGACTCTTTCCCACTGGAGATGACCAGTATGTACCACCACATATATCTGCCTTCTTTACATAGGTTCTTGGCATTAAGCTCACAGCCTTGTGTTTGCATGCAGGCATTATACTGGCTACGCCATCTTCCTAGTCTCTAGTTGTGATTCTTTATTCCCATT